>NC_041397.2:302741587-303061587 GCF_900747795.2 Erpetoichthys calabaricus | reverse complement strand
AACTTTTTAAACTGAGGGAAAATGAATCAATAATTATTTGTTAAGGATCTCTTTGTATACCACGTTGTCAGTTCGCCCCTCCGGTTGTAATATGACCAAGCTGTGTGCTGAGCTTACTCTTGAGCATGAAATCTAACGTGGTTTGTGCCCTTCAGAATGAAAAAAGTTTGCATTTACATTTTTAATAAAAGGCGAGCTTTTAAGCCTGGGAAATCACCCCGTAAATGCACATGTTTAATTGCACATGTGTTAATATATATGCTTACACAGTATTAAAAGACACTCAACAATTAACGTCATTTACCTTCGTTCCCGCATTTGACTCGTGCTGTAAATCTCTTCCTTGTTTTCAGTTCACGTGATTACGAAGGAGGCATGATGACGCGATACGTGACTCCGCCTCCTCCATTAGAGTATATGGACAAAAAACAGGTTCCAGTTGTGACCATTACACGTAGAATTTCGAAATGAAACCTGCCTAACTTTTGTAAGTAAGCTGTAAGGAATGAGCCTGCCAAATTTCAGCCTTCTACCTACACGGGAAGTTGGAGAATTAGTGATGAGTGAGTGAGTGAGTGAGTGAGTGAGTGAGTGAGTGAGTGAGTGAGTGAGTGAGTGAGTCAGTCAGTCAGTCAGTCAGTCAGTGAGGGCTTTGCCTTTTATTAGTATAGATATAGGGATATATATTATTTACCCACTACAACTCCAGGTACCTCATACCCAGATAAACAAGACTTGAGCTGGGAGAACTTTTTGCCCAAGTTGACTGCAGCGCTGGGGGGATGGAATAGCAGGCTGCTTGCTGCTTGTGCTAATCGACACAATTACAAAGCAAAAGACAATAATGGAGAGGTGTGAAGGAATTTAAGGTGACCCGGGATTACAAGTTTTTTCGTAGGCTTCAGGGATTCTAGTGTTAAAAATAATTCTGTACCAAGAGGAGCGACATAAAGACCAAAGAATCCTTACTGCACTCTGGGATCTGGAATATCATTTGCAGCATCAGCACAGGAAAGAAGACAGATGAGGGACTGGTACCTCTGCAGTGCCATCACCACTTTTCTATCTGCTAAAGTCCATCTGGGCCTGGGTATGTTGACATCAGCGGAACTTTGGGCAGATGGAGATCAAGTAAAGTGTGGCAGATCAAGTTGTTATTGATCCCCAAGTGAGCAGTGTGAAGCAGGGCCAGTGGTAAAACTGTGCAGGCAAACGATGAGGAAGATCACAGAGGTGTTACAGATAAGCAATGGAAGAAAAATCCAGATTCTGAATGCTGTTTGCAACATCAGTTTGGTGAAGGTAGACAGCTGAGAAACTGGTACAACTGTAGCTCCAGAGAAGGAGGTATACCTGTAAAAATAATAGAAAAATAAAAAACAGAAAAATCCAGCATTTAATACCCCTGGTGCACTGCATGACAGTGCAGCACTTAACATCGCAGTGGCGCCTCCTAAAAACGAAGCACTCAAGACCTTTGCTGATGTGCTTTTGTCACAGGATGCACGACTACAACAGAAATGATCACCACCCCGTGTTTATGCGCCATGTCAATAAGTTGGAAGTGGCCACTGGGGACAGGGATTTTGAAAAGAATGCTATGGAATGGCATTCCATCATGTAAATGAGCAGCTTCAGAGCCAGCTACAGTGGATCCCAAACACAAAAGAAGCCTGTAAAGTCGAGAGAATTCCATCTAGGGCAGCAACAGAGAGTAATCCATTACAGAACAGCAAGCTATCCAAAAGATGGAATGTAAAGTTTAAAGAATCAGCAATCGATGCCAGAGCTACAGTATAGACAAACTTAATTCCCAAGTCATGTGTTCTTGACTCTGTGATATGAGACATCATTGCATAATGATAAGTGACAAACCAGCAGATTTGTATAGCTCCTTTATCTTTAATTCATTCTCCATAAGATGGGAATAATTGTGACATTCTAAACAAAACACATAACTACTTTACTAATTGATTATTTATGAGTGTAAGTCAATACTTTTTCTTTATACTGTATTGAGGATTACTTGTGTTCTGTTCTGTGTATTGTATTGTATTGATCCCCTTTTTTTGACACCCACTGCACGCCCAACCTACCTGGAAAGGGGTCTCTCTTTGAACTGCCTTTCCCACGGTTTCTTCCATTTTTTCCCTACAAGGGTTTTTTTTTTCATTTTCTTTTGCGCCTTTTGCACTCCTTTCAATACACGGAGGTTGTCTTCGGGTTTCCCAGACCCTTTATGAGCTTCTTTGTGTTCTCTTTACATCACTCAGTTTCTCTTGTTGTTTTTAAGGAGTAAACATGGTCACTTCTTCTTCTTCTTCATCTTTTCCTAGTTCTGTGTGGGTCAATGTGCCTGATCAACCTTCTCCAAACAGCTTGGTCCAGTACCTCCTCATCTGTCAGACTCTTTTCTTTCAGATCTTCATTTCATTTATCCATCCACCTCCACTTCTGCCTTCCTCACTTTCTCTTCCCCTGTACTTCCATTCCCATCACTTTTACCCACATCTTCATTGTCTGTCCCTATCCCAAGTCTACACCACTTCAACCAACTTTCTTGTACTTAGATATCTCTCCCACTTTTGTTGTACCTCTGATTGTCTCATTTCTCATTCTGTCAGTTTTTGTAACTCCACACATTCATCTCAGCATTCTCATTTCTGCCTCCTGCACTCCATTTACTGCCCATGTCTCAGCTCCATCAATCATTGGTGGTCTTATCATTGTCTTAAAAACCTGACCTTTAACCTTCTTAATTCTTTGATCACACAACACTCCATGGCCACTCTGCTTTCTATTTGCAGTAAAGAAGAGCAGCGAGCAGTGATCCGCTTTTTATGCATGAATGTGGTGTCAATTTGTATACATACTGGCTACTATGGACTGGTAGAACATTCCCAGCTGTTTGATGCATACACCAAAAGACCTGAGTCTCCTTAGCAAGTCCATTCTGCTCTGGCAATTCTTGTATACCGTTACTGTCTTATCAGACTAGTCCAGTTTGTTGCTTATGTGGACCCCCAGGTACTTGTAGCTCTGCACCACTTCCACATCCGCCCCTTGAATGCTGACTGGTCTCAGAGTCTCCTTGGAATGCCAGAAGTTCATCTCCAGCTTGTTTGTCTTGCTGATGTTGAGTTGCAGGTGGATGCCCCTGCACCATAAGACAAAGTCCTCCAAAACTTTTCTGTCCTCTGACTCACCTATGATGGAGGAGTCATCATCTGAAAATTTCTGTGAATGGCAAGGGCTTGTATTGTACTGGAAATCACTTTTGTAGAGGGTGAACATGAAGGGAGATAGGACAGCTCCCGTATTACACACCATCATTTCAGACACACAGCCCTTCAGCCCCACAAACTGCTGTCTGTTGGTCTGGAAGACCATGATCTAGGAGATTGTGGAGGCATCAAGATGCAAAGCCCTGAGCTTTTTTCCCATTCAATGAGGCAGAATGAGGCACTGAAAAAATCAAAGAACATTATCCCGATTGTGGTGCCGGCTTTGTCCAAGTGGGAGTAGGCTCTGTGGAGCATGATGATCAGAGTTTCCTCTACACATACAGTATCTGTGTCTGATAGATAAACTGTAGTGGATCCAGATGTTCTGAAACCAGGGGCTTAGCTGTTTCAGGACCAGCCCTTCAAAGGTCTTCATGATGTATGAAGTAAGATCTACTTGTAATCACATTATATTAAGTACACAAACCTATATTATTAAATATGAACTAAAATAAGTCTACTTCATGTACCTGCACGCTACTAAAACAACTACATAGTAACACACATTGGCTGAGTATGAATTTAGCAGATCAAGCATAAAGTCCAAAGTTTAGTGAGTGCTCTAGTATTTTCTTAAATTTTATCAGAAGTCAAAAGAAGTCGTCTTTTCAACATATGCAACATCCATCCATCCATTATCCAACCCGTTATATCCTAACTACAGTGTCACAGGGGTCTACTGGAGCCAATCCCAGCCAACACAGGGCGCAAGGCAGGAAACAAACCCCGGGCAGGGCGCCAGCCCACCGCAGGGCACACACACACAACAATCACACACTAGGGACAATTTAGGATCGCCAATGCACCTAACCTACATGTCTTTGGACTGTGGGAGGAAACCGGAGCACCCGGAGGAAACCCACGCAGACACGGGGAGGACATGCAAACTCCACGCAGGGAGGAGCTGGGAAGTGAACCCAGGTCTCCTAAATCCGAGGCAGCAGTGCTACCGCTGCACCACCATGCCGACCATCATATGCAACATAAATAAGTAAATCTGAAGCCACAGTGCTTAATCAGCCTGCTAAAACTCTTCACAGCCATCAATGGAGTGGCACATGAGGATACCTCAATTTGGAATGCAAGAACATTAAACTTTTCAAATTAATCAACTGTTAGCACAAAAAACATGCAGATTAATGAAAAAAAATAAACAATTCGATGGGCTAGAACACCCTGTTCAGGTGATGTTCCTGCCTCACGCCCAATGATTTCTGGGATAGACTCTGACTGCCCTGTGACCTTGGTATGGATAAGCATGGATGGATAAATAATTAGAATACAGGCATATAAGCAGACATTCATGAAGAAACAAATACGCAGTGCTCTGCTATTATTGTAAGGAAAGTGTGTTTCAGAAGTAAATATTACTAAATTGTAGGCATAATGCAGAACATAAGAATCTCAATTAAAACTGGAGTTGAAGAGTATTCCTTACGTTTTTCAATAATTAAAAGGAATCCAGCAGACATTGTGACCAGCCTTAAGGGGAGCGTCATCATCCCAGGAGTGAGTTCTTTGTGTTTGCATATTTTTTTTCTTAATAGTTATAATTGCTCCCCTGGTGAGACTCATCAGTATTCCTCATAGGAAAGGAAAATGAAATATATCATACGAATTGCAACCTCAACACTTGCTGAGGCGATGACCACACTGGCAGAACGACTGGTAAGCAGTTGCATTTTACTATTACACGTTTGGCACATGTTAATACGTGAACTGAGTGGTTTTGCAGCTTCATTTGAACTGGAAGGTTTAAGGATGCAGATCTTTGCTAAGTAATATTTCCTCTCTAGTAGCTAAAGCAATCTATAAATTCATTTTATAAAAATAATGGAGATATTAATGAGGCAGAAAAACATTGTTTTTAAAGTTCAGACAAATATTGTCCTTGGTTCAGAATATTGAGTGAAACATTGTCCTTCAGAAGCTGCAATGCTGTATTACTCTTATTAGCCACTTTATTCGTTTTTTTCCCTTCAGAATGACACAACAATGAGAACAAAGTGCACAAATGGCAGATGGGTAGTTAGTATGCTTTGCATAAACCACAAGGTGCATTTCACTCCCGTCAAAAACTTTAGGTGTTGTAAATCTGAGGGTGCTGAATCCAAATCTGGCAACAGAATTGCTCTACCATATCCATTTTTTGATAATTTAAGGTTTACGATGAAAAACATTATTTTAGAGAGAAAAAAAATGTTGTATTTTTAAATGATTTAGGCTTGAAGAAATAATACTTTTTGCATAGAATTGCTTTAAATATGATTATTACTTACAAAAAGTAGTCACTTAGTAGTTTATATATTTTTTTCATGATTGATGTCTCCTAACACCGACTCACTTCACTTTCCATGTGAGCGATGTCCTGGTGGAACCTCTCTCCATGTTCATCACAGATTGTTCCAGTTTCCCCAGTGAAGAAATTAAATCAGAGCATGCAAAATGGATTTTTAGTAAAAGAAGGCCCCGTGCCCTTTTAATGTTACGCTTACCCAGAGCTGGACAATCAGTTAGGCAATATAGGCAGCTGCCTAGGTGCCGTCACCCAAAGGGACCCTTAGTTCTCCAAGTCTAATAATAGTGAATATACACTATGGACACCGAGGAGCAGCATTAATGCAACTCAAGAGATGCTATAGACCTTTATGCCATGCCAGTCTCATCCTCGGTATGGACACCGAGGGGTGCCGTTTTGGTAACTCAGAGAGCACATACTCCAGACACCAAGGGGGACCCCAGACCCCCAAGTATAATAATAGTAAATGTGTGCTATGATACAGAGGAGCACCATTAATGTAACTCAAGAGATGCTATAGACCTTTGTGCCCTCCCACCCCCATCCATGGTAAGGACATTGAGGTGTGCTGTTTTGGTAACTCAAAGGGTACAAGGTTTGGAAACCGAGGGGGAAAGGGGCTCCATATGGGCTTGAATCGTCACTGTGTTTCCCTGTTACCTGGTCAAGACAATGGAAGGATCCACCAGATCTTGCATATTTCTGTAAAAACATGTAAAGAAAAACTTTTAAAATTTTAAACTTTAATTTTGTTTTGCCCATGAACTTTCTGATCTCAATAAAAGTAGCTTGTCTAACCACAGAAAGAAGTAGGGTGAGTAGAGACAGCAGCCAGAAGGCAAAATTAGCAAAAATGAAATTGCACATTGCAAAAGGAGCAGTCTAGCAAGATGACAAATCACACATACATGAAAGCAAAGCCGTTGGACCATTGGTTATATTTGTGCATGCACACCTTGAGAACATGTGCTGATATGGTCTGCCAAAATGACATTGGACAAAGAGAGGGTAGGGGTGCCTCAATTCAGCCCTGGCAAGCTTTAAAAAGTCAACAGCTTCTATACATTAGAACAATCTAGACAAGAACAGGCCATTCAGTCCAACAATGTTTGCCAGTCCTATCCATTTCTTTTAAACTGAAAGTGTGAAGAAGAAATGGAACCATGAAGAACACAGTCAACAAAATAAGAAAAGCCATGAGATGCAGCAATGTAACTTTAATTGACTAAATACTACATACACACACTGGGTGTGTCTGTCGGCATTGTCTATGACAGCTTTTGAAATATCCAGGTTGTATCTGTGATTTTGCCACACAAATTTATTTTGATTTGCTTTTGTTTTTGGCACATTAACAATATTTTAGAACTGTAAAGATTGTAATGACTAAATAAATGTTTAATGCCCGCTCCCCTTGCTAACCTTGTTGCTCTGTCTTGCTGTCTGGTGAATAGAGAAGAGAGACATTCTCTAATACAGCAGTTCTCAAACTGTGGGGCGCGAATGTTGCCATATGTGGTGTAATTTCGCTATTCGTAGGGACATTTTAAACTTGTAGCGGTGTATCGGCAGCAAAAAATATAGGAATAAATTTTATTAGGGTTTCATAAAAACGTTAGGGGGGCGCGATTAAAACTGTTATGAAAACTCGGGTTGCAAATACTTAAAGGTTGAGAAACGCTGCTCTAATAGGCAAAGGCAAACTCAGTCCTGGGAGCGATGCAGATCCATAGTCCAAGTTGGAAGTGTGTGGTAGCTGTGGGATATGTCTCCTTCCAGGCTGGCTGGGTACAAGGATAAGAGAAAAAGAAGACTATGGAGGAATATTTTGGGCAAAATTAAATAAATAAATATACCAATAAATGAAAGTACTGTGAAATGGGACAATAAAGAATGAAAAAAATGAAAAAGAGCATAAAATGTAAGTGTATATTAATACATTTGGAATGTTTTGTGTTGCTTATTTATTCATTTTATTTTTTCTTTAACATTCCTCCAAATGCAACATGAAACACGGTTTAAATTTAACAGTCACTTTCACTCATTAAAGTTGAGAGGGCAGACCTTAGCAAGTGCTGTGTTTTAATTGGTGAATTCGGGACTTAAATATTTGGCCATCAAGTGCCACATTTACTGGTGAAACTTCAGATGCACACTCCTAATCATGAAATCGGAGTTTATAAAATTAAAGTAGCCTCTTTGCGCAGTCATTATGGACAATTTTTTCTTGTACTCATAGCCAGTGTTAACAGTCACAGGATTCCCAAGTCAAGCAAAGAGCATACATCCACTCTGCAGATGATTCACCAATCAAAACACGGCACTTGTTAGAGCCCACCCGCTCAGCTTTGTCGAAAATTACGGATAAAATTATTAAGTAGGCAACTAGAAACAGATTCTGTGACACATTTATTTATTTATTTATTTATGCTCACATTTCGTGGTCTTTTTCTGTAGTACTAGGGTGTTGTACCGTGTTAGCCATTATGAATGTAGAGAAAAGCCAAGCAAAATGACACCTTTTATTGGCTAACTAGACAGATTACAATATGCAAGCTTTCGAGGCAACTCAGGCCCCTTCTTCAGGCGAGATGTAATACAGAGACTGGAGTTCCCTGTGTTTATATACACACTCTGGGACAAGAAACAACATTGGTAAATATTTAAATGAGAGATTTTGTATGTAAAAAATTAATAGATTCATTCAGGCTAGGGTTAATTTAGCAAGAGAGAAAAGAACAATGTATTGTCAAGATCTCTGGATAAGATAACTGTCCAACAAAGTCTTTTGAAGTTTGTAATGAGTTTTTCAAAACAATGTGGGTCTGTAGACAGGTTGTCTGTCATTCTGAGAGATGTAAACAATCCTCATATCTGGCCATAAAACTCTTGTCTTTATTCAATCCATGTTGTAAAGTATTAAATTTTAGCATGAGTTTAACTTCCCATTCTTTTCTCTCTTGCTGTGTTTTGAAGTTGCCCATAAGCACTGTGACCTTAAAGTCCTTCTCACAGTGTCCATGGCTGTTGAAGTGGGCCGCCACAGGAACATCTGTGTTGCCATGTTTAATGTGGAACCTGTGTAAGTTCATTCTCTGGCGGAGTGTTTGTCCAGTTTCTCCCACATAGAGTGCAGTGTCAGGACATTTCATGCAGAAAATTAGGTAGACTACATTAGATGATCTGCAGGAAAATGATCCCTTGATGTGATGTTCGAGTCGGCAGTGTGGTATAACTATACGGTCTGTATCATAGATGTGGGCACATGTTTTGCATCTTTTCTGTAGGCATGGAGATGTGCCATTTTCTGTTGGTTCACTTAGGGAGCCTCGGACAATTAATTGTTGAAGGTTTGGTGGTTGTCTGTATGCCAGGAGGGGAGGTTCAGGAAATACATTTTTCAGTGTTTGGTCATTGTTTAGTATTGGCTGAAGTTCTTTTATAATTTTTCGAAGTGTTTCAAGATGTGGGTTGTAGGTGACAACAAGGGGGATGCGATCCTTGTTGTCTTTGTTTTTATATTCCAGAAGGTTGTCTCTGGGTATGGCAGTAGCTCTTCTTATTTGAGTGTCTGTTGTTTTCGGGGTGTAACCTTGTTTGATGAAATCTTGTCTGAGCTCCTGCAGTTGTTGATCCCGGTCTGTTGGGTCTGAGCACTTTTTCTTAATTTGTTGTCATATTTCACAGTACTTTTTTTATTTGCGTATTTATTTATTTTATTTTGTCTGAAATATTCTTTTATGGAGGTCATATTTATGGGTCCACGAAACAAAAATTCTGGGTATGGAAAGAAAAGTATTTATGTAATAGGATAGTGTTACCTCAAAATCTTTTCACATGCTTAATACAAACTCAGAGAAGCCAGACTCTCTCTTTGTAAAGGTACTTTCAACTTCTCAAGATCAGATTTTATTCTTTTGGGTTCTGTATTTTACCTGTTGAAAACCAATAATCCCTCATTTTCTTCAACTAATTTTGACCTTTTTTTCTCTCTTCAGATTTTAAAATGCTACCAGAGCCAATATGAATACCATAAACAACACTGCAACATCAGTCCAAGAGTTCATCATTACTGGTTTTCCCAAATTAACTGACCAAGAAAGCCGAAAAATCCTTTTTGTTGTCTTCTTGGCAGTCTATTTTTTCATTCTGCTTGGGAACATTCTGTTGATCATAATATTTATTTCAAACAGAAATCTCCATACGCCTATGTATGTATTGATTTGTGGTCTTTCCATTTTAGATATTGTCATAACTACTAACACTCTACCCAGTATATTGGTTGTGTTCAGCTTCGGATCGAGAGTTGCACCGTTTTCTGCTTGCTTCCTCCAGATGACTTTCTGGTTGAGTCTGTTTTCAACCGAGTCATTCCTCCTCACCCTTATGGCTTACGATCGCTACATAGCCATCTGTAATCCTTTGCAATATCCCACTATAATGAGCAACAGCCGTGTCTTGAAAATGATCGCTTGCTGCTGGGTGGCAGGGTTTCTGTGTTCAGCACCAAGTGTGATTCTCACTCTTAACTTCCCATTCTGTGGTCCCAATAAAGTCATTCACGTCTTTTGTGATTTTTCGTCAGTGTTGGTATTGGCCTGTGGAAATATCTTAATAACAAGTTTTTATGGACTTTCTATTGGCTTGAGTGTTTTGATTTTCCCTTTGACTTTTATCTTGTATTCGTATGTGAGAATCATATTTTCAGTGATCAAGATTGCCACTTCTGAGGGACGCCTGAAGGCCTTTTACACCTGCGGTACGCACTTCTTTGTCATTTCGGTCTTTTTCCTTGTTGCTGGTGGAGTTTTTATTTCGTACCGAATTCCAGGAACATCTGTGGATATGAGAATTATGGGATCGATATTTCAGAATGTATTTCCAGCCCTGATGAACCCAGTCATTTACTGTTTGAGAACTAAGGAGATTAGAGAAAGCCTTCTGAAAATGCTCAAAAAGAAAAGAGTGTTACCAAACATAAAGTCTTAAAACAAGCTTTAATTACAGATATCTGACATTTAAAGCAGGCCTATCATAAAGCCTTTTTGTAAAACAAAGATAACATGTATTGCTTCAAGTCATACATAAAGTCATGTAAAGTATTATTGTCATAAAAGTAATTTGGGATTTGGCTTATATGGACTAAAGTATGGTGCCTACTTTAAATAAACCACAAGGTTACTGACTTAACCATTAACACACTGTGTAACCCTAATTAAGACAATAAACCCATCAGTGCTGCCTCAAGTGAAATATTGGGTTATGATTGATATGTCTCTTTGAATGAAATAGGTCGGCTAAACAAGTAAGTGGTTTAAAACGATGATTACATTGGAAAAATCAAGCATGGTTTGATATTAAACAACACCTTTGTAAATTTGTACTTACCTAAAAAATGCATTTGTTTGCTGTTACAGAAGACTTGCTATAATAAAATAAAGAACTTAAAAACATCCATTAATTGTTGTGTATGCTTTCCCATCTCTCATAACTGTTTGTGGCAGAAGACACTACATTTATAGTTGGCGGTATAATCATTTGGCTGCCAGGTTGAATTTCAACATTTTTTCACAATATAGTAGACTGAGAACACCTTAACTTTCTGTATACTTTATTATGTTGTAGATTTAATTTTTAATGGGTGAATCTGCTATTTTTGCCTATAAATCTACTCTCAAAAGCTCAAAGTGAAAACATGTTTTCAGAAAGGTTTACAAATTTATTTATAATCCAAAACTGAAATCACTCATTCATATAATTATTGTCACGTATGAGCGCTTGGGGAACAGCTGATCGACCCGGTTTGCTTCTTAACACGTCCCGCAGGGGGACAACGGCAGTGTACTAATCTTTCTTTCTTTACTTCCTTAGAAAGGCTGAGGTGTCGCAGCAGTAAAGAGCGCCTGGACGGCTCTAGAAAACGCACACTTCTGGGTCTATTTCTTCCCTCTGCTTACCCATGATGATGTCATGCTCCCAGAATCCACCACAACTATCCCAGCATTCCTCACGTTAATATCCGGTCCGCCACCATAAAATATCTGTGCTCCCTCCCTTCAATGTCTTTTGAGTTTTTGGAGAAAACAATTGACAACTTTCATTTACAGTATACGGGGCTAAAAACTCCAAACCTTTATAATCGCTGTATCTTTATTACAGTATATAAACCCTTAACTCTGTGCTTTGTTGTCATCCCTTTGGCAGCAAGTCCAGCTTTGAGTTTTCTTGGTATGTCCCTCCAAGCTTTGCATACCTGTAAGTAGTATATGCCAGGGTGTTTCTGTCAAACTGTCAATCAAAATGATTTATGACTATGATTTAAGCCCTGCCCCCTTTTCTCTGATTGGTGGATTTAACGGATGGCCCCGCCCCTCCACCTGATTGGTGGATTTAAAGCATGCGCCCCGCCCCCTTTCAGTGGATTGGTGAATGACAACCTGTCCCCGCCCCGACTCCACCTTAACCCCACCCCCTCCACCTGATTGGTTAAGCAAAGTGTCAAGAGCATTTTGATGGCTGTCGGTCCCACCCCCATCCACCTGTTGGCTGGCCCCCACTTCCCCGGCCCCTTCTCTAGAAGACATGCCCAGACATGTTCCAGCCATCCCGATCGACATGTCCAGGTGTGTTCCTACCCATACCCTGCCGGGCCGATCGACATGTTCAGGCATGAATGGCCTGCCTCTGCCTTGGCCCCTGGTCAGGCAGCACCTGTTTGTGGGCTGACCCCCCACTTCCCGGCCCTTTCTCCAGAAGACATTCCCAGACGTGTTCTCCCTTCTGAAAGCCCTTCTGAAAGTGTTGTATAAAAAAAGCGGTTTATCTTCTCTGACTCTATCTATGATTTTAATATTATCATGAGAATAAAATATCTATCTAACCTTTGCTTTATCATTTGTAAAATCTTTTCTATCTAAGCCCACTTACAGGTCCAGCCTTCCCCATTTTACAGACAGATTCTGCAATAAAACAGCTGCAGCGGTGATTCAGGGTTCCCATTGATCGGCTCTGAGCTGAAAAATGCCTTTTCTTCACACAGTCCGATGCCTGCTCACGGTCACGCGTACACGCAGGCAGGTGCATGTAGCTTGAAGCACACAGAAAGCCTACTTCTACACACTGAGACCTGAGTTCGGAGCTGACAGCCTCTGCGCGCCCTCGAGTACGAGCTGGCCAGTGCCTGTACCTGGAAGCTGCAACCTGTGTGAGCCCCGGCGCTGCTAACGCATACGATCCGGCATAGACCTGGAAACTGACAGGCCCCCGCTGCTGCGTGGAGCGCGATCGCCTGCACACATCTGTGTGTAAGTTTCCGAGCACCCACCCCTGCTGTGTGAGTCCCTGGCGCATGCATGCTTGCAAACAACTGTGTGTAATCTCCCACCCCTGCTGGCTGACCCCCCTGAGCGCTCGCTGGCAAGCAGCTGTGTGCAAGCTCCAAGCTCGTGAGCATGCAGCCTGTCTGTCCATGAGATGTAAAGGTTGTACTTAACTTTTCAAGGTAAAGCACAAGATAGCTAGTTTGGATATAAGCCTTGTAAAAATCACAGAGTTAAATAATATGCATCAGTTCCCTTTTAAATCACGTTTGATACGTATAAAAAGCTATCCTTGGCTTTATAATTATAATTTATATAAAAAGTATATCTAAAACAAGCCCTTTTCTATCCAATACACCCCACATTTTAAATAATCAAGTACGGGTTTGTATTTTCAGCTGAGCTAAGGATTCACATTGTGAAAGCAAGGCGTTTAGCTTTCTAAAAGTTAGAATTGTACTCAGACACACCCAGAGTGAACTGAGCACGCTTGAATAACCTTGCCTTCACCAGTCCAAATGCCTTATCCCTCTCGGTCCTTCTGGTGATAGAAAAAGGCATTTTAAAATACCATATCACATGGGTCGGGAACCTATGGCTCGCGAGCCAGATGTGGCTGCATCTTGCTCGCAGACAAATCTTTAATAAAAAAATAATAATGTTCAAAATATAAAACATTCTCATGTATTTCAATCCATTCATTTCCTACCGCTCATGTTCATGGTTGCGGGTGGCTGGAGCCAATCACAGCTGTCCTCCGGGACAACACCAAATTTTTATTGGATAATGCGTAACGTACACGGGTCTTTGTGAGGTCAGGAAGTAAACTTCCCTCCTTTTAATCAAGAAGTCAGCTAGCTAATTGCAGAAACCCTTTTATCGAAGATGTCTAAAAGAAAAAAAGATGAGGAGTATCGTACTTTTCAGCAGGAATGGACAGAGGAATTTGTGGAGAGAGCAGGTTCTGCAGTGTGTCTAATATGCAATGATAAAATTGCATCGATGAAACGGTCAAATATAAAGCGGCACTTCGACACACGCCATACTACATTTGCATCGAAATATCCTGCGGGGGACAGCAGGAAGAAAGCATGTCAAGAGCTACTGTGCAGAGTGCAAGCTAGTCAGCAGCAACTCCGTGTTTGGACCCAACAAGGTGACTGGAATTCGACTAGCTTTGCTGGTGCTTTAGCAATTGTGAGAAACGGAAAGCCATTCACAGATGGGGAGTATGCCAAAACATTCATGCTTGATGTTGCCAATGAACTTTTTGACGACTTTTCGGATAAAGACAAGATAATCAAACGAATAAAAGACATGCCTCTGTCGGCAAGAACTGTTCACGATTGTACGATCATGATGACAAATCAAATTGAGGCAACACAAGTGAAGGACATAAATGCAGCACCATTCTTTTCTTTCGCTTTGGATGAGTCAACAGACGTAAGCCATTTATCCCAGTTCAGCGTGATTGCAAGGTATGCTGTCGGTGACACACTATGTGAGGAAAGTCTTGCTGTTTTGCCTATGAAAGGGACAACAAGAGGGGAGGATTTATTCAAGTCTTTCACTGAGCTCGCTAAAGAAAAAAATCTACCGATGGATAAACTTATTTCGGTGTGTACTGATGGTGCTCCGTGCATGGTGGGGAAAAACAGAGGATTTGTAACGCTTCTTCATGAACATGAAAAGAGACCCATCCTAGGTTTTCACTGCATCCTACATCAGGAGGTGCTTTGTGCTCAGATGTGTGGCGAGCAGCTTGGCGAGGTGATGTTGCTGGTCATTCGGGTGGTCAACTTTATTGTTGCCCGAGCTTTAAATGATCGCCAGTTTAAAACACTGCTGGATGAAGTTGGGAATAATTATCCTGGTCTGCTTCTGCACAGCAATGTGCGTTGGTTGTCAAGAGGGAAGGTGCTCAGCTGTTTCGCGGCTTGTCTGAGCGAAATCCGGACTTTTCTTGAAATGAAAAATGTCGAGCATCCTGAGTTAGCTAACACTGAGTGGCTCCTGAAGTTGTACTATCTCGTGGACATGACTGAACATCTGAACCAGCTCAATGTGAAAATGCAAGGTGTTGGAAATACAGTCTTATCCCTTCAACAAGCAGTGTTTGCATTTGAAAACAAGCTAGAACTCTTCATCGCCGACATTGAAACAGGTCGTTTATGGCACTGGTACTGGGAAGTAATGTCATCAATAGCGCCGGTACCGGAAGTGACATAATCAATAGCGCCAGCACTTAATGGGATTTCCCGGAGATAGTCTGCAGAGGACGGAGAGAGAAAGTTAGTGCAGCTCACCACCCCCCCTGGTTTGGCGTGGTACTACTATTATTTAGGCCCTCTAGGTGCCACCCAATCGCACATGTGTGACACATGTAAATGTTTTTCATATAAAGACCATCACAAAACATAATCATAAACAGGACTTTGCACGTTACCTTGGCGAGCTTGGCATGCCAAGCTGTTTTATTGAAGTACATGCGTGGCAGATTGACTAATAATATCCACTGGCAGAATGATGCCCGTCCTCTTGCTACATTCAAACAGTGCCATCTTTCGACCTTTATGCCTGGTGCAGCTGCATTGTTCTTATGTTTGAGTGGACGTTTCTTGTTGGGAGGGCTTCTGTTCTCTTTCTCCGATGTAGAACCCTCATCCTCATCTGAGTTCACCTCTGTTATAGCACGTCTTTATTTGAAAACAGCAGTGTCAGATCGGGGGGAGCGTGAATGTAACTAAGAGAATAAAATGAAAAAAAAAAACGTTAACCCTTACAAGTACCATAAACTTACACCGGCTGTTACTGACTCAAATCAAATGCATGTTTTTATTCTATAATAGCAACAATAAGAGCAGCTCTCTACCCAAAACAGTAATTCTGATTAGCGGCCAGACTCGAACCCGCGACTTCTTGATTGTAAATCAGCAGCTCTTAATGCTGCAACACCAAAGCGGTCGTGTCAGCATTGTACCCTAAACTGATTTCTTTTTCTTCAGTTATAGTTTTGAATAAAAGTGCACTTGTTTTATTATATGTGTGAAAGTGTTTATTTGATATTTGGACTTCAGTCTTCACACATTATACACTTCATGTCAAAATTTTATTAGTACTGTTGCATGTTTTAGGTATGTATTCAACATTTCTTGCGTTTCTCGCATTTCCTGTCATCCTACAGTTACCCAAATTGTTGTACACACAGAACACACATGAAATGCATGTGTTCCAAATAACGATATAATAATAATAATAATAATAATAATAATAATAATAATAGTAATACATTTTATTTGTATAGCGCCTTTCCCATGCTCAAGGCACTTCACAGAGTTTAAGAAAGGTATATATATTATATATAGGGATATATATTATTTACCCACTACAACTCCAGGTAACTCATACCCAGATAAACAAGACTTGAGTAGGGAGAACTTTCTGCCCAAGTTGACTGCAGCACTGGGGGGATGGAATAGCAGGCTGCTTGCTGCTTGTGCTGATCGACACAATTACAAAGCAAAAGACGGTAATGGAGAGGTGTGAAGGAATTTAAGGTGACCCGGGGTTACAAGTTTTTTCGTAGGCTTCAGGAATTCTAGTGTTAAAAATAATTATGTACCAAGAGGAGCGACATAAAGAGAAAAGAATCCTTTCTGCACTCAGCGCTGGTGCTACATTGGTTTCAGAAGTGGGATAAAGATTAGACTTACAGTTTAATTTCAGGAGACCCAAAATGGGCTTGCTGGGCTCTTCTAATGAGTTGCTGGAGAGCCTCAAAACCTGACATCTGGGATCTGGAATGTCATTTGCAGCATCAGCACAGGAAAGAAGACAGATGAGGGACTGGTACCTCTGCAGCGCCACCACCACTTTTCCATCTGCTAAAGTTCATCTGGGCCTGGGTATGCTGACATCGGCGGAACTTTGGGCAGATGGAGGTCAAGTAAAGTGTGGCAGATCAAGTTGTTATTGATCACCAAGTGAGCAGTGTGAAGCACGGCCAGTGGTAAAACTGTGCAGGCAAACGATGAGGAGGATCACAGAGGTGTTACAGATAAGCAATGGAAGAAAAGTCTCAAAGCTGAAATCCAGATTCTGAATGCTGTTTGCAACATCAGTTTGGTGAAGGTAGACAGCTGAGAAACTGGTACAACTGTAGCTCCAGAGAAGGAGGTTTACCTGGAAAAATAATAGAAAAATCGAAAACTTGCTGAAAATCCAGCATTTAATAACCCTGGTGCATCGCATGACAGTGCAGCACTTAACATCGCAGTGGCGCCTCCTAAAAACGAAGCACTCAAGACCTTTGCTGATGTGCTTTTGTCACAGGATGCACGACTACAACAGAAATGATCACCACCCTGTGTTTATGCGCCATGTCAATAAGTTGGAAGTGGCCACTGGGGACAGGGATTTTGAAAAGAATGCTATGGAATGGCATTCCATCATGTAAATGAGCAGCTTCAGAGCCAGCTACAGTGGATCCCAAACACAAAAGAAGCCTGTAAAGTCGAGAGAATTCCACCTAGTGCGGCAACAGAGAGCAATCCATTACAGAACAGCAAGCTATCCAAAAGATGGAATGTAAAGTTTAAAGAATCAGCAATCGATGCCAGAGCTACAGTATAGACAAACGTAATTCCCAAGTCATGTGTTCCTGACTCTGTGATATGAGACATCATTGCATAATGATAAGTGACAAACCAGCAGATTTCATTTCACATGCAGTTTCATGAAACTGATGCTACAGTTAATTTTGCAGGTGTTTGACAATGGTGAAACTTACCATAAAGAAATTTTTGGGATTTAAAAATTTTTTTACAGTGGAAAAGAAGATATATTGCTTCCTAAAGTCTCATTCACATCTACCTGTGTTTATTTCTGCAGCTGCATAATGCAGATACTCTGTAGCACACTAATGCATCTCTCATGAACATTACATCTCTCATTAAAAATACAGTTCCAGTAAAAGCCCATTAGATGGTAGACTAAGTTAAACTCAACAATGTGGAGCAAAATAACTAACACAATCTAAACACTGAATATATTGCAGGCTTAAATATACAAATGAATGCTTTATGTACAGTTGATTTTAATACAAAGACAGTTTAAAATGAAAATGGTTGGGGAAAAAATATTTAGTGTTGTTTTGATGAAAAATGGTGAAGGGAAACTGCATAAGGACTAAAACTGGTGCAGCCTCCAGTCTCATTTTAGTCCTATGGGATCCATGAAAATTATGAAATTCAGTATTCTGTTTCCTGGGGACCCTAAGTCTGCAGCTATGTTCAGAGGACAGGATTATTGGGTTTCTCCTCAGTCCTGTATTAATAAAAATAATAATAATAATAATAAATTTTAATTATATAACTGTAGGCGTCTAGAACGCAAATGGAGGAAAGATGGTCTTATTGTTACCTTCGACCGCATGAGAGACGCGTGGTCCCAATACCAGAGAGCAGTCAGAGGTGCAAAGAACCGTTTTTTCGCGGATATCATTTTAAAAAACTCTGGCAATCAATGTGTCTTATATAAAACACTAAATGCTGTCCTTTCTCCAGTTGCAACTGTTTTTTCTTCTGCTTCCACTGCTCTTTGTGATCAGATCCTTACGTTTTTTCTGGATAAGGTCACGAACATTAGATCCCAGATCTCCATTTCTTCTTCTGGCTCTGTTGACTTAGCCGTTCCTGCACACGGCTCTTTCACCAGCTTTGAACCCATTTCGCTCTTCCATCTGGAAAAAATCGTCGCCTCAATGAAGCCTTCGGGCTCTCCAGACGATGTGGTGCCGCCCAGACTCCTGAAAGATGTGTTTCCTGCGATTCGATACGATGTCCTAAAGATCATAACTACCATACTACTACCATACTACTACTTCGGCTATAGTTCCTCATGCTTTCAAACACGCAGTTGTACATCCTATTCTGAAAAAACCTGATTTAGACCCTGCCGTTCTTTCCAATCTTCGTCCAATTTCCAAACTACCTTTCTTGTCAAAAATACTAGAAAAAGTAGTTTATGAGCAATTAACTCATCACTTACAGGACCATCAGGTAATGGACCTTTTTCAGTCAGGCTTTAGGCCCCAACATAGCACAGAAACCATGCATTTACGTGTCCTAAATGACGTCCTTTTGCCATTGGACTCAGGACTTCATGTGATTATGGTTCTTCTCGACCTATCTGCTGCGTTTGACACAATTGATCATGGCATCATGATCTCCCGACTCGAATCCTGGGCTGGTGTATCTGGCTCAGCCCTCGACTGGTTCAGGTCATATTTCTGCAACAGGACTCTTAGAGTCGTGTTGGACGATTTTTCATCTGAATCAGTCCTACTCCCATGTGGGTTCCCCAGGGTTCCATTTTAGGGCCACTACTTTTTTCAATCTACATTCTGCCTTTAGGTGCAATTTTTAGAAAACATGCAATTTCATATCATCTATATGCTGACGACTGCCAAATTTATTTTTCCCTTAAGCCAACTGACTCCACCAAACCTCTTCTCGACTGCCTATCTGACATTAAGGATTGGCTGGCTGTAAATTTCCTTCACCTGAATGATTCAAAAACCGAGGTCATTGTTTTTAGTCCCGACTACAAACAGATTCCATCTTTTGGCCTCGACTCTCTTCCCACTCCAGTAACTTCATCTATCTTTAATCTTGGAATCAAAATGGATTCGTTCCTGAAAATGGATGTCACTCTAGACGAAGAATTGTCTTTCTCTCCACACATCAGCAACCTCTTCAGGTCCTGCAGATATCTCCTTTACAACATTAGGAGAATCTGCCCCTTTCTCACTACAGAGGCTACTCAGCTTCTCGTCCAGACCTTGGTCATCTCTAAGCTGGACTACTGCAACTCTCTGCTGTCTGGACTTTCACTAAAGGCAACACGACCACTTCAACTGATCCAGAATGCAGCTGCAAGACTCGTTTTTGATATTCCCAAATTCTCGCACACTACACCTCTGCTACGGAACCTGCACTGGCTCCCTGTGGCTGCCCGCATCAGGTTCAAAACCCTAACACTTGCCTTTAAGGCCAAAACTGGAGCTGCACCACCTTACATATCAGCACTAGTCAAGCAGCGTGTCACTTCTCGCTGTCTCAGAACATCAAGCACTGCATGTCTCGAACCACCCTTACTTAAAAGAAGAGGACGACATGCATCAAGACTCTTTGCAGTGTTGGCTCCTCAGTGGTGGAACGAACTTCCTCTAGCTGTACGAACAGCGGAGACCCTCGCTGTCTTCAAACGTCGCCTGAAGACACACTTCTTTCAACAGCACTTGGACTAAAGTCTCCATACTTTTTTTTTTCTACCCTTTTTTTTTTCAAAAAAAAAAAAAAAAATTTTGTACTAACTTACTATTTTCTTCTAGCAGGGTTTTGTATACAACTTGGTCAGCGGTAACTTGTTTAATGACAGTAGATTTAATCCTAGCCTTAAAGACTGAAGAACAGTCGTAGACTACTAAGCACTGTTGTAAGTCGCTCTGGATAAGAGCGTCTGCTTAATGATGTAAATGTAAATGTAAATGTAAAATGGATGCTCAAGTCAACAGCACAGTAAAATCCTGTTTTTTCCAGCTCAGGCGTATCGCCAAACTCAAGCCTATTCTGTCTAACCATCTCCTGCAATCAGTAATTCATGCATTTATTACGTCCCGGCTTGATTACTCTAATTCCTGCCTTTATGGTATCAGCAAAGCCACTCTTTCTAGACTACAACTGGTTCAAAATGCGGCTGCAAGGCTTCTAACAGGGAGTGGCAGAGGCCAACATATTACTCCAATTTTAAAAACCTTACATTGGCTGCCAGTTAGATTCAGAATCGATTTTAAGATACTCCTCCTAACTTATAAGGCATTAAATGGTCTAGCCCCCGCCTACTTGAGTGTTTTGCTCCATCGATACAATCCCCCTCGCACTCTTAGATCCGCAGATCAGCTCCTTCTAACCGTTCCCAAGGCACATTTCAAAGCTCGTGGTGAAAGGGCTTTTTCCATCAGTGCACCTAGGCTGTGGAACTCCCTACCCTTAGTGGTTAGGCAAGCCACTTCAGTTGCCACATTCAAATCACGCTTAAAAACGCACTTCTTCACATTGGCTTTTAATTCTTAACTTGTTTCATTTTCTACTTGTTTTTCGCTATTTTCTCTATTTTATTGGTTCCTCTGACCTGTTTTTAGTTCAAATTCTCTCTTAATGTTTGCTTTAATATTTTGTTTTTAGTCCTGTTTGTTTTAACTGTACAGCGCTTTGGTCGGTTGTGATGCTGTGTTTTTAAGCGCTCAACAAATAAATATGGTATGGTATGGTATGGTATATAGCTCCTTTATCTTTAATTCATTCTCCATAAGATGGGGATAATTGTGCCATTCTAAACAAAACACATAACTACTTTACTAATTGATTATTTATGAGGGTAAGTCAATACTTTTTCTTTATACTGTATTGAGGATTACTTCTGCTCTGTTCTGTGTATTGTATTGTATTGATCCCCTTTTTTTGACACCCACTGCATGCCCAACCTACCTGGAAAGGGGTCTCTCTTTGAACTGCCTTTCCCACGGTTTCTTCCATTTTTTCCCTACAAGGGTTTTTTTTTCATTTTCTTTTGTGCCTTTTGCACTCCTTTCAATACACGGGGGTTGTCTTCGGGTTTCCCAGACCCTTTATGAGCTTCTTTGTGTTCTCTTTACATCACTCAGTTTCTCTTGTTGTTTTTAAGGAGTAAACATGGTCACTTCTTCTTCTTCTTCATCTTTTCCTAGTTCTGTGTGGGTCAATGTGCCTGATCAATCTTCTCCAAACAGCTTGGTCCAGTACCTCCTCATCTGTCAGACTCTTTTCTTTCAGATCTTCATTTCATTTATCCATCCACCTCCACTTCTGCCTTCCTCACTTTCTCTTCCCCTGTACTTCCATTCCCATCACTTTTACCCACATCTTCATTGTCTGTCCCTATCCCAAGTCTATACCACTTCAACCAACTTTCTTGTACTTAGATATCTCTCCCACTTTTTTTGTGCCTCTGATTGTCTCATTTCTTATTCTGTCAGTTTTTGTAACTCCACACATTCATCTCAGCATTCTCATTTCTGTCTCCTGCACTCCATTTACTGCCCATGTCTCAGCTCCATTCATCATTGGTGGTCTTACCATTGTTTTAAAAACCTGACCTTTAACCTTCTTAATTCTTTGATCACACAACACTCCATGGTCACTCTGCTTTCTATTTGCACTAAAGAAGGGCAGCGAGCAGTGATCCAGTTTCTATGCATGAATATGGTGTCAGTTTGTATACACACTGGCTACTATGGACTGGTAGAACATTCCCAGCTGTTTGATGCACACATCAAAAGACCTGAGTCTCCTTAGCAAGTCCATTCTGTTCTGGCAATTCTTGTATACCATTACTGTCTTATCAGACTAGTCCAGTTTGTTGCTTATGTGGACCCCCAAGTACTTGTAGCTCTGCACCACTTCCACATCTGCCCCTTGAATGCTGACTGGTCTCAGAGTCTCCTTGGAAAGCCAGAAGTCCATCTCCAGCTTGTTTGTCTTGCTGATGTTGAGTTGCAGGTGGATGTCCCTGCACCACAAGACAAAGTCCTCCACAACTTTTCTGTCCTCTGACTCGCCTATGATGGAGGAGTCATGTGAAAATTTCTGTGAATGGCAAGGGCTTGAATTGTACTGGAAATCACTTGTGTAGAGGGTGAACATGAAGGGAGATAGGACAGCTCCCTGAGCTGCTCCTGTATTACACACCACCATTTCTGACACAGCCTCACAAACTGCTGTCTGTCGGTCAGGAAGACCATGATCTAGGAGATTGTGGAGGCATCAAGATGCAAAGCTCTGAGCTTTTTTCCCATTCGATGAGGCAGAATGAGGCACTGAAAAAATCAAAGAACATTATCCCGATTGTGGTGCCGGCTTTGATGTTCCTAACTTGTGCCCAATGATTTCTAGGATAGACTCCCACTGCACTGTGACCTTGGTATGGATAAGCATGGATGGATAAATAATTAGAAAACAGGCATATAAGCAGACGTTCATGAAGAAACAAATACGCAGTGCTCTGCTATTACTTGTAAGGAAAGTGTGTTTCAGAAGTATATATTACTAAATTGTAGGCATAATGCAGAACATAAGAATCTCAATTAAAACTGGAGTTGAAGAGTATTCCTTACGTTTTTTAACACTTAAAAGGAAAACCAGCAGACATTGTAACCAGCCTTAAGGGGAGCGTCATCATCCCAGGAGTGAGTTCTTTGTGTTTGCATATATTTTTTCTTAATAGTTATAATTGCTCCCCTGGTGAGACTCGTCAGCATTCCTCATAGGAAAAGAAAATGAAATATATCATACGACTTGCAAGCTCAACACTTGCTGAGGCGATCAACACACTGGCAGAA
This sequence comes from Erpetoichthys calabaricus, assembly GCF_900747795.2. Taxonomy (NCBI): domain Eukaryota; kingdom Metazoa; phylum Chordata; class Cladistia; order Polypteriformes; family Polypteridae; genus Erpetoichthys; species Erpetoichthys calabaricus. Next base: position 303,038,247 of record NC_041397.2, on the reverse strand, counting down.
CGACTGGTAAGCAGTTGCATTTTATTATTACATGTTTGGCACATGTTAATACGTGAACTGAGTGGTTTTGCAGCTTCATTTGAACTGGAAGGTTTAAGGATGCAGATCTTTGCTAAGCAATATTTCCTCTCTAGTAGCTAAAGCAATCTATAAATTCATTTTATAAAAATAATGGAGATATTAATGAGGCAGCAAAGCTCATTGTGTACTAAAACATTACTTTTAAAGTTCAGACAAATATTGTCCTTGGTTCAGAATATTGAGTGAAAAATTGTCCTTCAGAAGCTGCAATTCTTTATTATCTCTCATTGCCACTTTATTCGTTTTTTTCCCTTCAGAATGACACGAAAATGAGAACAAAGGGCACGAATGGCAGATGGGTAGTTAGTATGCTTTGCATAAACCACAAGGTGCATTTCACTCCCGTCAAAAACTTTAGGTGTTGTAAAACTGAGGGTGCTGAATCCAAATCTGGAAACAGAATTGCTATATCCATTTTCCATTTGGATATACCATATCCATTTTTTGATAATTTAAGGTTTACGATGAAAAACATTATTTTAGAGAGAAAAAAAATGATGTATTTTTAAATGATTTAGGCTTGAATAAATAATAATTTTTGCATAGAATTGCTTTAAATATAATTATTACTTACAAAAAGTAGTCACTTAGTAGTTTATGTATTTTTTTCATGATTGATGTCTCCTAACACCGACTCACTTCACTTTCCATGTGAGCGATGTCCTTGTGGAAACTCTCTCCATGTTCATCACAGATCGTTCCAGTTTCCCCAGTGAAGAAATTTAAATCAGAGCGTGCAAAATGGATTTTTAGTAAAAGAAGGCCCCGTGACCTTTTAATGTTACGCTTACCCAGAGCTGGTCAATCAGTTGGGCAATATAGGCAGCTGCCTAGGTGTCGTCACCCAAAGGGACCCTGAGTTCTCCAAGTCTAATAACAACAACAACAACAACAACATTAATTTCTATAGCACATTTTTATACAAATAATGTAGCTCATAGTGCTTTACATGATGAAGAAAGAGAAAAAGACAAAGTAAGAATTAAAATAAGAGAACACTAATTAACATAGAATAAAAGTAAGGTCCGATGGCCAGGGAGGACAGAAAAAAATTAAAAAAAAACTCCAGACGGCTGGAGAAAAAATAAAATCTGCAGGGGTTCCAGGCCATGAGACCACCCAGCCCCCTCTAGGCATTCTACCTAACGTAAATGATCAGTCCTCTTTGTATTTAGGGTTCTCATGGAAGGGCTTGATAATGAATAATAGTGAATACACGCTATGGACACCGAGGAATAGCGTTAATGCAACTCAAGAGATGCTATAGACCTTTATGCCATACCAATTTCATCCTCGGCATGGACACCGAGGGGTGCCGTTTTGGTAACTCAGAGGGCACATACTCCAGACACCAAGGGGGACCCCCAGACCCCCAAGTATAATAATAGTAAATGTGTGCTATGATATAGAGGAGCACCATTAATGTAACTCAAGAGATGCTATAGACCTTTATGCCCTCCCACCCACCATCCATGGTAAGGACATTGAGGTGTGCTGTTTTGGTAATTCAAAGGGTACAAGGTTTGGAAACCGAGGGGGAAAGGAGCTCCATATGGGCTTGAATCGTCACTGTGTTTCCCTGTTACCTGGTCAAGACAATGGAAGGATCCACCAGATCTTGCATATTTCTGTAAAAACATGTAAAGAAAAACTTTTAAAATTTTAAACTTTAATTTTGTTTTGCCCATGAACTTTCTGATCTCAATAAAAGTAGCTTGTCTAACCACAGAAAGAAGTAGGGTGAGTAGAGACAGCAGCCAGAAGGCTAAATTAGCAAAAATGAAATTGCACATTGCAAAAAGAGAAGTCTAGCAAGATGACAAATCACACATACATGAAAGCAAAGCTGTTGGTTATATTTGTGCATGCACATCTTGTGAACATGTGCTGATATGGTCTGCCAAAATGACATTGGACAAAGAGAGGGTAGGGGTGTCTTAATTCAGCCCTGGCAAGCTTTAAAAAGTCAGCAGCTTTTATACATTAGAACAATCTAGACAAGAACAGGCCATTCAGTCCAACAACGTTTGCCAGTCCTATCCATTTCTCTTAAAGTGAAAATGTGAAGAAGAAAAGGAACCATGAACAACAAAATAAGAAAAGCCATGAGACGCAGCAATGTAACTTTAATTGACTAAATACTATATATGCATACTGGGTGTGTCTGTCGGCATTGTCTATGACAGCTTTTGAAATATCCAGGCTGTATCGGATGATTTTGCCACACAAATTTATTTTGATTTGCTTTTGTTATTGGCACATGAACTGTAAAGACTATAATGACTAAATAAATGGTGATTGCCTGCTCCCCTTGCTAACCTTGTTGCTCTGTCTTGCTGTCTGGTAAATAGAGAAGAGAGACATTCTCTAATAGGCAAAGGCAAACTCAGTCCTGGGAGCGATGCAGATCCATAGTCCAAGTTGAAAGTGTGTAGTAGCTGTGGGATATGTCTCCTTTCAGGCCGGTTGGGTACAACGATAAGAGAAAAAGAAGACTATGGAGGTATATTTTGGGCAAAATTAAATAAATATACAAATAAATGAAAGTACTGTGAAATTGGACAATAAAGAATGAAAAAGAGCATAAAAATACATTTAGAATGTTTTGTGTTGCTTATTTATTCATTTTATTTTTTCTTTAACATTCCTCCAAATGCAACATGAAACACGGTTTAAATTTAACACTGTCACTTTCACTCATTAAAGTTGAGAGGGCAGACCTTAGCAAGTGCTGTGTTTTAATTGGTGAATTCGGGACTTAAGTATTTGGCCATCAAGTGCCACATTTACTGGTGAAACTTCAGATGTACACTCCTAATCATGAAATCGGAGTTTATAAAATTAAAGTAGCCTCTTTGCACAGTCATTATGGACAATTTTTTCTTGTACTCATAGCCAGTGTTAACAGTCACAGGATTCCCAAGTCAAGCAAAGAGCATACATCCACTCTGCAGACGATTCACCAATCAAAACACGGCACTTGTTAGAGCCCACCCGAGTGAAAGTGACAATTTTAAATTCCAGCTGTATTTCAAGTCGTGTTTGGAGCAACATTACAGATAAAATTTATAAGTAGGCAACAAGAAACAGATTCTGTGACACATTTATTTATTTATTTACGCTCACATTTCGTGGTCTTTTTCTTAATTTGTTGTCATATTTCACAGTACTTTTTTATTTGCGTATTTATTTATTTTATTTTGAGTGAAATATTCCTTTATAGAGCTCATATTTATGGGTCTATGAAACAAAAATTCTGGGTGTGGGAGTAAAAGTATTTATGTTATAGGATAGGGTTACCTCAAAATCTTTTCACATGCTTAATACAAACTCAGAGAAGCCAGACTCTCTCTTTGTAAAGGTACTTTCAACTTCTCAAGATCAGATTTTATTCTTTTGGGTTCTGTATTTTACCTGTTGAAAACCAATAATCCCTCATTTTCTTGCACTAATTTTGACCTTTTTTTCTCTCTTCAGATTTTAAAATGCTCCCAGAACCAGTATGAACACCATAAACGACACTGCAGCATCAGTCCAAGAGTTCATCATTACTGGTTTTCCTAAATTAACTGACCAAGAAAGCCGGAAAATCCTTTTTGTTGTCTTCTTGGCAGTCTATTTTTTCATTCTGCTTGGGAACATTCTGTTGATCATAATATTTATTTCAAACAGAAATCTCCATACGCCTATGTATGTATTGATTTGTGGTCTTTCCATTTTAGATATTGTCATAACTACTAACACTCTACCCAGTATGTTGGTTGTGTTCAGCTTCGGATCGAGAGTTGCACCGTTTGCAGCTTGCTTCCTCCAGACGACTTTCTGGTTGAGTCTGTTTTCAACCGAGTCATTCCTCCTCACCCTTATGGCTTACGATCGCTACATAGCCATCTGTAATCCTTTGCAATATCCCACTATAATGAGCAACAGCCGTGTCTTGAAAATGATCGCTTGCTGCTGGGTGGCAGGGTTTCTGTGTTCAGCACCAAGTGTGATTCTTGCTCTTAACTTCCCATTCTGTGGTCCCAATAAAGTCATTCACGTCTTTTGTGATTATTCGTCAGTGTTGGTATTGGCCTGTGGAAATATCTTAATAACAAGTTTTCTTGGACTCTCTATTGGCTTGAGTGTTTTGATTTTCCCTTTGACTTTTATCTTGTTTTCGTATGTGAGAATCATGTTTTCAGTGATCAAGATTGCCACTTCTGAGGGACGTCTGAAGGCCTTTTACACCTGCGGTACGCACTTCCTCGTCATTTCGGTCTTTTTCCTTGTTGCTGGTGGAGTTTTTATTTCGTACCGAATTCCAGGAACATCTGTGGATATGAGAATTATGGGATCAATATTTCAGAATGTATTTCCAGCCTTGATGAACCCAGTCATTTACTGTTTGAGAACTAAGGAGATTAGAGACAGCCTTGTGAAAATGCTCAAAAAGAAAAGAGTGTTACCAAACAGAAAGTCTTAAAACAAGGTTTAATTATAGGTTTCTGACATTTAAAGAAGGCCTATCATAAAACATTTTTGCAAAACAAAGATAAAATGTATTGCTTCAAGTCATAAATAAAGTCATTATAAAGTATTATTGTCATAAAAATAATTTGGGATTTGGCTTAATTGGACTAAAGTATGGTGCCTACTTTAAATAAACCACAAGGTTACTGACTCAACCATTAACACACCGTGTAACCCTTATTAAGACAATAAACCCGTCAGTGCTGCCTCAAGTGAAATATTGGGTTATGATTGATATGTCTCTTTGAATGAAATAGGTCAGCTAAACAAGTAAATGGTTTAAAATGATGATTACATTGGAAAAATAAAGCATGGTTTGATATTAAACAACACCTTTGTAAATTTGTACTTACCTAAAAAATGCATTTGTTTGCTGTTACAGAAGACTCGCTATAATAAAATAAAGAACTTAAAAACATCCATTAATTGTTGTGTATGCTTTCCCATCTCTCATAACTGTTTGTGGCAGAAGACACTACATTTATAGTTGGCTGTATGATCATTTATGTGCCAGGTTGAATTTCAACATTTTTTCCCAATACAGTAGACTGAGAACACCTTAACTTTCTGTATACTTTATTATGTTGTAGATTTAATTTTTAATGGACAAATCTGCTATTTTTGCCTATAAATCTACTCTCAAAAGCTCAAAGTGAAAACATGTTTTCAGAAAGGTTTGCAAATTTATTTAAAATCCAAAACTGAAATCACTCATTCATATAAGTACAGTATATAAACCCTTAACTCTGTGCTTTGTTGTCATCCCTTAGGCAGCAAGTCCAGGTTTGAGTCTTCTTGGTACATCCCTCCAAGCTTTGCATACCTGTATTTGGGCAGTTGATCCTATTCTTTCTGGTACTGTAGATCCTCATAAACAGTGTTAGTCTGGATGGGAAATGTCTGTAAACGTCCATCTTCAGGGCTCTCCACAAATGTTTTATGGAGTTTAAGTCTGGGCTTTGGCTGGGCCACTCAAGGACAGTCAGAGATCTCTCCCGAAGCCACTCCAGCAATGTTTTGGCTTTATGCTTCTGGTCATTGACATGCTAAAAGATGAACCGTTGCCACAGTCTGAGGTTGTGTGCACTCTGCGGTAGGTTTTCTTCAAGAACCTTTCTGTATTTGGTTACATTTATCCTTCTCTCATTTCTGTTGCTGCCACCACCAGGCTTCACTGTGGGGATGGTATTAGGCAGGTGATGAGCAGATATAGACACAGAACTTAGAGTTCTGCCCAAAGAATTCATTTTCTGTTTCATCAGATCAGAAAATATTTTCCTTCATGCTCTTGGAGTCCTTTAAACTGTCATATGCCTTTTCCTCAGTAGTGGTTTCCTTCTAGCCCCAAAGCGCCACTGAGATGGCCATCCTTCCAACAGGTTCTCCCATCTCAGCAGAGGACTTCTGAAGCTCTGTTAGAGTGACCATTAAGTTCTTGCACACCTCTCTCACCAAGGCTTTTCTTGCCCACTTACAATACACTTCTTCCATTTCTCAATCCTTGAGGCCACTGTGCTCCTGGGAACTCTCAAAGCTTTATAAATAGTTTTCTCACCTTGACCTGCTTGATTCCTCACCACAGTTCAACTGCGGAGGTCTACAGAGAGTTCCTTGAACATCATGACATGTTTTTTGAGCCCTGATGTTCAGTATGAATTGTGGGACCTCCTATATACAGGGGTGTGCCTTTCTAAACAACATTTACTAAAACAGGAACATTTATTTCTGTAGCACATTTTCACATACATGCTGTGACTCAAAGTGCTGTAAAATATGTTGTGACATAAAGCGCTCTATAGCGCCCCGTTGAACCCTCAAACAATATGTCAGACACCAGGTAAAAGTCCAAATAATTGATTTATTATTATAATAATGTGCACAAAGCACATCCACCACCACTATACGTAATAATAAACATAAACACAATTCTCAATAATCAGATACACAATAATCCTCCACTCCTCCCAGCAGCTCTGTCACACTCCCTCCCAACTCTGGCTCAACCCTGGGATCTCCCACAGTCCTTTTTATAGTTCATGACCTGGAAATGCTTCTAAGTCCTCAGTCCATGTGATTATCCAGCACTTCCGGGTCAGGTGAAAACTCCTTTTCTTCGTCAGCCCGGAAGCACTTTATTTCTTCCAACCATGTGACTGGGATGTACTTCCAGGCTGGAAGTACATGGAAAATAAACGTCTCTATGCCTCCCTGGTGGCCCCGACGTTATCCAGCAGGGCTGTGTATTAAAACTCCATAGTCCATGATGCCCTGCTGGAATTCGGGGCATCTTCACATTGCAGGGAGGGCTCCACCTGGCAGCTTGGGGGTCTTGACTGGGATAAACTGCCGGCCATAGTCCACAATGTCAATGAAGCAAAGAAAAACTGATTAAGATTAGACAAGATAAATGATGTCCAGTCCATTCATTTTGCCACATGTGGACTCCAGTCAAGTTCTTGACACATCTCAAGGAAAATGAAAGCAAATCAGATGCACCTAAGCACAATTTGGAGTGCCACAACAAAGGGTCTGAATACTGATATAAATGAGAGATTTCAGTTTTTGATTTTAATCAGTTTTCTTTTTGTCATTTTGTCCAAAAAAGGCAAATTTATCATTTTAAAATTAGATCTACAGCACAATGAATTATCCACAAAGTGAAGGGTCCGAATACTTTCTGAAATCACTGTAATATGGCTGTCACTTACCAGAGAAAGCCAGCGGTCCGCCTGTCCTTTGCATTATCTCTCTTCACTTTCATCACAGGACTTTTTCTCTGATTTTTTTTCTGAAGCATTCTACTGACCAGTTCCATCACTTGCTGCAAAAGCTCTATTCCTCAGTGTGAGTTACACTCCTTTGTATCACCTTAATCTTTGTAAACTGGACTAAGCATCCTTCTTTTCCAATCTTCAAGAAAATTCCCTTCACACACAATCCTGTCGCAAAGGTCTTCAGCATTCCCGACACCTTTCATCATGTTTTTTACAGCTTTAGCAAGGTTTGAGGTGCAAAAGTCCATAAATCTTATGTTTTTGTGTGTAATCTATTGGTTTTCAGGAAAACACTATTGGTTTATCAGTATTTATGATCAGTTTGCATGCATACACCACTGGTTTACATGCGTACAATACTGGTTTCATTCATATAAACTATATTGGTTTGTGTGCTTATGTTATTGGCTTGTGTGTGAACTGTACACTTGCAAACCCAGAATAAAAGTGGTACAATTCTCACGTGTAAATGATCTAGTCCACACATAAAACCAATAGAGTTCATACATGAAAATAATATATTACTCACATTAAACCAGTGTAAGACATGCATGAAACCAATGAAGTGTATGCACAAACCATTGCTAAAGCAGCAGACCAGTAGTATACGAACGTATGTCAATATAGTGCGTACGCAAATCAATGGCATACGAGCGTAAACTGATGCAGATCACTCAAAAATCAATAACTAATGCACCTGAACCATTAATATACATGTATAAATTGATGTCAACCAGTACTATACATATGCAAGCCAATATACTTCACACGAAATCCAATTATATACGGACACAAACCAATGCAGCTCATATGAATGAAACCAGTATTGTACACGTGCAAACCAAAGAAGTAGGCTTGCAAACCAATAGTGTTCACATGAAAACCAACAGGCTATGCACAAAAATAAATGATTGATGGCCTGTATGGCCCCACAAAGCAAACTTCTTTTAACGTTCCTCATTCTGCAGCTCTCTTACAAACTCTCATTTCTTAGCCTTTTGTGCACTCACAACTGAGTTTTGTTTTGCATAATTATAGATTGTGCCATCTCCTTCTGCCTTTGTTTGCTACCATTATTTCACATATTTAAGGTTGTCCATGTGAAGAAAAACTGTGAATGATTGTGTGATTGTTGAAGAGCTCATGTTATAATTTTGCACATTTGCTCAAGTCGCCCATTAACATCTGTTTACTTAAAATGAAAGGATTCAGCTACATCTTTCTACCTTTCCTCATGACTTATACCTTGTAGTCTGGAAGTCAGTTTTGATTCTTTTCTCTGGACTCTCTCTAGATAGATAGATAGATAGATAGATACAGAGATAGACTGGAATTGCATGAAATATTCTAAATGAGATGTCTCACTCCTGCATCATAAAGCTTAAGAATAACTGTTTTGATTTGTACTTGACACGCTGTGCTATGCAACCGAACATCTTAATACCACTGTTTATTCAAACCTAAAACTTTTTGTTGCTACTATTTTTTACATTTACTGTACATACATTAAATTTCATCAGTCACATACTGTATCTGTCCAGGAATCTGCAGGTGCTAGGATATCCAATATTCTACCTAGCTTAGTGTCATCAACAAACTTAGCCTGCTTATTATGTGCACTTTTCTCTATAGTAGATCACTTAATAAATTAAAAAGAGCCAACAGCCCCAGCACTGATCACTGAGGAACAAACTTTTTCATTATCACTATATTTGAAAAAGCTCCTAACACAATAGCTCTGTGCTTCTTGTCTTTAAGACAATTTTGCACCCACCTACACCCAATGCCTTGAACCCAATGTTCTTCTAGTTTTATCACTAGCCTTGCATGGGGCAGCTTATCAAACCTTTTTATTTTTTTAAAGTATGAATCTCTCCAGTCAAATTGTTGAAACACAATTTCCCCATCTAAAAGTATGTGAACAAAATACAGTGAGGGTAAACTTTGGTGGGCATGGGCTACGTTCAGCTAATCAAATACAGTTGAATAACCTACGATTAAATTTCTTATTTAGTTATAAAGTTAGTAAGTAGTACTGAAAAATTACATTTACAATGGCATCTCATTTTGCTCAGAAAGGATTTAAAGAGCTGAGATGTTATCTATCTATCTATCTATCTATCTATCTATCTATCTATCTATCTATCTATCTATCTATCTATCTATCTATCTATCTATCTATCTATCTATCTATCTATCTATCTATCAGTTATATAGTGCCTTTCACATCTATCTATCTATGTTATATAGTGCCTTTCATGTCTATCTATTATATATGTGACAACAAGTGGACGTGACTTGTGAAGCGACTGTGCCACATTACATACTGGGGATTCAGAAAATGTTCAGACCTCATCACTTTCTCCACATTTTGATAGGTTGCAGCCTTGTGCTAAAATAATTTTTAATTCATTTTTTTCCCTCATCAAGCAATACCCCAAACTGATAGAACAAAAACAGGGTTTTAGACATTTTTGCAATATTTTTTACACTATGTGTCCAACAGTGCAGTGCTTCCAAAAAATAATTAAATAATCTTTAAAATAGTGAAAAACCTGGAGCCTCATACATAACGTTGTGCGTAGAATTCACACTAAAACATGGCGTACTGATGAAAGCGGAAATGTGCGTCCACACAAAAAAATCCAGATGCATAAATCTGTGCTTTCGCCAACTTCTACATTCTTCTTCTACATAAATCCCGGTCAGCGTGAAATGTAACACACTTTTGCATGCACCTGCTGCCACTCCCCAACTCCTCCCAGAATTACGCCTCTTGAATATGCAAATCAATATAAATAGACCTTAAGCTCAGCGTTCTGTGAAAAAGCAATGGCAAAAGCACGGGGGAAAATAAAAGAATTTCAGCAAATACCAAGTGGAGGCAAAGAAAAACATACTATTTGTTGGTTTAAACAGTGGTATAAACAACAAAAGGAAGTTGATCGAGTGACATAGAGGAAACTCGAAAGCTCAAGTTCACAAAGTCGCGCAGTGCCCGAAATAAAAAAGATTTTGTCAGATATCAAAGTTGCCGTGAAAAGGCGAGTTGTAGCCCACCATCTGAGTGTCATATGAAAGCTTATTATGCTACAGAGAAAAGAAAAAAAAATAGGGACACAGTGGGAAAAAAGCTTGAAATGTCAACTTTAATCTCAAAATTTCCACTTTAATCATGTAGTTTATTTTGTCATTAAAGTAGAACATCATAAACTTCATGTTTAAATCGTTTAATTTACTAGTTTCTCAAATACCATCATAACTAAAGTAGCAAGTTAAATGCGTTGTTTTGTATGTCTTCTTCTATGTGCTCTATGTGTGTGAATCACTACGTGCTTCTTAAATGGGCTTTCTCTTCTTCCAACAGGACACAGAATCCATTACATTCATGATATTACAGAGATGTATACTTGATATCATTTTCATGATGACAGGAGTTAAAGCATGTTATTAAACATGGGAACACAGTGGCGCAGTGATAGTGACGAGTTGGCGCCCCATCCAGAGATTGTTCCTGCCTCAAACAAGATGCTTGCTGTGCTGTGCGCTACCTTCGATGAAATAATTTACTGCAGCAGTACTGTCCCAATTCCTGTCCTTCCTTTTCTTTCTCCAAGTAACCAATCGCCGCACAATCAGCTCTTTAATAGACATTAAGCCATCTGTAAGCTTAGAACGCAGATTCTTCAAAACATTTAAGGAACATTGAAATATCTTCATAGTACATGTTTAATTATTCTATCCATCTATCCTTCCAGTTTCGCACCAGTCCCAGCAAGCATACAGCACGAGGGTGGAACAATCCCTGAACGGGGCACCAGCTCCTTGAAATAGCGCTGCGACACCGTGTCCTCACATGATTAATTATTAACAATATAGATTATTTAAATGATGTTAACATTTTATCTGTATAATGTAATTAAAATATTTTGCTGCATTTCATCTTAAAAATAATATTGTCAACATATGTAAATATGCACTTTACAAAGTGGCTCAGGTTGTGCAATATTATAACTGTATCGTAAGTTTACATTGAGGTAATTGTACTTATAAGTACAAACAGTTCTACAAGGAGCACTTGATGGATTGATTGAGTGCGTTTATAGTTCTTGGGATGAAACTGTTTCTGATCCACGAGGTCCCTACAGAAAAGGCTCTGAAGTGTTTGCTGTATGGGCGAAGTTCAAATAGCGCATAGCTGAGGCAGCGTGTGCTTGAGGCTGTATCCTGATAATTCTCTTTCTGATCAGCTGCTGTAGAGCTGTGACTCCACACTCAGATATAGTGCTATAAATACTCCAAGTGGTGCAGTGAGAGTAATATGGGAAAAGATGATCCACTGTGGCAATCCCTAATGGGAGCAGCTGAAAGAAGAAGAAGAAGAAGGTGCAGTGAGAGTAACAACGCTAAAGCAGCTATGGTACTTGGAATAGTTTTGGCCATTCCGTGGACCATTATATTGTTACAGGTTAATTACGATCAGATACCTTAAACTGTTCTGTCCTCTATTAAAATGTGTTCATAGGGGACCTCTAGTGGCTAAATTAGGTAGTGTTTTATACTGCTATTAAGACTCCATCTTGAAGCAAGCAGCACATGGAGAAGCAGGTGGCAGATATCCATTTCCATCAACTGTTTATTTGCCCTTGTAAAGGCATAATCTGTAGGTATTTTGTTTCTTTATTAGTATATACATTGTTTTGAGTTTTAGTTGTTCCTTTTACTATTTTGCAAACGTTTAGTGTGTACGTAAATATATACAGTATGTATATGATTGTTCAGGCCTATTTTTATGCATTTGAATAAGAAGCAGCAGTATGTCTTTGCGCTAAAGAACTGTTTTGTAATATTTATGCCATATCATAAGGAAATAATAACAAAGTAGTTTGTATTAAATTTGAAGGCATTTTTAAGGAAAAATGTATATGAAGTTAACAAATTCTGATAGGTATTGCTTTTTACTTTACAGTTTCACACCACTTTCATTAAATGCCTGAATATCATCAGTGCCTTGGGTGTTTGTTGAAGGAGTGTTTAGCTCGCTGCATAACTACGTACGTAAATGTGTGGTGAGTGAAATTAATAAACAATATGTGGTTAATTTCAGTGTATATAATAAAGCCATGTCAGGGATGTGGATCTAAAAAAGAAAGGGAAACCACACAGGAACAGTAGCACTGCTTTGACGCTGGGTGCCGCCAGTTTGCAAAACCGAGCGAAGAACTTGAGTATGCCAAGGATTTAGGTGGCGTGATAATGTGCATAGCTTTATGCCAACTTTAGTTTTTATACATCACAATGTGAGTGTGGAAATGGGCATACGCAACATTTTTGTGTGTATACACCATTTATACATGAGGCCCCTGGTGATTAAAAACAAGGCTAAAATGAGAATAAAAACCTACAACAGTCATTGGGTCAAACGAGCCAAGCACAATTCCTTCCTAGTCTCCCCAGCTCACCCATTGCTCGCTCAGCTGGCAGAGACTTCAGCATTCGCGATCCTCTTCATCCTGACCCCCATCTTGGCTGCCTCCATTGGCATCTGCCAGACCACTCGGGATTGGTTGTCCTCTCGTGATCCTTCTCGCTCATGCAATCTCTCTAGCTGGCTGGCTCGTTCTCTCTTCACTCCTAATGCCGCACTCTCGCTCTACATGCTTTTCTCTTTATATGTTTTTTCTCTATTCCCCTCTTTCCTGTGCTGGCCCATACTTATAAGGCTCCGTGGGTGCAGCGTCTCAATCACGCACCACAGGAAGCTGATGAAGCAATTAAGAAAGATTGCACCCTCACATGTAGGTGCGTCTCGCCACAATTACTTCACCAACTCTCCGCAGCTGTGCGAGCGCACCCATGGAGACTGACATGGCCAACGCATTATTTAATAAAATAGCCATTCTTTCAGAGCTGCAGACCTGCTATACCACATACAAAAGTAACTTATTAAAAGTTACAACATACTTTTTTTCTGGTTCCTGCACTACAAATTTTGGGCACTGGTCTGGCATTTCACACACTTGTTTTCCTGCCCCAACCTAATATTCTGATGGTTCCTTCAATTTACCCCCTTTAACTCTATTTATTTACTTTCTGTACTCCTATCAAGCTTATCATTATGGTCTTTGAGATTCCAGTTTCCATCTTGGCCACAATAAACACAATCAGTCTGGCATGGTCATTATGTCAGTTTGTGTTTGTGTAATTTTTACTTTAAAATGATGCCGAGTATCATAACAATGTGGCTTAAAGTCTTCAGCAGTTGGATATTCTAGTAATCAGACTTGATTGCATAAAAAGTATTTAGGTTTATTTCACTTGAATGTTAATTCCAATGTGTTCCTGAAGGGTAAGGCATTTAAAGATAATAAATCACATATATTTTTTTACATACACTCTCTTTGGGAAACGTTTATTAGAGAAAATGTTTACAGCTCCTTTGTGATTTTGGTAATGATGCATTCAGAGTTTTAATTGTCTCTCCAAGGCTTGACTAGTTCCCAATAGAACAAAAAACTTTAAATATAAAACAACTCCTCAATGTGGCCTTTTGCATTTGCCCTGTGCTTCACTGTGAAAGGTAAGTGGCATTACTGTCGACAAGAATTTAATAGGCTCGGAATTTCTGTTCACTACAAAAATGGTTGAGTTTCTGAAATGATCTTGAAAAGACAATATAACTTGAATGTTTCATGTACAGTAAAATTAAAGTAAATATTTAAGAGAGACACTTCCTACAGGATTAAATCATTGAATTCCTGAGGGATTAGGAACCCAGTAAGTTAATAATGAATCACCTTGAATGGCAAGCTACAAAAGCGCAAACGGCTTTGACAATTAACATTCATCCTGCACTCAACAAATTTTATGTCTCAGGATTTTATAAATGTAGCTGAACATGATACTGTAATAGAGCCTTGAAATACTGATATAGCAATGAAGATTTTCAGAACAGGCATTTTATGTGAATTTGCATAAAAATATATATAATTTCAGCTTGAATAAGATGCTGCTATATAATATTACAGCATATTACACTGCCCTTACAGTAAATATGAGCCAAAGCCCTCCTGCCTCCATTTTGTAGTCTGCATTTTCTGCTCTGATTTTTATAGGTTGTGCACATATGAGCTTTGAGGGGCCTCTGAAGGACCTGTGGCTGTCCATTCACATGGGGTCTGTCATCACATGCTGCACGTCACTTGTCTCAATCAATGTCTATGTTTAAATCATATATGTCTATGTATTTCTTTTTAATTATTTACTTTCATTTTAATTGCTAAATAGTAGTTTATGTTGTTGGTTTTTAACGTTGATAGTTATCTATCTATCTATCTATCTATCTATCTATCTATCTATCTATCTATCTATCTATCTATCTATCTATCTATCTGGCGGTCCAGATCTAACTATGCAACTTTTAATGCAATGCAGGAAAACAATGCAGGACAAAAGGATTGTTCAAAATATCTTGCAATAAATGAATGCAGGGCAGGTGCTGCCATCTATCGGCAACAAAAATAATTTTTTGTGAATTCTCTATGTAATAAACTTTAATAAGCTATAGCATAATGAAAATTGCATAATTGCATAATTAGATCTGGACCACTATCTATCTATCTATCTATCTATCTATCTATCTATCTATCTATCTATCTATCTATCTATCTATCTATCTATCTATCTATCTATCTATCTATCTATTATATAGTGCCTTTCACATCTATCTGTTTATTGTATACAATTTCCCTACTCTCTCTCTCTCTGTGTTTCCCATTTTATCTTTGAAAGGCCTTCTTGGCTTCTGCATTAAAGATCAATGGGTAACTGGTCATAATATTGAGAAATAGCAATAATTTTCCATGAAAATGGTTGGTGCTATAGTTTACAGACTTGTTCCTATCTTATTTAGATCAATACTGTTGTTTATAAAGCCTTTATCCCAGGGCCCTCACATAGGCATCTTGCAGCCAACTTCTTGAGAATCACTGTTACCTAATCTTTTTTTCCCCTCTTTATAAGGTTTGATTGGGTGTGAGAGATGTGGGTGAAAGAGGGGCATAGTCAGGGATGTTGTCAATTTTATATAATACCTTGAGTAAAGTGTAAAGTATGTTTAGTGTTCTGCAATGGACTGGCACCCAGTCCAGGGATTGTTCCTGACTTGTGTTAGTGATGGCTGTGATTGGCTCCAGCTCTGCTTTGCTCTGCTCTGGATAAGCAGGTTTAGAAAATGGACTGGTGAGTGTCTGGATGGATGGATATTTACTGTTGATCCTTTCTCTTTTTCAATAACTGCACTGAAGAAAATGTTATATATATATATATATATATATATATATATATATATATATATATATATACATTAATTTTCAAATCTGTTATATAAATCTGTTCAAATGTATTTATTTTTTGTGCCACATTTAACTATTTCATTTTTTACACTGCCTTGCGCTATCTATATTTCTATAGTGCTGTTCATAAATACCTATGTATTTATGTCTGCTACACAATGCATTTCATAACTCTCTCTGCCTCTCTCTCAGTTCCATTATTTTATATAGTGCCATTCACTTTCTGTCTATCTATCTATCTACAGTGCATCCGGAAAGTATTCACAGCACATCACTTTTTCCACATTTTGTTATGTTACAGCCTTATTCCAAAATGGATTAAATTCATTTTTTCCCTCAGAATTCTACACACAACACCCCATAATGACAACGTGAAAAAAGTTTACTTGAGGTTTTTGCAAATTTATTAAAAATAAAAAAACTGAGAAATCACATGTACATAAGTATTCACAGCCTTTGCTCAATACTTTGTCGATGCACCTTTGGCAGCAATTACAGCCTCAAGTCTTTTTGAATAGGATGCCACAAGCTTGGCACACCTATCCTTGGCCAGTTTCGCCCATTCCTCTTTGCAGCACCTCTCAAGCTCCATCAGGGTGGATGGGAAGCGTCGGTGCACAGCCATTTTAAGATCTCTCCAGAGATGTTCAATCGGATTCATGTCTGGGCTCTGGCTGGGCCACTCAAGGACATTCACAGAGTTGTCCTGAAGCCACTCCTTTGATATCTTGGCTGTGTGTTTAGGGTCGTTGTCCTGCTGAAAGATGAACCGTCGCCTCAGTCTGAGGTCAAGAGCGCTCTGGAGCAGGTTTTCATCCAGGATGTCTCTGTACATTGCTGCAGTCATCTTTCCCTTTATCCTGACTAGTCTCCCAGTTCCTGCCGCTGAAAAACATCCCCACAGCATGATGCTATCACCAGCATGCTTCACTGTAGGGATGGTGCCTGGTTTCCCCCAAATGTGACGCCTGGCATTCATATCAAAGAGTTCAATCTTTGTCTCATCAGACCAGAGAATTTTCTTTCTCATGGTCTGAGAGTCCTTCAGGTGCCTTTTGGCAAACTCCAGGCAGGCTGCCATGTGCCTTTTACTAAGGAATGGCTTCTGTCTGGCCACTCTAACATACAGGCCTGATTGGTGGATTGCTGCAGAGATGGTTGTCCTTCTGGAAGGTTCTCCTCTCTCCACAGAGGACCTCTGGAGCTCTGACAGAGTGACCATCGGGTTCTTGGTCAC
Organism: Erpetoichthys calabaricus; assembly: GCF_900747795.2. NCBI lineage: Eukaryota > Metazoa > Chordata > Cladistia > Polypteriformes > Polypteridae > Erpetoichthys > Erpetoichthys calabaricus. Next base: position 303,021,286 of record NC_041397.2, on the reverse strand, counting down.
CTCCTTGACTAAGGCCCTTCTCCCCTGATCGCTCAGTTTAGATGGCCGGCCAGCTCTAGGAAGAGTCCTGGTGGTTTCGAACTTATTCCACTTATGGATGATGGAGGCCACTGTGCTCACTGGGACCTTCAAAGCAGCAGAAATTTTTCTGTAACTTTCCCCAGATTTGTGCCTCGAGACAATCCGGTCTTGGTGGTCTACAGACAATTCCTTTGACTTCATGCTTGGTTTGTGCTCTGACATGAACTGTCAACTGTGGGACCTTATATAGACAGGTGTGTGCCTTTCCAAATCATGTCCAATCAACTGAATTTACCACAGGTGGACTCCAATGAAGCTGCAGAAACATCTCAAGGATGATCAGGGGAAACAGGATGCACCTATGCTCAATTTTGAGCTTCATGGCAAAGGCTGTGAATACTTATGTACATGTGCTTTCTCAATTTTTTTATTTTTAATAAATTTGCAAAAACCTCAAGTCAACTTTTTTCACGTTGTCATTATGGGGTGTTGTGTGTAGAATTCTGAGGAAAAAAATGAATTTAATCCATTTTGGAATAAGGCTGTAACATAACAAAATGTGGAAAAAGTGATGCGCTGGGAATACTTTCCGGATGCACTCTATCTATCTATCTATCTCTGTGGCATACAGCCTTTCATATCCGTCTGTCTTTGTCTTGTTATAGAGTGCATTTCACACTATCTGTCCTATTACTGTAGTACTTTGTATCTACTGTTTATTTATACTGTATATACCCCCCTAGTATTTAACTTTAGGTAGTGTCCTTCACATCTATCTGCTGTAATTCTGTAAAAATAAATAAACAGAATTTCAAAAAGAGTTGAGGACCAAATGGGTACCTCATTTAATAAATGAAGTCAAAACAAAATGAAAAAAATGACAACAATAAAGACGTCTCAGGTCTTTAAGAGTTATAGTAACAAAAGGCTCCTCCATTGCAAAGTTCTTAACACTAAGTGAGTGCAGTCCAAATTGTCGCAGATTTCTGGTGCCTTCACAGTTTAAGTAGCTCCCACGGCAGAAGGGTCAGAACTTCTAGGGTCTTACCAGAAGTGATGTTACAGTCCATCCCATTTCTCGTTCTCTTGTTTACAGGGAAAAGAGAAGATGTAGTTACTGATCACATTCGCTCCTGCCCTGTTGTTGACTATCTTACCTTGCTAGAGCCACTTAGAAGCTTCCTAAGCCCTCACGAGAAACACAATATATTTAATTATTTCAGATGATTTTTATTGCTGTATAGTCCAAGCAGTGGAATAACATATTAGCTTTAGTTGCATTTTGTCTGTCACATTCATGTAGTTAAAATCAGGAACTCATGGACAAATGAGCCTGGGATTCATACCTGCATGCCCCAGGTAGTAATCATTAGAGCATAGACACTGCTTTGTTTTTTCCAAATCTAAAGAGTAAACTCTATCTAAAGGGTCTTATTGAGAGCAAATCCCAACCAGAAAACTGTAAGTAGTGCTCTTAGATTATTTCACTTTATATAATGTTTTTCATATAATCATACAAGAAACAAAATTAGTAGTGGAAGAGGAGGCCATCTTGGATGCCAGGCTATGTGGTCAGGTCTTTCAATGCACCATTTAAGTAATCAGTCATTGTGGCAGTTTACTTAGTTTATTCTTATTCTTAACACTAGAATTACTGAATACCAAATTTGTATTATTCAGTTTTATTCTGTCAGTGACGTTCACCTGGTACAACAAACTTGCCTCTATCTCTCTGAGTTGATGGCATTTATCTCCATTCTTTTCACAAGAGTTGCGTTGACCACAGTTGGTCATCACAGTTGGTCAACCTCACACGCAGATAAGGAGCTTTGGCTTGAGCTGGGAGAGTTGAGCTCCGTCAAGGCGGGGAATGGGACAGCAGGCTGCTTGCACTGATCAACACGTTTACAAAACAAAAGATGCTGATGTAGAGGTGAGACGGGATTTAAGGTGGGCCGGGATTACGAGTTTTTTCGTAGGCTTCGGTAATTCTAATGTTAATAATAAAGTTCACCAATCATCTTTCGTCTTGTGATGGTCTGCATATACAGTATATTATGGACTAATTCTGTTTGACGACCTGGCATACGTGTTTGTATTTGCTCACCCATCAAAGGCCACTACATTCCTTTACTTTTCATTGTGTAATTAATTTAACTTTTTTTCTAAGCATTTAATCTAAACATGTGATGTTTTCATGATCTCAACAGGTCTGACAAAAACAACAAGGGTGTTATGTCTGCAATCAACCAAACCACATCCCAAGTTCAGGAATTCATCATTCTTGGCTTTCCAGGAATGAGGGACCAAGAGAGTAGAAAAATCCTGTTTGCGGTGTTCCTAGCCATGTACATTTTTATTCTTCTTGGGAATTTTCTCTTAATTTTTATATTTATATCAGACAGAAACCTCCACACCCCCATGTATGTGTTAGTCTGTGGCCTGGCCATTCTCGATTTGGTCATCTCAACTAACACAGTGCCCAGCATGCTGGTTGTGTTCAAACTTGAATCCAGAATTGCCTCATTTGCTGCTTGCTTCACTCAGACAATGTTCTGGTTGAGTCTGTACTCGACAGAGTCCTTCATCCTCACCCTAATGGCTTATGATCGCTATATGGCAATCTGCAACCCCCTCCATTATCCAAATATAATGAACAACAGTCGCATATTAAAACTGATGGTCTGTTGCTGGGTGGGTGGTTTTCTGTCTGCTACGCCTGGTATAGCTTACACGTTGACGTTCTCGTTCTGTGGATCAAATAAAGTTAATCACTGCTTCTGTGATTATTCGTCTGTATTGGCATTAGCTTGTGGCAACATTATGATTGCTAGCTACTATGGATTAGCAGTTGGCCTAAGTGTGTTAGTTTTTTCTTTAATGTATATTTTGTATTCATATATGAGGATCATATCTTCAGTGCTCAAGATTGCCAGCATCGATGGACGATTGAAAGCCTTTTATACATGTGGCACACACCTTCTTGTGATCTCTGTGTTCTTCTTTGTGGCAGGTGGAGTCTTCATCTCCTACCGTATTCCAGGAACATCAGTGGACATGAGAATCATGGGAGCGATTTTTCAGAATGTCTTTCCCGCTCTCATGAATCCAGTTATTTATTGTCTAAGGACTAAAGAAATCCGAGACAGTTTTGTGAAAACACTCAGAAAGACAAGAGTCCTGCCAAAAAGGATTTAATCACTTTAGTGCATTGGTTCTTTATAGGACATGGAATGCTGGGTCCATCTTAGCCGAAGGTGATGTGCTGTTTGTAGTCTGTTCACAGCGGTGCCTGCGAAAATATTAACATTCAACTTGGACGTACTAACAAAATCAAGACTGAATGTAATTATGTCTTCTGTTGCATGTCTTTCTATAATTCTTTCAATTTGGGTATTTTTAGCTTGTGGTTTTTAAATTTGGTCACAACGCAGGAGTAAAGTTAGTAATTGCATGTTTTAATCGTGATCTAGAGCTGAGAGTTCATTTTTGTAAAATAATAGACCGTTGTGCTTTATGAATGTATAAGTGGAATGGGACCTGGAATGTCCACATAAAGCTATTTTTGATGATTTTAAAATTTTCACCCACAAATACGCAACATACTGTACATACTGTATAAGACTCCATCTCCTTACAACTGTGAACTGCATTAACTGAGTTGAAAAATGTGATGCTTTATAAGTACCGTATGTAAAAAAATAAATAAATAAAAATAAATTGCATTATGAAGTAAATGTATTGTATTGGTATTAACATAATGCAGTGCTAATCTTTTAAATAAACTGTTATGATTTTGTAAATTAGGGGTTTTATTGTGATTTTCATTTTTTTAGAATTCTCAGTTTTATTTGTAAATTCGTATATTGACTGGTTTTAAATAATTGCAACTTGAGAATGTGACTTTATATGCACAATGTATATAATTGCAAAATAAACATTTCATTATGAAACAAATGTATTGAATTGGAATTGATATGATGCCATGCAAATCTTTTAAACAAATCCTACATATATTAGGAATGGGTTTTTAGTTCTGATTTATACCTTTATAATTCACAATATTAATGTTTAGGAATGTGTGTATTGACTGTGTTATATAATTGCATTAAGTGGGTAAGAGGATGTGATCTATACTAATAAAAGGCAAAGCCCTCACTGACTCACTGACTGACTGACTGACTGACTGACTGACTGACTCACTCATCACTAATTGTCCAATTTCCCGTGTAGGTGGAAGGCTGAAATTTGGCAGGCTCATTCCTTACAGCTTACTTACAAAAGTTAGGCAGGTTTCATTTCGAAATTCTACACGTAATGGTCATAACTGGAACCTCTTTTTTGTCCATATACTGTAATGGAGTTCAGTGCGATGGCCGTGGGAGACGGAGTCGCATATAGCGTCATCACGCCTCCTACGTAATCACGTGAACTGAAAACAAGGAACAGCCCCAAAGAGCGCAGAAGAAAACATTCATTACACAATTGAGAAAGCACGGTGTAAACCGTAAGTTTAAATTAAGTTTATAGAAACGCTCCCCCTGCCGTTTGCAATACCATATTCGCGAGATACAACTTTAATGAGAAGACACGAGGTATAAACAAGACTTTCAATCACTTTGTAACGGAGTTAAAATTGCTGTAGCGAGAAACTTTTAAGTGCCGGGTCTTAGCTAACATTAAATAAAGCCGTGGACATCGCAACATCACACAAGAGAGCGGCTCACATGAACTGACTGAACTTTGAGGCAAGATTGCTTTTCTCCTGTACAACTATACGTTGCATTCTCAAGAGTGTGCTTGCGTGGCTTGGTCATATTACAACCCGACTGCTGAACTGACAACGTGGTATACAAACAGAATTATAACAATCGTAAAAAATGTAAAAGCAGTACTTCGCCACTGAGAAGCGCAGGGATTTAAATATATATATATATATATGGTTGAAATAGTTTACTGTCAAATAATGCAAAGAGTACGCGACACGTGTTTCGCCCTAATTCTGGCATACTCTTTGCATTATTTGACAGTAAACTGTTTCAACCATTCTATGATCTGCTTCTCGCAACTGAAGGAGGGCACTGTGGCAGATGTTAGCTGACTTGCTGACCAACCACAAGCGTTACCTGGTAGGTAACCACCCATACAATCAGATTGTGACACAGACTACGAATGCAATGAATATATATATATATATATATATATATATATATATATATATATATATATATATATAGATATAGATATATATATATATATATATATATATAGATAGAGATATAGATAGATAGATAGAGATATGTGTATGTATGTAGATATGTACTGTATATATGTGTATATATATATGTAGATATGTATATATATATGTAGATATGTAAATATGTATATGTATATATATCTGTCTGTATTTGTGTATATATATATATATATATGTGTGTGTGTATGTATATATGTGTATAAATATATATATATATATATGTATATGTATGTGTATATATATATGTTGATATGTGTATATATATATGTATATATATGTGGATGTGTATATGTGTAGATATATGTATATGTAGATATGTGTATATAAGTGTATATGTTTATGTATATATATGTTTACATAACCTCTTTAACACACTACTTCTCCGCTGCGAAGCGCAGGTATTTTGCTAGTATTATATATATATATATATATATATATATATATATATATATATAATATATAAACATATTGTAGTGTCTCAGCTGTGCGATGGCTCTTCTTTAAGCGTGATTGATGCAATATGTGCTTTTGGCAACTGGTGGGCTGCAAAATTTGGTGGCCAGCAGCTTGCAGCCTATGCAAAAAAAAAGCTGCTGAAACAAACTGTGGGTGGAGCTCACTGGGCTAAATGTGACCAATGAGGTTCACAGGAGAGGGCACAGTATGGCTCTCTGTCCAAAGAGATGAAAAAGTTATAAATGGGAAGCCAAAGCAGGCGGAGTGGAGTCAGAAAATGAGTGAGAAATGAAGGAGACTGAATGGGTGAAAAGTGTGGAAATCATGCTAATTAGACGGCATGTTTAGAGCGAAATGAGACACCATAGCACAAAAATAAAGAAGCAGGAGACAGGAATATAAAGAGTTAAGTGCTAAATTCTTTATCTTACTGTCATATAGTTCAAAGACACTATTCCATTTTTATTTTATTTGTAACTCTTAAGAATAATAAACTTTTCTATTTTTTTATTATTACAGCAATCTGTGGTGTCCTCCTTTCTTCCTCTACCCACACAGAAGGTTGCAGTAATGCATGTAGTAATAAAATGCACTGCATCTGTCATTCCCACAGATGGCACATCACAAACAGCACTGCTGTTACGAATCTCATTCCTATATTAAGTAAGAGAAAGACAAGACTATGAATAAAGAGTATAGGTACCACCCTTGCACACCCCATATAATTTATGGAATGTAAAACAAAGAAAAACATACAATAGTTGTGATTTTCAGACTTGAGTTCAGTACAGAACTCCTTATTTCTGGCTGGACAACTGAAGGACATTTCCGGACATGTCCCTAAGCCATTGCGTTGTCTTTACTTTGTATATAGCATCATTTTCCAGTTACAAATTGATCCTTCATTTCAGTGAACCTTCAGATTTCATCACAGTGGTGTATCGGAAAGTCCAGCGTGCATCCTCTCCAAATCAATCCAAAAGAAATAGCACATAAACCTGCAAACACTCTGTGAACAGCTCTTTTTAATGCCAACAGCAAGAAATCTGTATAAGACACATGCCCAGCTGTATACGTGGGACAAACATTTAAAACACTAGCAACATTCACACAAGAGCATGGCAACGCTGTCAGAAAGAAAGACACCTGATCTCTGATATACGCACATACAAGTTCTACCAGACACACATTTAAATGAGAAAAAGTGCAAGTAAAATTCAGGGCTAATATAAAGAGTGCCAGAGAGCTGACTAAATTATGGATCCTGAATGAAAACACCATTAACAGACATTTGGACATGAACCCAGCATATGCAGGAAAGAAAAACATCTAAACAATAAAAAATACTTTACGACTAACACCCTCAAATCCTCACCTTTTTGATTCACCCCCCCCCCCCCCTTGCACCCCCACCCCCTCATTTGGTATATATTGCCATTGATTCCTGTATCTCTAATCATTTTCCTCTGATGATGACACCCGGTGGGTTGTTGAAAGCTTAGGAATCAAAAACTATTTTAAGATACGTGATTAATTTACTCCCTTTCTGGATTTCTAGCTAGAAAATCTGAAAACCGATCTGAAAGACATGCTGGGTTCCTAGAGACGTGTTGGTGCTGAGAGACGTGTTGACGTCAGCTTTGCAAATGAGAGGCAGCTGAGAGTTGCTGAGAGTTTTAGTGTTTTCTGTGGTGTGAGAGTTAATTAAAAAATATATTTTACTCCTATAAACTTACATTTTGGTTGCCATTAATGAACCATGCAGAAATTTTGAAGCTTTTTTTCCCTTTAGAAGGGTTTTTTTGCTTTTTATTCACCTGCACTGTAAAAGTAGCAGGGAATAAAATTGATGAGCCACAGCATGAAGTTATGGGAAAGAGTAGTGAAGCTAGGTTAAGAAGTGAGGTGATGATTAGTGAGCAGCAGTATGGTTTCATGCCAAGAAAGAGCACCACAGATGCAATGTTTGCTCTGAAGATGTTGATGGAGAAGTTTAGAGAAGGCCAGAAGGCGTTGCATTGCGTCTTTGTGGACCTGGAGAAAGCATATGACAGGGTGCCTCGAGAGTAGTTGTGGTATTGTATGAGGAAGTCGGGAGTGGCAGAGAGGTACGTAAGAGTTGTACAGGATATGTATGAGGGAAGTGTGACAGTGGTGAGGTCTGCGGTAGGAGTGACAGATGCATTCAAGTTGGAGGTGAGATTACATCAGGGATTGGCTCTGAGCCCTTTCTTATTTGCAATGGTGATGGACAGGTTGACAGACGAGATTAGACAGGAGTCCCCGTGGACTATGATGTTTGCTGATGAGATTGTGATCTGTAGCGAGAGTAGGGAGCAGGTTGAGGAGACCCTGGAGAGGTGGAGATATGCTCTAGAGAGAAGAGGAATGAAGGTCAGTAGGAACAAAACAGAATACATGTGTGTAAATGAGAGGGAGGTCAGTGGAATGGTGAGGATGCAAGGAGTAGAGATGGCGAAGGTGGAGGAGTTTATATACTTGGGATCAATAGTACAGAGTAATGGGGATTGTGGAAGAGAGGTGAAAAAGAGAGTGCAGGCAGGGAGGAATGGATGGAGAAGAGTGTCAGGAGTAATTTGTGACAGACGGGTATCAGTAAGAGTGAAAGGGAAGGTCTACAGGACGGTAGTGAGACCAGCTATGTTATATGAGTTGGAGACGGTGGCTCTGACCAGAAAGCAGGAGACAGAGCTGGAGGTGGCAGAGTTATAGATGCTAAGATTTGCATTGGGTGTGATGAGGATGGATAGGATTAGAAATGAGGACATTAGAGGATCAGCTCAAGTTGGACGGTTGGGAGACAAAGTCAGAGAGGCGAGATTGCGTTGGTTTGGACATGTGCAGATGAGAGGTGCTGGGTATATTGGGAGAAGGATGCTAAGGATAGACCTGCCAGGGAAGAGGAAAAGAGGAAGGCCTTAAGCGAAGGTTTATGGATGTGGTGAGAGAGGACATGCAGGTGATGGGTGTAACAGAACAAGATGCAGAAGACAGAAATATATGGAAGAAGGTGATCCACTGTGGCAATCCCGAATAGGAGCAGCCGAAAGAAGAAGAAGAAGAACTGTAAAAGTAGCTGGGTGTTTTGGGGGTGCACTTGGAAAAGTTGCTTTTTACTTGCTACGTGTACTTGTTCTTGTTATTTGTATTTGAACTAGCATCAAAGAGGCAGGGCAGAATGCAACAGTAACTGATATCGGCATCTGCAAATCAATAACTGTTTATATCAATAAATGGTTAATAAGTAACAGAAATAGCGATTCCTTACTTTAAAAAAAAGGCGTTGGCTAACTTCAAAGCAATAAAGGGGAAGGCTCAGAGGTGTGCAGGTAAGCAGCCAGCATTAGACACCCAATCAGGCACAAGCGGCTGGAGGAGCAGATAAGACAGTGAGAATTTAATTAGCAGAAGATATTCACTTACTTTAGATTGAACAGTTCTTATTGGTCCGGAGATAGAGAAGTTAAATGTAAGGGTTCATTAACACAGGGGAATGCAAACAGTGCATGTGAAGAGAGCTTTTAAGTAAGGAATAAGAGGAGTGCAAAGTTAAAAGAACAAGACAGGGAAAAGTAAGAAATAGCAGGCAGGTGAGAGGGAGAATATTACAGGAGATTAAGGGGCCAGAAGGTGTTAAATAGCTGTAGCAGTTCTATAATTAAATTTTTTGGCTTAATTTTTTTAGTTTTACCATTTAAGTTAAATCTTTTAATTTAAAAAAAGTAACCGTAAATTCAATTTTAATAACGACACCAGAGCAATGCAAGTCCTGTTGGATGTTGTTCTTTTTAGATGATAGCTTGGAGGAGCCAGTTGTCTATGAGCGCTACATCTGCAGGAAATGCCAGCTGATCCAGCACCTCGAGCTCGGGGTAGCTGAACTGTAAGAAGAGTTGAATGGCCTGCGTTGTAGAAGAGAATTGGTGGGTTTGGCACAGTTGTCCTTTAGAGAGATAGTGTGCACCCCTAAGGTGGCGTGGGAGGAGATTCCAGACCAGACAAGTAGAGATAGGTGGGTCACAGTCACAAGGACGTGAAGTAAAAGATGCAGGCTGTCCAGGGGAATCAACCCCAGAATTAGAAGTGTCAAACCTTTTTCAGGTTCTTGCGAAGCTGGATGGTGTCCCTGATGATTCTGAGGTGGTATGCAGAGATGAGGAGTCCCAACGAGCCATCTCAAAACCAGTTTCCAGAAAGAGAGAGGTACTGACAGTCAGGGACTCAATCATTAAGGGGATTGAAGCATAGGTTTTCTCCAGAAGCAGAGAATTTCGCACGGTGTGCTGCCTTCCGGGTGTACAGGTGGAAGACCTCCTTGGAAGGGTGCATAGGCTCTTGGCCAGGGCGGGGGTGGATCTAGTTGTCATTGTCCATGTTGGAACAAATGGTCTTAATGCCATTATCAATTTAGTTTCATTGCTGATGATACTCACGTCTGTCTAAATACAGGACCTGTGCAAACTTTACTACCCCTTGCACTGGTTGCCTGTCTAGCTGATGTAAAACAATGGTTAGACAATAATTTTCTTAGATAAACAGTCAAAAAAACAGAGCCAAGCTTCATTCCATCATGCCCGCAGTGCTGGAAACCATTAACCAACTGAAGTGGTAAGTTCAGTTTTCATATGGCATGAATGCACATACTGTACATATAACATAACATGTTGTTACCAACATAAAAAGACAATTTGCAGCAATGACCATTTTTCTAATGTAATCAGAGAAATTTAACATATTCATATAGCAATATTGGCACCTGGTGAGAATGAAACTGCTTTTGATAATTGTAAGTAGTTGGATTGTATTAACATGCATAGTAAGTCATCTTTGATGGCAAGATAAAACTGACAATCGTCAGGACTGCTCTGGCATAACACCACATAAAAAGCCATCTTCAATTATAGATGCCACTCACAGATCGAAATCAAAGAGTCTTCCTCCTCTTTCTACATGCAATCTCTGCCAGTGACTAGCGTTCCGCTTAGTCGCCAAAGATCTGACCTTTTCTATTTCAGGCTTGGTGTGGCTGGATCTCACGGCATTTACAGCAGCAGTAACATGTTGCCATTCAACATATTTGTGCTTGTTGCTGACACCTGCACTTAGGCCACCAAATAAAGGTTCTTGGCATGCACCTAACTTAGAGACGAGAATTTCTGTCTCATACTACTGGATGCGTCATGCGGCTGCACTACCAGCCAATGAAGTTCTGCAGCATAATGATTGCATAAGTGTGAGGTTGATTAGAATGGTTCCTATATGGCTGTTTCAGGGTGGGGTTTGAGGAGCATTCACATATACACATTTACAAGATGATTGTCATTTATAAATGGTAAATTTGTAGAAATGTTCAGTACTCTATGTTATATAAATCTTGGCATACACATTTTCCTGTTTTTTGGCATACACATATTTTCACGCTCAAAATCATGAAAAGAGTTATAAATGAGGCCCGGTCTTTGTTTTGCAAATGTGTCAATCAGCACAAGCAGCAAGCAGCCTGTTATTCTGACCCCCACCGACTCAGCAGAAGTCAGTTGCAAAGTTCTCCCAGCTCAAGTTTGTATATCTAGGTGTGAGGTGTCTGGAATTGTACAGGGTAAATAATATATCATTATTTGGAATACATACATATCATGTGTGTTCTGTGTCTACAACAGTTTGGGTAAATGTAGGATGACAGGAAATGCGAGGCAAGAAATGTTGAACACATAACTAAAACAGAAAATTTTGATAAAATGTTGACATGCAATATATAATGTGTGAAAACTGTACTTCAAACATGAAATACTTTCACTAAAGGTATAACAAAACAAGCGCACCTTTATTGAAGAATATAACCAAAGAATTATTCAATTTACATGTTGCTGTCAATATGTAAAAACCAAAGCCCATTTGTTAATTGCATGGGTGGGTTAGAAGTAACAAACAGCTGCTTCTAAATCAAGAGGTTGCAGGTTTGATACCGGATCTTCCTCGCATCTTCCGTTTTGAGTAGTGAGCTGCTATTATTACTATTATGTATAATAAAAACATACATTTGATTTGAGTCTCTAACACCCATCGCTGCTTGTGCTGATCGACACATCTGCAAAACAAAGACACTGATGAGGAGAGGTGCGAAGGAAATTAAGGTGGCCCGGCTTAACAACTTTTTTCATGCGCTTCAGAGATTCTAGTGTTAAGGAAAATTGGCAACCTTTCTTTGGTGTTATTTCATCTTTGTCAACACAAGTCTGAAATCTTGGTGTCATTCTTGGCCCAACACTCTTTTTTGAACCACATATCAATAACATCATTACGGTAGCTTTTCTCTATCACAAGCAGATTAGAAGGTTGTGTCTCTCTCTGTCTCTCTCTCCAGTATCACAACCGAGACACTTATTCATGCTTTGGAGATGACTGTGGCAATGTGGTCTTGTTTGGTGTCTTTGCTCACAGCCTAAATAGACAATAAAATGTGCAACATTCAGCAACAAGGATCCTTACACATTTAAAACCCAGCAACATATTCAAACACTTCAATAATTACAATCTCATTTTCATTTCCACATCCACTATAAACTCCACCTTTTAGTTTTTAAGACCTTTCACGGCCTGTCCTCGCCTTATCTGATTTCCTTACAAAAACCACACACCCCATTATGTTCACTTTGTCCCTCTGACACCGTGTTGTTAAATGTTCTCTTGTGCAGGTTCTGCACTATGGGTGACAGACTTATTTTTGCGTGGTGGGCCCACAACTCTGGTTGTGCCTACACCTCACTCTCTGTTTTAAAATCTCAACTTATAACCCATTATTTTGTTGTTGCATTTTGTTAGCTTCTGCTAACTTTGTTTATTTTTATTGTTTTGTTTTTCTTTGTTGTATTTTGTGATGTACAGTGTCCTTGTGTATCTTAAATGGTGCTTTTAACTAAAATGTATTATTATTATTATTTTGACTACAGGCACATCATCTCAACCACACTGTAGATAATTAGATAGTTCAATGTTTTCTATATTAATTCCTAACGTAAAAGCTTTCCTTCTAGTTGGTGTTTTTGTCAAAACATTAATTAGTCTTATGTGGATGGACAGTTTGTAAAAGTACTAATTGCCTCCCTGGTGAGCTTGCATCCTGCTAATATTTCCCCCAGGTAACTTAAATAGATGTCAGCCTTTGCCTGGCACTTCTGCACTCTCGCTCTGACCTTCTGCTTGAGGATCAATCGGTAGGTACCCTCTCAAAATTGTATGAGTTGAATGTAAGCAAAGTATTATTCGAAGTAAGAAGTGTCTGAGTTCACAGCACCATATTAAATGGCACTGAGTTACCTCCCTTCAGCCTAACAGGCTGTAAGCAATGTCTAAATTTAGGTGTATTTGCATATAATGTGAGAAGCACCTATTGCGATAGCCACATATGTCTGTCTGTCTGTCTGTCCACATGAAACAACTCCGACCCTGGTGGACTGATGTTTTTTTTTCAAATTTGACACTCTTATTCTTCTAAGAATTTTGTACAGACAGTTTAGCTTTCCTTGAGAGATCTCTAAACAGATTGCTGTTTACAAAGTTTTGAAATTTCAAAAAATGTTCTTCCATTGAAAAGATTTGGCAAATCTACAATACGGTAGGACAAAACATTTTATAAAACTGGACTGTGTTTGGACTTGTTGCGAGTGCCTATTATTTATCGTTTAGTGATTAATGTTTAGTCGGATTTTATTTGCATTTGTGTTTGTTAAGTAATTATTACCTTCGAGGTTATTTGGATGGGATTTTGCGTGTGTGCTATTTATTAATGATTTTTGTTTAGTATATTCTTTATTATCATTTCATTTGAGCTGCTATATTACGTGTCTCTCAGTGTGAGTGTGAGTGTAAAAGACGTGGCCAGGCTAGGTGTATTTCTGTGATTCCCAACATAAAATAAATCACCGTTGTATGACAAGATAGAATCTGGGTACCTTGCGGCTGCTACAACTTGTGAAGTCTGTAACAAAAATGTGGGGACACGGTTTGGAACTTATGGGCAAATTTCGCACAAAAGTTCAAAAGTGCTTTTCTTCAGACACATGAAATAAAATTACCAGAAGCCTGGTGGAGAGTAAGACTTTGTGGACTTCAAATCTTGACAATGTTATTTTGGACAATCTTTGTGAATGGGATGGGCAAGCTTATTGGCCTAAACGGCCTTCTCTCATCACAACTTTCAGAACACTTCATGTTTTGAACCAAGAGATCCAGTTACTAAACTTCTTTTGTAACAACTCATACATGTTAGAGTCTAGATCTAGACATCTCTGGTATTACTTTTATATTTGTATTGCTTTATTTTGCTTTTTGATTATTTAGCAAATTATTTTGTTACTTTGATTTATTTTCACTTTCACCTCTCAAAAATCTCCTTATTTTCTAATTAATGCAATAGCTGGTACGTACACAGCTGCTCTCGCTGGACATTTATGTGGTTGTAACAGTGTCAAAATTTAAGCAATACTGCCTTGGATACTTTCGACTTAATAAAAATCAAAATTAATAATAAAGAAAGCCTTATTTTTAACAAGATTTGAATTGACAATCTGGTTTTTGACCTTGCCTGCTACAATTTATGATTCTATTTTATATCTGCTCTCCCACTCTGGACACTAATTACAAATGAAATGCAACCTTATCATTTATGAACAAATAATTGAAGCTATAATAACACACCCTTTATGTGTTTTATGACATCATTTTCCTATTGGCTTTAATTTTTTTTTTACCTTGCTCTTGTGACTTGAACATAATTTGTATTGTAAACATGCATTGTGCGCACAACACCTGTGAAAATCCAGTGCCGCCTGATATCTTTCTCCTGGTGCTAACCTTGCTTTGCGGTCGAGTTATGAACGTACCGTTCTACATATTGTAATTTTTACTGCCCCACTGGTAGATGGAGTGTGGATGTCAGAAGTGTCAGCAGCACTTTTCAGTTAACCAAGATGTATGAAAAATAGATTTGTTCTTTGGTTTTCAAAGAAATATCTTTTGTCAGTAACTACGTTCTCGTGACTTCAGTAGAAGAAAAGACATTTCAGATAAAACAGATTAATTTGATTTTCAAGATTGATTGAAGTTTAGAGAGTGTTGCAAAACATTATTTGATCAGGATGCAACATGTTTATTTAAATGTTTACAGTGTTGCGCAGAATACTTTTAAAAAGTGTGTAGTTACTAAATACTGAATATACAGTTCTTAATGTTTACAGATTTATATTCTGATGTAATACTCAGAATGTGTAGCTTACTCTGAATACTTTAAGAATACTTTTTCAATACGTTCAGGAACTGATATATAGCCTAGTCCATAAAAAGGGGGTAACAAGTTAAATATATTTAAATTAAATTGTGACCTGAAGAGGCACTTCAATCTCACATAAAACAGAACCTCTGTTTTTATTGTTCATCAAAGAAAGGGAAACAAACTTCTTCAGGAAACTTTTATTTTTAAATAATAGTCAGTTATTTTGTAACAGGGTTGGGGGTCGGGGGGTGCTGGAGCCTTTCCCTAAAAGGTAAATATTTGGAAAAAGTGTCTGTATCTCAGAGTGTGTTTTAGACATTTCACATTCCTGAGCTCTTCTACTTTTAAGAAAAAAAACTTAAACAAAATTATCATTAACAAGTAAAGTCAGGTCATACGTTTTTCATGTTGCATACTTACGCATAACTAACCTGCCAACTAAATAATTCACTAAAATGTAAGTATTTGCATATAACCATTCAGAACATCCTCATATATACTTTAAATAAAATCAAGTAACACTACACTTTTCAAAAGATTTAAGATTTTTATTTTCTCATCGAGAAATGGCACTTCACGCTTCATTTGAGCATTTGATTGTTTGCTTTGTTTGTTTTTTGGAACCACACTGCAAAAAATGAAGTCTATACAAGTGGAACGTACTTATATCATGTGTGGTCGGGCGGTGGAAGGCCAGACTAGAAACAGTTGAAATGTTGGGAAGCCAACCGTGTCGTCCCTTTTAATCGTTGCGAAACAAAACAAGTAAAATAAAGAAAATTAACAAAAACAGTGCCAATGTGCTTATCCCAATCAGGGATTTGTTCCTTCTAAGGGCTCTTTCGAGAGTCACATTCTCCACTGTGCAGCTTGTTCCGGTGTCCCGGCAAAAGACGCCATTCTCTTTGACGGTGCTTCTTTTACAGCGCAACTTCCAGAAGGGGCAGATTTAAGTGCCCTTACCAGGCGGCTTCTCAGAGCTGTGAGGGAAGAAGAACAACTGGACAAAGTCAGCAGTAGCCCCCCTATCGTCTCTGCGGGTTATTGTGTACCTTTCCCCGGCCCTTAGAGGAGTCCTCCGACGCCCATGCATGACACATAACATCAAATCTTGTTTTCCATATTGTAATAATTATTGACTTATCAAAAAATCTGTATTTATGATTTTTTAGCTTATTTTAAGAAATCTTGTCAAGTAAATTTTGCTTACCCCTTTGGCAGATATTTAAAGAAAAACATAGCAACCCCCATTTAAAGTTTTTTTGTCTAGTTTTTCTATATGCATTTTTTTGCAGTGCACTTTTGAACAGAAACAAAGGGTGCACATGTAACCCCTTTTTTGCACGCAGGTTCATGTTAGCTCCAGATGATGGGCTTTGTGTTGTGTAACTCTGTCTTGTCGGCTGAAATAAAGTCAACCCCAGGTCACCGTTCAAATCCACTTTTAACTTTATTTACCATCTCTAGCTGCAATTAAGCCCAAGAGGCTAAAATGCAAACAGAATAGCCAGAATATTTGAATTATTCTCAAACTACTTATCTGGCGACTGCTGGGCTCAAAATCTCATCTCAAAAAGACTTTTATGTTGAATTATTTGCATCTCTTAAGTGACTGCTATGTATTAATTTAAACTCTGTATCATTATTGAGTTGAACCTTGTATGCTTTAGAACCCTAAAAACAGATTGCTAGACATAATTTTGGAATAAGGATAAAAAGGTTAAGGATTAAAAGGCTTCACTTACAGCCTGTCTGTGCACCTATCCTCCTCCCCCAAACTATGCGACTCTTCAATTCCACCAGAGGGGGTAAACGTTGAACATTATTCAAGTTATTGTCTGTTTTTTTTTTTTTTTACCTGCATTTTTTTATTACTCTTTAATTTAATATTTTTTGCTGCTGGAATATGTGAATTTCCCCCTGGGATTAATAAAGTATCTATCTATCTATCTATCTATCTATCTATCTATCTATCTATCTATCTATCTATCTATCTATCTATCTAAAGATAAGAGAGTTTCTCTATTAGCTCATATTGATAAGGAAGCTGATTCTGAGGACTCTTAAAATTCAGGGGTTGTGGGTTTGTGGCAATCTGCCAGCAGTTACCACAATGTAAATATGCAAACTGAGAAGGCTCATGATGTTGTTATGATGTTAGGTTTAGGTTTAGGTTTATTTGTCATATATAGGTTAACAAAGGGTCAACATACAATGAAATGTGTATGACGAGAAAAACAAGTCACTCAGCCTAGATCTTATAAAGCTAAAAAAATAATTTAAAAAAATTACAAGTTAAAAATAGACAACCCATATAAAGTAAAATATGTACGTTTTAAAAGAAGTTATAGAGCAATATGATATGAATGAGCAGCAAGTACAAATGACAGTTATTACACAGATAATGTACAGATGCATATTCCATAAAGTGAAGATGCATGTTCCAGTCAGTATTCAGAGTGTGAGCAGGTACAGTTTGTGTGTGCATAGTGTAATGTAGATGTAATGCAATGTAGGTGTAATGTAAGTGTATGTAAGTGTTCAGGTGTTGCTGTTGAGGAGTCGAATGGCCAGGTGGTAAAAACTGTTCTTAAGTCTTGTAGTCCGAGCAGCTAGACTCCTGTATCGTCTTCCAGACGGTAACAAGGAGAACAGCTGGCGTGCTGGATGGCTGTGGTCCTTTATGATGCTGCTTGTCTTACGCAAGCACCGATGGAGGTAAATGTCTTCAATGGCAGGAAGACTCTTGCCCGTGATGTGCTCTGCTGCCTTCACCACTCTCTGTAGTGATTTCTGGCTGCTGGCAGAGCAGCTCTCATACCAGACGGTAATGCAGCCCGTCAGCAGACTCTCGACCACACTCCTGTAAAAGTTTGAGGTGATGTTAGCATTAATGCCAAACTTCCTCAGCCTCCTCAGAAAGTAGAGCTGCTGGCGAGCTTTCTTAACCACAGTGTCTATGTGAAGGGTCCACAAGAGATCCTCTGTGATGTTTACTCCGAGGAACTTGAAGCTATTAACCCTTTCAACTTCTACGCCGCTGATGTGGATGGCCTGGTGTTCTCTGCCTTGCTGTTTCCGATAGTCCACGATCATCTCCTTGGTTTTGCTGACGTTAAGAGACAAGTTGTATCCAGGCACCAATTACTCAATGCCAGCACCTCCTCTCTGTAGGCCGTCTCATCACTGTCAGTGATAAGGCCTATGATGGTTGTGTCGTCTGCAAACTTGATGATGTCCATCTTTAATGAATTTTTGAGTACATTCCCATGCAGTGACTATCAGTCTGTCAAGGGATTATATAGTTTTGAATTCAAAATATGGGGTTTGTTTTTTGTCTAGAACCCGTTTTGAGAAAATTCATTATTTAATCACATTTTTTATGTCACCATTTCTGTTTCCCATTTAGGCGCTGCTATGTTAAGTTTCTATTTCTGCAAACTCCTTACAGATCTTGCCCAGAATCCACCAGGTGTGCTCTTTTGTGAATTCAATCTGGAGATAAAAGAAAGATTATCTGAGGTGTTTCTCAGTTATCCAATCTTGACAGATGAAGTTTGTTTTGCTTCATTAAAAGATCATTATTTAGACTTTATGGTTTTTCAAATTCCCACTGTTCATTTTGACTCAGAATTTTCCAATCACGTTTTGGCTTTGACAAAAAAATCTTCTGGACTGGTTCTGAGGTTAGCCTATTCACTGACTTACTACTCTCGTGGTGATTTTAATTTTCTTTCAACTGTCTGTTGCAAGTCATTATATATGTGTGTGTGTGTGTGTGTGTGTGAGCTCATGACAGAACACTTGGCATAGTCAGCAGCCTTTGCAGTGTGGTGGGAATGGAGTGTTGTGTCGGTGCAGAGCCACACAGTAAAGTGAGGGCTGAATAGGGAAAGTTCTGGTTACAGCCTGTCCTCCTGCCCAGAGATAAGAGACTTACTCCTTTAGCTTAAGCTGACAGGGTGGCTGAATCTGATGGTTGTTGGAATCCAGGGTTTGCTGGTTTGCAGTTGGTGCCAACAGTTACCACAGTGCAAATCTGTGAACTGTGAAGCTTTGCTTCATGTGTGTGAACGCACAACAGAACAAAAGAGTTTGTTTACGTCTGCTTATCAAAATTTATTTTTAGATGTAGAACACAGTTCATACTAAATTCCTTGAGAATTTTTTTTAGTTTTAAAGACTCTATAAAAATACAGAAAATGAAATAAATTGACAAGAGTGGCTGACATAGAGTGTTAGAAGTGCTTATTCAAAGGTACAGGGACTTGATTTTGTTTCAATCACTTTCTACATGAATTTTCAATGTGCAATGTCTCCAGAATAGAAAAAAATTAACCAAACTCAAAGCACTTACGTAGATGAAGACTACTCAAGACAGTAACCTTTCACAAATCCAATTTTAAGGAATGTTTAAAGGAGCAAAGCACAATTTTGCACAAAAGTCATAACCATTTCTAAACATCTGTTCTTCCTTTCCTCAGGATATATATTGCCATGTCCAATCAAAGCAGCACATCTGTGGTGGAATTTGTGATTGTTGGTTTTCCAGGATTCAGGGACATCGAAAGCAGGAAAACTCTACTGACCGTCTTCCTGACTGTTTACCTCTGCATTTTGTTAGGAAACATTCTCCTGATTCTAATATTCACATCAGACAAATCCCTTCATACGCCAATGTATGTTCTGGTTTGTGGATTGGCCATCTTAGACATTGTCATTACCACTAACACCATTCCGAGCATGCTGGTGCTATTCATTTTAGGATCCAGGTCGGTTTCATTTGTGGCCTGCTTCACGCAGACAACTTTCTACTTGAGTCTGTTCTGCACCGAGTCTTTCATCCTCAGCTTGATGGCGTATGACAGATATATAGCAATCTGCAACCCACTCCACTACCCCAACTTAATGAACAATGGCCGTGCTATTAAACTGATTATGTGCTGTTTGATGGCTGGGTTGCTTTGCGCAGCACTAAGTGTGGGTCTAGCTCTCAGGTTTCCCTTTTGTGGACCCAACAAAGTTAATCAGTGTTTTTGTGATTATTCCTCTGTTTTGATGTTGGCCTGTGGAGACATCACGGTGACAAGTTATGTGGGTCTCACCACCGGTCTGAGTGTACTCCTGTTCCCGCTGATATATATCCTATTTTCTTATGTACGTATCATATCTTCTGTTCTCAAGATTAGCACCTCCGAAGGACGCCTGAAAGCTTTTTACACCTGTGGGACTCACTTGCTGGTCATTTCTGTCTTTTACTTTGTGGCTGCTAGCGTCTTCATCTCCTACCGAATTCCTGGCACCTCTGTAGACATGAGAATCATGGGAGCGATCATTCAGAATGTGTTTCCTGCTCTCATGAACCCAGTCATTTACTGCCTAAGGACCAAAGAGATCAGAGACAGCCTTGTAAAGACACTCAGAAAGTGTAAAGTCTTGCCTCAAATTATGTAAAAATAAAATGATGAGTTCCATGGGGAGAAATTAAATGATTTAAGGCTTGAGTGCAGCTTGTTACATGGTTGACCATGATATTCTACTACACAAACATACTGTAATCACTATTTTGTGCTTTCAGATAATGTTCTTAATTTGTTTAGTTCTCATTTATGAAGTATTTTTGAAGTACCTAGTTAAGGGTAAATCTCATATAAATGTTGGAAAATTTCTCTTCTTTTACAGAACCATGAATGGCTGGAATAAAGTACCAAGTAGTGGGGAGACAGCAGAACTCTGAGGTCCTACAGATCTCAGCCTTAGCATATTTTACAGAATTTAGGTGATAGGGATGATGGGTTGAATGGCCTACCTCATCATAATTGTTCCTACATTTCTCTATGTCAAAGTGAGATGATACTCCCTTTTTCCTTACTATAGTTAAATGGGTCAAACTCAGAGTTCAATGCTGGTGACATTTTTTTCTCTTTATGCAGTCATATGAAAAATTAATTACCCCCCACGTAAATTGTTGACTTTTTTAACATATTTGAAAACACAAACATTAGGCCTCCCTGCAGACAGTGCCTACATGTAACAGTGATATACTTGAACAAATGCCACATCATAATTGACAATTCTCATAATCTAAATTAACAAAATTGCACCTTTGTCATGGAGAAAAAGTAAGTCTACCTCTACATTTATCTATACTTCAAATCGATAAAATTAGAATCACGTGTTCCAGATGAGGTGCCAATGATTAGAACCTTCTTAGGGAATGTGTGGGTGGAACCTGTCACCTTAAACTGCTGATATCTAGGATCCGGTGTTGTCTTTGCTTTTGATGTGTGTGGTGTCATCATGCTAAGATCTAAGGAGGTCTCTATTGGCCCTCAGAAAGAAGGTTGTGGATGCCAAATAGTCTGGTATGGGATTTAAAAAGATTGCCAAATGATTTCAAATCAGTCTTTCCACTGTAAGGAAAATCATCTACAAGAGGCATCAATTTCAAATGACTGCTAAGCTATCCAGGACTGAGCTGTTCAGCCCAAGATCTGACCAGATGATAGTAAAAAAATATACAAGAACCCCAACATTTCATGATGGGAGTGGCGGGTATCTCTTTTCTTTTTTCCTTGGTCCATGCATCTACATTCAGAAAGAATTGTGACTTGCATGCGAAGTGTACCAAGAAAAAGCTATTCCTTAGCCAAAGAATCAGGACAGATGACTGAACGAGAGAGTTGTTTGGCTACAGTAACAGTAATGACCAATGTTAGCTTAAAAGCTTTGAACTTTAGTTTGGCTGAAGGCTTCAAAGGTTGTAGCAAAAAAAACTTTCTTTTAACATTACTTTTACACTGACAGAGGATTTGTAAGTAATCCACAAAAATTGGGATACCTGTAGGAATTGTCCGCATCAACATTCAAGGCTTACTTGACTTCCATTGCTACAGAAGAGATGCAAGTTGTTCACTCACTACTTGTTTCCCAAAAAAGATCTTTTTATATAAGTTTTTGGTTATTTATTTTGTTTTTATTTTACCTCTGGCAGTCAACCACTTACCTTTGTACTATTTCAGGTTATTCGTGGGCTGCTTAAATTTCAATAAAAACTTGAATTGGGATTGAACTGGGATTTAAGAAAAAACAAAAGGATACTGACACCCCTTGGCATATAGTACCCACAAAATGCATGATAGTTATAGTGGTGTGAGTGAAAAGCAAATAACAGAAGAACATGCAGCTCACCATCTAACCTGGAGCCATGTACCCTTCTGTGTGTTTATCATGAAGTATCTGTTTTAATTAAATATTTGGAAAGAATTAGGGGAGACAAAAGTGAAATTATGAGAATTACTAATCTGTTCTGAACCACAAACCATGTGGATGATATCTTTGAAAATAAAAATAATCTTCTATGTACGAATGACCTGAGATGGCACTATGAAAAGAGTAACCCACCATTAAACTAACAGCAAGTTCAGTTATTAACAAAATTAATTAAGAGATATTATTAGAATGAATTATTGTATGGAAGAAGATGATCCGCTGTGGCAACCCCTAACAGGAGCAGCCGAAAGAAGAAGAAGAAGATTAAAATGAATTATTGCATCGGTGTACTAATACTTCTACTTCAGTAGATTTTTTAGTACTCTTTTCAAGTCTGGTCATACGTACTGTAAAAGAATGTGTGGACAGATGGCCATCCTAGCTGGGCTAGTTAATACTGCCTCTCCCGGGCAGGAGGCCATTGGAACAGAAGGACAGAGAGAGATGGCCTCACAAAGAAAAGTATTCTCTAACTATGCTGGGCGGCGGAATCCCTCTGCTATGTCTGCCATTTGGACACCGACAAGGCTACATGGGAGTTGTTATTGTAATTGGCAGCCATGTCGGGGTTCATGGGTGCCACTAGAGGCACTGACGACAGGCTCCCCTACTGGGGAAATGGTGTGCCTGACTCATAAGTGCTTCCAGGTGACAATCATGTTGCACCAGAAGTACTCCCAGTTCCCAGGTTAAAAAGGAATGCTTCAGCTTCCCCAGGGGAATCAGAGTTAGGAGTGAAATCAGGCAAAGATCACCTGGGAGGAGCGGAGGAGACAATGAAAAGAAAAAGAAAAGAATCATTGTAATTTCTGGAGCATAGAAATCAACTTGTCATTAAAGAAGCTTTGAAAACAAGGAGAGAAGGTGCATTCTGCAGACTGATAATGACTGAATCAAGGATCTGAACCCAGGGCACTAACCACTGACTTATAGTGCTTCCCACCTCTGGATCAGATTACTGCAATTCACTTTTAAATGATTTTTCTGTTTATACAACCAGAAGATTTCAACCCAAAGTATTCTGCCAGAGTACTGATATTATATTATATTATATTATATTATATTATATTATATTATATTATATTATATTATATTATACTAGCCATTCACCATGGCTCCGCCCCCATAGTAGTGAAACAGGACAAACTTTAAAAAAAAAGCAGAGGCCAGGTACACTCCAAAACACAGAGGTAGACCAACTCCCCACTCCTGACGTCATGCTAACCCCTCTCCTCAACCCGCAGCCTCTGTCTTGGATTAGCATGGATAAATCATTCCTGAAAGCGAACTATGATACTTAGCGCAATGACAGAAGTTGCAAAATCAACCGGAATGTTCAAGCAAATCATAGAAAAAAACTCGTTCTAAATCCATTCAGTAGTTCTCTCGTGAAAAGCAGACAGATGTACAGACCGACAGACAGAGAAACGTTTGATTTTATATACAGTATATAGAGATTATTATATTATCCATCCATCCATCCATTTTCCAACCCGCTGAATCCAAACACAGGGTCACGGGGGTCTGCTGGAGCCAATCCCAGCCAACACAGGGCACAAGGCAGGGAACCAATCCTGGGCAGGGTGCCAACCCACCGCAGGACACACCCACACACCAAGCACACACTAGGGCCAATGTAGAATCACCAATCCACCTAACCTGCATGTCTTTGGACTGTGGGAGGAAACCGGAGCGCAGATACGGGGAGAACATGCAAACTCCACGCAGGGAGGACCCGGGAAGCAAACCCGGGTCCCCAGGTATCCCAACTGCGAGGCAGCAGCGCTACCCACTGCGCCACCGTGCCGCCCTATATTATATTATATTATATTATATTATATTATATTATATTATATTATATTATATTATATTATATTATCCATCCATCCATTTTCCAACCCGCTTAATCCGAACACAGGGTCACGGGGGTCCGCTGGAGCCAATCCCAGCCAACACAGGGCACAATGCAGGAAACAATCCTGGGCAGGGTGCCAACCCACCGCAGGACACACACAAACACACCCACACACCAAGCACACACTAGGGCCAATTTAGAATCGCCAATCCACCTAACCTGCATGTCTTTGGACTGTGGGAGGAAACCGGAGCGCCCGGAGGAAACCCACGCAGACACGGGGAGAACATGCAAACTCCACGCAGGGAGGACCCAGGAATCGAACCCAGGTCCCCAGATCTCCCAACTGCGAGGCAGCAGCGCTACCCACTGCACCACCGTGCCGCCCTATATTATATTATATTATATTATATTATATTATATTATATTATATTATATTATATTATATTATATTATATCATATCATATCATGGTGAGCAACGTTGGGGTCTCAATAAGCCGCAATGGCAGCAGGTTTTGTTCCAAGCCAATTGCTTAATGAGAAGTCATTGATTGCTGATGAAGCACTCAAGTGGCATTTTCTCCTTCATTTTAGTGGTCTCACTTGTTAACTGTCCCACTTTTAATTGCTTATCTTAGTCTTAAACAGCTGCATTCACTGTTTTTAATAGCTCCTTATTAGCAATTATGCAAATCACAAAGGAACAAGCAGTTATCCATCTAATTTGTCTGTATTTCACCTATGTGCATTCATCATGAACTATCTGGATTAATAAAATATTTGTAAGGAAACTGAAGAAGAAAAAGTGAAGGACTGCTGAAACATTGGGGACGTGTCAGTCAAAGGTTTTTTGTCTGCCGACGAGGCAATGGCACAGTCCCGCTGCGTAACATGTCCGTTGGCCAGGGGTTGATGTGGAGAGTATTTTAATTTGGCCACTGACCTGGCCATCGTTTTCTTTTCTGTCTCCTCCCCTCCAGGATAACCTGATTCCAGGTACTGATCTGCAGCTGCTGGACTGACCTGACAAACTATCTGTTCCTGAACTGAAGAAGGGAGCAAAGGCAGGATGACAGATAACTTTATTGCTTGTTTTGCTGTGCCTGTGTGTATTGAAGTGGTAGCTCCTGTTAAAGCTCCTGAATAAAGCTGGTTTGCCTAAAGCCCTTGGACTCAGCCATGTCTTTCGGGTGCAAGACAGTGACTCACGTGTCACATGGTACCAGGAGTGAGGCACATAATGTCCCACTACCACCGGAGCAAGATGAAGCTTATGTGGGCACTCCTGCCCTTGCCTGTCCCAAGGACATGCTGGTGAAGATGACTCCCTTGGATGACACGGAATGTTTTCTATTCTGCTTTGAACGTATGGCAACACTGATGTGCTGGAATGGGGAGGCTCGGCAGCTATTTTGGCCCCTATTTGACTGGAGAGGCCCTACAGGTCATGCAAAATCACCTTTCCGAAAGACTTGATGATTATGACTTGCTGAAGCAACAGATCCCCCTCTGTACAGCTATGTGCCCCAAAGAGGGACCTTATTCTTTCCCCAGCTTGTCCATCTATTCAGCACTTCATCTCTATTCAGTTCAGTTCATTATTGCTCATTATTGGCTCATTATACTGTTTGATGATCGATGAGCTGCAAGATCAGACCATATCTGACAGAATATGCAGCTCAACTTCTGGTCCAGGATTTGGCCTTGCCACATCTGGACTTTTGCAAGTCTCTGCTGGCAGGAGAACCAAAATGTGTTACCAAGCCACCGCAGATGATTGAAAATGGTCTGGTATTTGTGATATTCAACCAATTGAGGTGGCACATGTCATTCTTCATTTCAGATCTCTACATTAGCTTCCTGTAGCAGCTCATTATAAGTTCAAGTCCTTGATGCTTGTCAACAAAGTAGTCAGTGAGTCAGCACCCATACAGTATATATGTATAAATATGGGTGCTCACCCTGTGATATTTATATATATACAGTATATATATATATTCTGGATTTGAATAAAACATATTTACTAATCCAAAGCTTAATTCCAATAAGCATCTTTGCAAAGGTCAGCCACAATACAAACAAATCAAACAAATTCTTCCTGCTTTCGTCCTCCAAGTGTGTTGCCCACTGACTCCCTGATCTGAGGTGGCAGGCTTTCTTTCAAAGTGAAACACAGGGTCATTGCTTCTGGTGTCACTGCATTGCTGCTGGTGAGTACGTCTGGTTTACGTGGCAAGCAGTATTGTCCCCCACCTCTGCTGGTACCCAAGGACCGCATTTCCAATGAAAACCTGTGGGTATCCTGATTGGGATCAGCCTTGAGGAACACAGCCACCTTCCGTTTTTTTGGGGTATGAACTGTTCCTGGAATCCACGTCGAGCCAATCTGTCACTTATAGGGCATCCATCACTTATAGAGATTATAGGTCATTCCAGCCAGGTTGTGTCTCCATTCCAGCAGTCCTTCCTTTAAGGCATCCAGTCCAGGCAAAAGATTGTTCTCCATCCCGGCCATGATGCCTGTCCTTTCTCTAGGGCACTTACAATAGATGTGGAGAGAGATACTTGTTAGTTCCTATTCTCCTTCTTGCTCTCTCAGGTCTTCTGATGGACAGCATTTGGTGATGCCACCTCTGTGCGACATTAAATCTCAATCCAGATTCTTTTCTCGTGTAAGTCCTAGCTGCAGGAGGAGCTGCCCACCTTCATCTGAAATTCTGTCTCTCCCAATGTGTAAGAAGCTTTGAAGTCCCTCTTATTCATTGAATTTCTGTCTGATATTAGCTATTAAGATTTTTAAACCAAGGAAGTGGTACCTGATTGCATGTTGTTCTATGTGACGATCAGTTTGTCACCTTGTCTTGTAACACTTGATCTCAAACAGTCCCCAGACTAATGTTTTCTTGATTATGTTTTGTAAATAGCTTTGGATAAAAGATTCTGCTAAGCAAATCCATACAAATGTAAATGTGCTGTAGAGGTTATACTGTATGTTATACAGTATATGAGATTAGTAAGAAATTTACTTAATGTATTTTATATTATATTACCTTAATTAATACTCAATTACTATATGTTATTATAATAAATACAATTTTTTTAACATTAGTTTGGCTTAGATATACACATTATACCTAGGGCTTTGAATGAAGTATCAAGCATGTTTAGGGATGTGAACCTCAAAACAGCAGGGAGCTTCAGCTCTACAATACTGTAGGTAACCAAACCCGTTAAAGCTAAAGGGACTCAGCCCATTCACGAATTGCAGGATGAACCTTAATGGACCCTGTGGTCACTGTTGCCACCAGATCTCTCACCCCCTATGTCACAGGTGTCGAACTCCAGTCCTTGAGGGCTGCAGTGGCTAAATGTTTTCATTCTAACCATCTTCTTCATTAGTGAGTCGTTTTTACTGCTAATTAACTTCTTTTGCTTTAGTTTTAATTAACTTGATTCAGGCCGTTTAATTGTCTCTTTTTCCTTAATTAGTAGCCAAACAATAATGAGACATCAAACAAGCCACCATAAGACCAGCTCACCTGTGCCCATCACACAATATCTGAAAATAAATAAAGGTGAATGGCTCAGTAAGGTTGATCTCTCAGGTCACCAAAACATTTTGAAAATGTTCTTAGAAAAAACAGTAAAATCAATAGATTTGGAAATATCTGCTGTGGCAGAATGAGAGCAGCAACAAGCCATTGAATTAAATAACGGGCTTAATTAACAGCAAGAATCAGCTTCTCATTAACACTAGAATTACCAGAGCCTACGAAAAAACTCGTAGAGCCGTCCCACCTTAAATCGCTTCACACTTCTCCATCAGCGCCTTTTGTCCTGTAAATGTGTCGATAAGCAGCAAACAGCAATCAGTCTGCTATCACATCCCCCACCGGCGCAGTTTTCTCAGCTCAAATCTGTTTACCTGCATGTCAGTAGCTTGGAGTTGTATAGAGTGAGAAGTCAAGCAAATGACACCTTTTATAAATACTATATCGTTATTTGGAACACATGCATTTCATGTGTGTTCCGTGTCTACAACGATCTATGTAAACACATTGTTAAAACAGAAACTTTTTCATGTTTTAGTAATAACTGACAAAATATAGACATGAAGTATATAATGTGTGAAGCCTGAATTCCAAATATCAAAGAAACACTTTCACAACAGGTACAAATATAACAGAATAAATTAGCTTTTATTCAAAAATATAACTGCAAAAAAACAAACCACGTTTACCTGCGACATTGACAGGCATTTGGTACGAGAGATTCGGTGGCGCAATGGTATCAGCTGCTGACTTGTAATCAAATCTTTGCGGGTTCGAGTCCATTTTGAGAACTGAGCTGCTCGTGTTCTTACTATTTTAGAAGAAAAACATACATTTGATTCCAGCCTGTAACATCTGGTGTAATTTATGATACTTGTAAAGGTTAGCTTTGTTTTTTTCTATTCTGTTATTCTCCCAGCCACGTTCACGTTCCCAACAACCCCCCCCCCCCCCCCCCCCCCACCCCATTTGACGGTACTGTTTTTACATAGATGCACTATAACAGAGGTATACTGAACTCATGCCGACGATTCTACATCGGATCAAGAATGCACTTTTGCCATCGCTGCACTTTGTATATGTACATGGGAAGCTCTACACTCGTGACTTTACGCTGTAGATCTGGCTCTTACATACAAAGTATGGTGCATGTGCCCAAAACATTAACATTTATATGTTACTTACATAAAAGCCAAATCCAATGTAGAACCGTCGTCATGTAAGTAAATAACTCAAGGTAAATAACATTCGATTTACCTATTTACCATTATTTATTTACTTACTTCCTACAGCGTAAAGTCTCAAGCACAGAGCTTCCCATGTACATATACAAAGTACAGGGATGGCAAAAGTACATTCTTGATCCGATGTAGAACCCTCGTCATGTAAGTATATAACTCAAGGTAAATAGGTAAATAACATTAGCTCAGGCTTTTATGTAAGTAACATATAAATGTTAATGTTTTGGGCACATGCACCGTCCTTTGTATGTAAGAGCCAGATCTACAGCATAAAGTCAGCAAGTGAACTGCAGAGCTTCCTCTGTTTGATCATCAAAGGCATGCTCACAAATTACATGTGTAATGTCACGAAAAATACCTGCTGACACTTTAGTACGTGAGCATTGGTACGATAATGCAGTTAGACTTTTTTTGGGCACATTCACCACGCTAGTGTTTAGAGCTGGAAGGTGTAGCGTTGGCGAAATAAATAACATGCGAGCTATAGCATGTCTTTATGTGTTCCAAATAAATAACATGCAAGCTATAGCACGTCTTTATGTGATCCAAATCAATAACATTTGAGCTATAGCGCGTCTTTATGTGATCCAAATAAATAACATTTGAGCTATAGCGAGCTATAGCGCGTCTTTATGTGATCCAAATAAATAACATTTGAGCTATAGCGTGTCTTTATGTGAAAACAGCAGTGTCAGATGGGGGGGGAGAGATCTGGGGTAGGGTAGAATCATGAACGAGACAGAGAATGAAACTGAATAAAAAAAAAACAAACCAAAGCTAACCTTTACAAGTATCACACATTTACACCGGCTGGTACAGACTGACTGAGCGCATTTGTTCTGTTATATTTGTACCTGTTGTGAAAGTGTTTCTTTGATATTTGGACTTTAGGCTTCACACATTATAAACTTCATGTCTACATTTTGTCAATTATTTCTAAAACATGAAAAACGTTTGTTTTAACGATGTGTTTACATAGATCATTGTAGACACGGAACACACACGAAATGCATTTGTTCCAAATAACGATATAGTATTTATAAAAGGTGTCATTTTGCTTGACTTCTCACTCTATACATCTCCAAGCAACTGACATGCAGGTAAACAGACTTGAGCTGAGAAAACTGTGCGGCGGTGGGGGATGAGATAGTAGACTGCTTGCTGCTTATCAACAAATTTACGGGACAAAAGACGCTGATGGAGAAGTGTGAAGCAATTTAAGGTGGGACGGATCTATGAGTTTTTCGTAGGCTCTGGTAATTCTAGTGTTAAGAGACTGTTTGGAGTAAAATTGGTTGGAGTATGAAATCCCAGTTTAGCTGGTCATCTGTTGGCTCGTTTCACGTCTCATTTCTGTTTGGCTGCCATTTAATGAAGAAAGGAATCAATTCAGACTCCTTAAAAACAGGGCTATTGAAATGAAGGGAAAAGGAGTTAATTAGCAGTGAAAACTACTTACTGATTAGGAAAAGGGTTAGAATAAAAACCTGTAGCCACTGCGGCCCTCCAGGCCCGGAGTTCGACACCCCTGCCCTATGTCTAAGAAATATTAAATGTATAATCTGGAAATCTCCACCAGGTACTGAAAAAGAAGCCACAGTTTGTGAAGTTGACTGCCAAACATTAATTTAGCACCTTTCATGTGAAGAACATGCCAAAGAATTTTACAGAAACAGCTATACAAACTGGCAGAGGAGGTCAATCGCTCATATTTGGAATCTGAAACTGTGACTTTATGCAAAGTCCAACTTCTTAGTTGTAATCTGCAATGTTTTTATGTTCTTAACCCCAAAAGTATCGTCTGGTTGTTGTTTCTGTGTAAATGAATCTAAAGACAGCATGCAAACCAAATAATTGCTTCTCTAGTGAGATTTGCACACAGCCTCCTTTGTCCCTGGGTACCACCACGGTGTAATAAATGTCTGTCTGTGCACTCATTCTGCCCTTCTGCTCGAAGATCAGCGGGTAGGTGCCTTTTAAAACAAAGGTATGAGCTTCTGCTTTTCATTTTGTACTTTTCAGTTTGTGAAACCCTAAATATTTACAATCAAAACCCAAGTATAATTCAAAAACAGCTCTCCTGTTTTAAACTAGTGTGTTCCAGCAATTGTTTGCAATGTCTATTTTTTCCATTCTGTGTATAATAATTCTTATTAACAGGAAAAGTAAGATTGCAGCTCCTTTACTGCTCCGCAGAACTTGTTTCTTATTCTGGCTCAGTCACCATCTCTAGTTTGCATGTCCTCTATGTCACTGCATGGCTGTTTGCAGGGTTTCCACTTACACCGGTATACCAAGGACCTAAAGATTATACTGACTGGTTCCTTTAAACTGGGATTGCGTACACGTGACGGTGATGGACAGGGAATTCTGTCCCTGGCTTGTTTTTACCCAGTACGCATTGATTCTTGCCATTGTGGACTTGATGGATGGATGGATAAAGATTACCACATGTATAGGTTCAGGTATAAAATATAAATACAGGAAACACAAGTGTTGAATTAGAATCAGGTACAATACACCAGAATGAATAACAAAAGAAGAAAATGCCACAAGAAAACCATGAACAAATAGCATGATACAGGTCTGCAAATTTAAACTTGTAAAAGATTGTTTGGTAACACTTTAGTTTAGGTACTTGAAAACTGCGTCTATTACTCATTTACTGTTATATAGTGAGGTTTTAATATTCACTACTTTGGGTCTTCATAACACTTACAAATCTTCAGTAAAATCTTCATTTGTCTCTGCAATGTGACAAACTACCACAACATCACTTTGGAGTGGTCTAAGGTGTCTTAAATGAGACATTACAGATTTAGTATAAGAAAACTCTGGGAATCCTACATAATAACAAGTTGTTTTACCAGCATGTCAATACACTACACAGCACAGAGCTGAGTGACCGATCTACTGATGCTTCACAAGTATTATGGAGACCAAAGAAGCCTTTGTTAAGGTCTTGTTACCTAAGAGGAAATGAGTAACAGATTCATTTTTGCAGTACCGAAATTAAAGTGTTACCAAAAGATTTCAAAGTAAATATGTGTTTTTATTTGCAATGATTAACACAATCTTCTTCTTCTTTCGGCTGCTCCCATTAGGGGTCACCACAGTGGATCATCTTGTCCATATTTTGATTTGGCAAAATTTTACACCAGATGCCCTTCCTGACGTAACCCTTAACACAATAGAAATATAATTGAAAAGTTTCCATCTCGTCACATTTCAAAATTAAAAACCAATTTAATTTAAATTTAACAAATTACACAATTTATTCATGCATAGAATATTGTTCTAAATCAATTTAACATGAAAATATTTAGTCAATCTCATATTTTTAAACATATATGTAAAGAAAACAACAACACCTATTCTTTACCATACTTATAATTTCTCTAGTTTTTGTCTTTTATTAGTTTCTTTGATCCTAAACTTGATGTCCTGTTGTTTGTCCACTTCTCCTCGTGCGTCCCTATGAATCATCCAGCAGTTGCCCGCCATCACACTGTCATCTCAACGACCCCTGGCACCTTCTTTTCATGTCTTTGATATCCTGATAGAATCTTTTGCCCTGCTCTTCACTCACCGCTACGAGATTTTCTGGGAAAAATTCCAAATGTAAATCTAAAAAGTGAACTTTGAGACTCATGTTGCAATCCAAATCTTTAACATTAACTCATAATTTTTTTCAAAATTTCTTTAGAATTTGGATCTTTGGTGTTGCCTAAAAAATTTAGAAATTACTTGTCTGAATGATGCCCAAGTTTTTTATTTCAGGTCGTTCACCACACCATCAAATTCTTTATTAGAAATCAGTTTTACAATATCAGGTCTGACAAAGATGCTCTTTTCCAATTTAGCCTTAGATAAACTTGTAAATTTTCATCACAAATATAAAAACCGGCTCCATCTTTTTAGGGCTTTGACATATTGCTTTATTAAACTGAGCTTAATATGATATAGTATTTGTAAAAGGTGTCATTTTGCTTGACTTCTCACTCTATACAACTCCAAGTAACTGACACGCAGGTAAACAGACTTGAGCTGAGAAAACTGTGTGGCGGTGGTGGATGTGATAGCAGGCTGCTTGCTGCTTATTGACACATTTCCAGGACAAAAGACGCTGATGGAGAGGTTCGAAGCGATTTAAGGTGGGAAGGATCTACGAGTTTTTTCATAGGCTCTGTAAATTGTAGTGTTAATTGTCAGTATTTAGATACAAATTAGAGAGCAAACTCCACAGAAAAAAAATAATTAAAATAAATTGGCAAAAAATACAAGTATGTCTTAAGTTCTTTTAAGTGTAAATATAACTCAGCTTCACAATTCCAAAGAAAAATGAATACAATAAATAAAAAAGGACTGCTAATTAAACAACAATGAGAACAGTTGATGGCAAAAATGACCCTAGAGCAGTGTTTCTTCAGCTTTGTTATCTCTTATCCCAATCTTGACCTTCTTAGTGGTTTTTATATATGTGTATATATATCTTTTATTGAATTTATTAAAAGCATGTACAATTCCACACAATCAAGTCAAACTCGACAAAACTAAAGTCAATTCAACCCCCACCCATGAGCAAGAGAGGAAGGCCAACAGCCCTAGTAAAACTATTGAGAATAGTAAAGAGAGAAAGGAGTCCTTCTCCCTAATATAAATATTTATTCTAAAATTGTCCTCACAGGTGGAGCAGTGGTAATGCTGCTGCTTTGCAGTAAGGAAACTGTGGAAGATTGTGGGTTCGCTTCCCGGTTCCTCCCTGTGTGGATAGCGCTTTGAGTACTGAGAAAAGCGCTATATAAATGTAATGAATTATTATTATAATGTCATTGATTAGATCCTGCCAGGTTTTTAAAAGGTTTTGAACAGATCCTCAAAGTGAGTATTTGATTTTTTCAGATTTCAAGTAGTATATAATATCAGTTACCCACTGACTTAACAGAGGAGAGTTAGGATTTTTCCAGTAAAGCGAGATAAGTCTAAATGCCAATAGTGTAGTGAAGGTCATTACAGTTTGTTTGTCCTTCTCCACTTTAAGCCCATCTGGGAGTACACCAAACATGGCTTTAAATGTAAATCTAACACTTATTCACTATTTTAAATAAGAATGAATCAAACAAATAAAAAAGGAAAGCCTAATTAAACAATGAGACATGTTTATGGGAAAAAATGACTCATGTAATTACCTACCAAAGTTTCTTAATCTAGTCTGTCTTAGTGTTTTCAAGACCCAGTCCATGATGACCATCAGATTGGAGTGATGCAGTCATGCAAACCTTTGGCAACCCGCTCCCATTACAACGGTGTGTCATGACCCTGAGTGACGCAAAAGGCAGCAACCTGTGACCCAAAGTTTAAGAAGCTATTGCCTGGAGTTCCATATCCCCAAGCATGAAAGTCATAATAATTGTTTAGAAAGCTCACTAGCAACTATAACTGCCTTTACTTCACTATAGACATTTAATAAACTTCTAAACTATTGAGGTCCCTCAGTTCTGCATCCAAAGCAGTTGTTTTGGTGTCACATATTAGAAAAAAATTGAACAAAAAAATCTTAACATTTTGTATTTTAGAGTATACGTTTTATATCTGCGTTTGCCATGCGTCATTCATGAGAATGCACTTTGTAATATGTAAGTTATATGCTGCACACAACGGAGTAGTGGCTCTGTGGCTAAGGATCTACACTGGTAACACTGGTCAACAACCATTTTGCTACTGGGATTCTTTCACCTGTTCTTTAACAAATTTCACTTGCTGACTGAAAATCTGAAAACCGTTTTCGTCCAGCTAGTTATGATGTTCCAGGTCTTGGACAACTAGGGTGACAGGACAGTAAAGATGGATAACCATTTTGATAAATACCAGTAATTCTATTAGGGATGCCACACGCTACTAACAGCTGTGAGTTGTTTACCTTGTCATTATTAATTTTATTTAAAAATTATTTATTTTTAATTAGCGGAAAAAATATTTGTTACTGATTACCAAGTCTTATATGACTCTTAAGCATAATGACACAACTCAGATTTGATACTGCAGTAGGTAGTCAGTTTTACTGTTTCCTTAACATAACATTGCATTTCAGGACATTTTGTTCATTAGATTCACCATTACTTTGAAAATTTTGTCAAGGCAATGGACAGAAACGTCGATGCGTTTCAGCATTTAAGAAATAATTTGGTCTCGAGAAAAGTGAAGCCAATACTAAGGAAGGTGTTTTTGCTGGTCCTGAAATCCATGAACTGATGCTTGACGATGAGTTCAAAAGGGAACTGAAGCCAACTGAATCAGCAGAATGAGCATTCGTGCAGATTGTCCAGAATTTTCTTGGCAGTCACAGATCAGAGAATAAT
This sequence comes from Erpetoichthys calabaricus, assembly GCF_900747795.2. Lineage (NCBI taxonomy): Eukaryota > Metazoa > Chordata > Cladistia > Polypteriformes > Polypteridae > Erpetoichthys > Erpetoichthys calabaricus. Next base: position 302,985,981 of record NC_041397.2, on the reverse strand, counting down.
GCTGAGCCTGTGGAGAACATGCTGGTATTGTCTTCTGGTTTGTTTTCAGAATAAACACATCAAAACAATTTTGGTGGTACAGAGTTCAAATTCCAGATATTGTCTTGATATATTGATATTCAAACATGTCAAAACGTCAATGATGTGTATGTCAAAAACCTGATGTGCTAGCTTAATTATGATTTCACATATGAAATCAGTGTGAAAAACTTAATACTTAACTTAAGAGCTGGTCAGAAGTTCCCCGTAGCAAACAAAAAATATATTTTTTCTAGACCTGTGTAATCAGAAGGTTGACCCCATATAAAAATGGGAAATGCTAAGGAAGAAGACAAAGAAGAATAAATGTTATGCTGCACTCAGCTATGATTAACACTACATATTCTTGTAGTCGTTGAATCGAATAAATCATATAATTTGTTTAAAACGTCAAAATATGCAATACTACATGCCAGACGTTTAGGAGCTCTTTAGAATACTGTCTTTGTGGTGCTCTCTGTGTTATATCATTAGTACTGTATTATTACTGGTGTACAAAATTTTAATATTTATATTAACAATGCATTAATTGTGACGGAGTTTATGCTCCTGAGGAATGAAGCACTCGCCCTCAGAAGCACGAAGAGCTATAAATTAGTCGTTTGAGTTGCCTAACTAAGACTTTCTCTGTTATCTGAGAGACTTTGTGTACCCACTGGGGACGGCTTGCGACCTCGCAGCAAGTACAAAGAGACATTTATTACATTAGCATGACAGTTTATCCTGGTGAAGCTTTTCTTATTTATAGTAAATATTTTTTTGCACACATGTTAAGTTTGCCACCATTACTATAGTAGTACATTTAGCACAAAAGTTTACCGCTAACACGGAGGTGGGAGTGTGGAAAGTGGGTGGAGTCAAAAGAGATGCAGCTGACAGGGGTGTCATCTTACAGGCCGCAGAATGTCTCAGGTCGCCGAATTTGTCCGAGGCCTAAAACTGTCCTGACTGCACCAGGACTCTATTGCTGCCCTCTGCATCATTTGGCCAAGCGGTGTCCTTGGGGAAAGGTCTGCAAGGTCAGTGTAATTTTTTCTTGAGCTTCTGTGATCGTCTTCGTCGATTTTGTGATAGCAGACTTGAGAGAATAACGTGTTAGCATCAAATTCTGTTTTCTTTTGGGGAAAATAGCAGCAGAAGCTGTCACAATGCTTCAGGAGGCCTTCAAATAAGAAGCTTTGAGCCAGGGAAGGGTTTTTACTTTAAAGTGCTCAAGCGATTGCGTGATGCAGTGCGGAGAAAACAACCTGAATTGTGGCAACCAGTCGAGTGGCTTCTGCATCACGACAATGCTCCCACCCACACAGCATTGAGTGTGTGGCAGTTTCTCTTGAAATACTTCTGGGCTAGCAGTCTTGCTTTTCATTCTCTGCAGCTGGGGAAGGACGCAGGTTTGCATTCTGGTAGTCGAGAGTTTCAGGCTGACACACCAGATGGAAGTCATACTACTTATTGGCTGTATCATCCTAAAACATTTTTACACTTAAATGGTGAAATATATAGTTTTCAATAAGCATAAATAACAGATCTAAGTCAACCTAATGTTGAGTACAGTGTTTAAGCAAATCTTGGAAAAATCTAATTTGTAGGGAATATTTAATGGGACAAAATACAATTTCAAATAATATTCAGAACTTTTGACTTTTTTTTAACGTATCTTCCTTTTTTCAGGATTTTTTTCGCCATGTCCAATCAAAGCAGTCCATCTGTGGTGGAATTTGTGATTGTTGGTTTTTCCAGGATTCAGAGACCTTGAGAGCAGGAAAACTCTCTTCATCCTCTTCCTGACCGTTTACCTCTGCATTTTGCTTGGAAACACTCTCCTGATTGTAATATTCACATTAGATAAATCACTGCACACCCCAATGTACGTCCTGGTTTGTGGACTGGCCGTCTTAGACGTTGTCATCACCACTAACACCATTCCTAGCATGCTGGTGCTGTTCAGTTTAGAATCGAGATCAGTTTCATTTGCTGCCTGCTTCACACAGACGACTTTCTACTTGTGTCTGCACTGAGTCCTTCATCCTCAGCCTGATGGCGTATGACAGATACATTGCGATCTGCAATCCACTCCACTACCCCAACTTAATGAACAATGGCCGTGCTTTAAAACTAATGGTGTGTTGCTTGATGGCTGGGTTGCTTTGTGCAGCACCAAGTGTGGGTCTAGCTCTCAGGTTCCCCTTTTGTGGGCCCAACAAAGTCATCCAGTGTTTCTGTGATTTTTCCTCTGTTCTGATGTTAGCCTGTGGAGACATCATGGTGACAAGTTACATCGCTCTATCCATTGGATTGAGTGTACTGCTATTCCCGCTGATATATATCCTATTTTCTTATGTGCGTATCATATCTTCTGTTCTCAAGATCAGCAGCTCTGAGGGACGCCTGAAAGCATTTTATACTTGTGGGACTCATTTGCTGGTCATTTCTGTCTTTTACTTTGTGGCTGCTAGTGTCTTCATCTCCTACCGAATTCCTGGCACTTCTGTGGACATGAGAATCATGGGAGCGATAATTCAGAATGTGTTTCCTGCTCTTATGAACCCAGTCATTTACTGCCTAAGAACCAAAGAGATCAGAAACAGCCTTGTGAAGACACTCAGAAAATGTAAAGTCTTGCCTCAAAATATGTAAAGATGAAATTGCTGTGTTCTGTGAGAGCAGTAACTGGTCCATAGAAAGATCTCTGGGAGCATTACCTGATACTTTCTACTTGACTGTCATGAATACAAAAAAATCAGAAAAAATAAATTAAAACATAAATATATACACTGTATAGCAGCTAGCTTTGTATGCATGCCATCCGTGAAAATTTTCGGCAGCTTGGCAGTTAGCAGTATCATCCCACATTTCCAGGGATACTCAAGGCCCATCATCCCTATGTGTTCTTTGTTTTTTGTTCATTGTGATCTGTTTGTGTATTTAAGGTTGGCCTGGAAAAAGTGAATGTGGTTTTGCCTTTGAGTCTGCCTTTCATTCAAAATTCCTGGCAGGAATGGTGATATTGCCAGGATAGGCTCCATGGAATAAATGGGTTCAGAAACTGCATGGATCCTCACATGCAGGAAATTATGTGATCATCGTGTTTTAAGGATTAAATGCAACTTTTGATGTAATCAATCACAGTATTTAATGCTTACTAAGCAACAATTATTTTGTGCTTTCAGACACTGTTTGATGGAACAATTTGAAGACCTATGGGAGAAAAGTGTTTAGTGAGCAGCAGGGATTACAAAGATCTTTCCTTTGGAAATAGCCAGAAGAAAAGTCAGGAATTTAAGTAATTCACTACACTGAAATAGTTATGTATATGTATTCGTGTTATTAGAATGAAACAAAGTTAAATAAAAAATAATTTACTTAAATCTTAACCAGAGTTTTTCTTGATGTAATTGCTTTCTTGATGTTGTTTCAGGTGGCACAATGGCACAGTGTTAGTGCTGCTGCCTGGGTCCTCCCTGCGTGGAGTTTGCATGTTCTCCTCGTGTCTGCAGGGGTTTCTTCCCACAGTCCAAAGACATGCAGGTTAGGTGCATTGGTGATCCTAAATTGTCCCTAGTGTGGGTGTGTGTGTGTGTGTGTGTGCCCTGTGGTGGGTTGGTGACCCTGCCCAGGGTTTGTTCCTGCCTTGTGCCCTGTGTTGGCTGGGATTGGCTCCAGCAGACCCCCATGACCCTGTGTTAGGATATGGCAGGTTGGATAATGGATGGATGGATGGATGCTGTTTCAGTGTTAGTCTTGGTACATTTAAAGGACATTTTTAAAAAGTCAAACTAAAGAGAAAAAATAATTAAAAACACATCAAAACAAAATAGTAATGTCAGATATCAATATATTATTATATTTCTAAACACATTACTGAAATGATGAAAGATGATATAAAATTAATAAATAATAATATATGGAAACATAACAAATTAGTCAACCATGCTTTCCTAATGCCTAACTTGTTGATATCATATTTATCAAATTTTTTATAGGTAGGATAATAGGAAGACCTTATTCCTCACTTTATATTCTTTATTAAATGGATTATAACAGAAAGTAAAAAATATCATATTCTGACCACAGTGTCAGCACTTACTACTATATACTTTGTCATGGAACTGGACCATCAGCATGTCCCAAACCCCCAAACATGAACATACAAAGAGTTCCGGGTTCAAATAATCAAGTAGCACAAGCACAAATCACAGGTTCTCTCTCTCCCTCCACAATACTTCTTATCACTGCACTGCCCTCCTTCAGTTGAGTGTTGCTGTATGCCCACGCATCTCCAACTCTCCTGGGTAAGGGAATGCAGTCCTTTTTATTGAGGACCCGGGAGTACTTCTGGTGCCAGGGCTACAGCCTGATGTAAGTACTTTTGGGACATGCGGAAGTCCCACTTATTAAGGAGTGCATCTCCCTGCAGCGTCCTCTTGCGGCACCCACAGACCCCAGCAGGGCTGTGTTGCCGGACTACATTTCCCAGCGTGCCCTACTGGTTCCATATTGGGCACCGATATCTGGGGTCACTGCCTTCTAGCAACCTGGGGGAATAAAGAGTCCCCAGCGACATCTTCTTCCGATGGGTTGTCCATCCATCCACCCCAGCCATCACTTCCAGGTCTGGAACTTTTTTCTCCCCTGACTGGGATGCCTGTTCAGCCCATGTGGCACCGACAAGTGCTATACTTCGCCCATTCTTTTACATCTGTAACTTCAGGAAATTAGATTGGGTGCTAGAACAGGCAGAAGAGAAAGTTACACATTTAAACTACCGGTCAAAAGTTTTACAACACTTCAGTTTTCCCAGTTTTTCTTCAGATTTAATTAGTTGAAATGCAATGAATGACCTAAAATGATGAAAAGGTAAGTAGTAAACTGCCAGAGGTTTAAATTTAAAGCTTAGGTTAGCAAAAACTGAAAAAAATGGAAATTTCAGAACATTACAAATTGGCCTTCTTCATGAAACAACCTACAGATGTTCTGCAGCAATTTGAAGTCAATTAATCCTTAGACGTTGAAGCAAACAATTTACACAGGTAGCCCAACGTCTGTTGATTACTTAAATTCAGATAAGTTAATTCTGATAAGGTTCTTCACACCATAACCCTCTGCTTCCTGTGTCTGAGCCAATTTTGCATCCACACACTACACCCTTAATTCCTGCTTCTTTTAGTTTGCCCAAACTCTCATGTGACACCTTATCAAATGCTTTGTGCTTTCTTGTACATTGACATTACAGTTCAGCTTAAAGGTGAATCACATACTCGAGGACACCAGTGAAAATTAAGGGGAAGTTCATTTAAGACTGAGACCAGGAACAAATTCTTTACATAAACTACTGATAGATAGATAGATAGATAGATAGATAGATAGATAGATAGATAGATAGATAGATAGATAGATAGATAGATAGATAGATACTTTATTAATCCCAAGGGGAAATTCACATACTCCAGCAGCAGCATACTGATACAAAGAAAACAATATTAAATTAAAGAGTAATAAAAATGTAGGTAAAAACAGACAATAACTTTGAATAATGTTAACGTTTACCCCCCCGGGTGGAATTGAAGAGTCGCATAGTTTTGGGGAGGAACGATCTCCTCAGTCTGTCAGTGGAGCAGGACATTGACAGCAGTCTGTCGCTGAAGCTGCTTATCTGTCTGGAGATGACACTGTTTAGTGGATGCAGTGGATTCTCCATGATTGGCAGCAGCCTGCTCAGCACTCGTCGCTCTGCCACGGAAGTCAAACTGTCCAGCTCCATGCGTACAATAGAGCCTGCCTTCCTCACCATTTTATCCAGGCGTGAGGTGTCCTTCTTCTTAATGCTACCTCCCTAGCACACCACCGCGTAGAAGAGGGCACTCACCACAACCGTCTGGTAGAACATCTGAAGCATCTTATTGCAGATGTTGAAAGACTCCAGCCTTCTAAGGAAGTATAGCTGGCTCTGTCCTCTCTTGCAGAGAGAATCAGTATTGGCAGTTGAGTCCAATTTATCATCCAGCTGCACTGCCAGGTATTTATAGGTCTGCACCATCTGCACACAGTCACCTCTGATGATCACGGGGTCCAGGAGGGGCCTGGGCCTCCTAAAATCCACCACCAGATCCTTGGTTTTGCTGGTGTACAGGTATAGGTGGTTTGAGTCGCACCATTTAGCAAAGTCCTTGATGAGGTTCCTATACTCCTCCTCCTGCCCACTTCTGATGCAGCCCATGGTAGCAGTGTCATCAGCGAACTTTTGCACGTGGCAGGACTCCGAGTTATATTGGAAGTCCGATGTATATAGGCTGAACAGAACCGGATAAAGTACAGTCCTGTGTTGCTGACCATAATGTCAGACCTGCAGTTCCCGAGACGCACATACTGAGGTCTGTCTTTAAGATAGTCCACAATCCATGCCACTATGTATGAATCTACTCCCATCTCTGTCAGCTTGTCCCTAAGGAGCAGAGGTTGGATGGTGTTGAAGGCGCTAGAGAAGTCTAGAAACAGAATTCTTACAGCACCACTGCCTCTGTCCAAGTGGGAGAGGGATCGGTGTAGCATATAGATGATGGCATCCTCCGCTCCCACCTTCTCCTGGTATGCAAATTGCAGAGGGTTGAGGGCGTGGCGTACCTGTGGCCTCAGGTGGTGAAGCAGCAGCCGCTCCATGGTCTTCATCACATGTGACGTCAGAGCGACAGGCCGGAAGTCGTTCAGCTCACTAGGACGTGATACTTTTGGGACTGGGGTGATACAAGATGTTTTCCAAAGCCTCGGGACTCTCCCCTGTTCCAGGCTCAGGTTGAAGATGCGCTGTAGAGGGCTCCTCAGCTGCAACGCACAGGCCTTCAGCAGTCGTGGCGATACTCCATCTGGACACACTGCTTTGCTGGCACGAAGTCTCCTCAGCTCTTTGCTCCCCTGTGCTGCTGTAATTGTGGATGAGGATGTCTCTCCTATGCTGTATCAGCAGAAGGATGGGTGGAGGGTGTAGTACTCCGAGGTGAGAGTGGGTTAGGGTGTTCAAACCTGTTAAAGAAGTTGTTCATTTGGTTTGCTCTCTTCACGTCTCTCTCGATGGTGGCACCCCACTTCGAGCTGCAGCCAGTGATGATCTTCATCCATCCCACACTTCCTTCATGCTGTTATACTGCAACTTCTGCTCCAGCTTTCTCCTGTACTGCTCCTTCGCCGCCCTGAGCTGGACTCTGAGTTCTTTCTGCACGCTCTTGAGCTCATGCTGATCACCGCCTTTAAAAGCCCTTTTCTTTTGGTTCAAAAGGCCCTTGATGTCACTTGTAAATCCATGGCTTGTTGTTAGCATAGCAGCGTACTGTTCTTACTGGAACTACAATGTCCATACAGAGTTGATGTAGTCAGTAGTGCAGGCAACAACTTCCTCAATGTTCTCACTATGTGATCCCTGCAGGATATCCCAGTCTGTAGTTCCAAAGCAGTCCCTCAGAGCCTGCTCTGCTTCAGTGGAGCACTTCTTGAATGAGTGTGTGGTTGCAGGTAGCTCCCTCACTCTTGGTTTGTAGTGAGGCTGAAGCAGAACCAGGTTATGATCTGCTTTCCCAAGCGCAGGCAGTGGGGTGGCGCTGTATGCGTCTTTAACGTTTGCATACAGTAAGTCAATAGTCTTATTTCCCCGGGTATTACAGTCCACATACTGGGAGAAGGCAGGTAATGTTTTGTCTAGCGTCACATGGTTAAAGTCTCCAGCGATTAGCACAAGTGCCTCAGGGTGCTGCGTTTGTAACTTAGCAACAGTAGAATGGATGATGTCACTCGCTATTTCCATGTCCGCCTGAGGAGGGATGTACATAATGACAACAATGACGTGTCCAAACTCTTTGGGCAAGTAATAGGGACACAAACTTATGGCCAACAGTTCGATGTCCCTGCCGCAAGAGGAGATTTTGAAGTTTACATGTCCAGAGTTACACCACTTTGTATTAACATAGAGTGCAAGTCCTCCTCCTTTGTGCTTCCCACAGGTACTTGCGTCTCTGTCCGCTCTAACTGTGCTAAACCCGGGTAGCTCCGTTTCGCAAAAGCACAACAAACTGCATTCTCTGTAGGTTCTGACATTTTTCACCAGCGCAGCCAGTTCATCGATCTTATTTGGCAGTGAGTTCAAATTTCCCAGGATCACAGAAGGCACAGAAGGCTTAAAACGGCACTTTCTCGCAAGCTGCTTCATTTTTAGCTTAGTGCCGGCTCTGCTGCCACGATACCGCCTTCTTACCCTCGTCGGGTAAATAGGGAACCACACCGACACTGGCATTTGTTCTCAGCGCTTGAAGTTGACTACTTGAATAGACGAGTCTCAGCGTGTAAAAATCCATGTCCACGTTGTAATAGTAAAAGTGTCCAGGGAATGAATCCACATAAAAGAAAGTGATAGGAGTGATCAATAAAAATAATAAAGAGAAAAATAAAAGGTAGAAAAATAAAGTCATACACGAGCTGCTGAAAAGGCTGGCACTCTTGGCGGCGCCTGAGTCATCATACATTATACTGGAACAAACTTCTGAGACATGGAGTTGAAGCAGAACCTTTGACAACCATTAAAAAGGATCTGGATGAAAAATCAGGACAACTTAGCTTTTAGTTAAACAAATGAGCCAGGTAGACTGAAAGGTCTCCTCTCATTTGTCAGATTTATTATTATATTATATTATATTATATTATATTATATTAGATTATAGTATATTATATGATATTAGATTATATTGCTTCTCATGATCCATCATTATTGCATGCCTGAATTCGATCCACCAGACAACTGAGATCTTTCCTGTTATTCTAAACAGTTGGACAATTAAATGCTAACACTAATATAGGTTTATGACTGCCATTCTTTGGAACTATTTCCATTTAAGTGGCACTGTGCTAAATGATTGTTCCTGTAATTTTATTTTTTAAATTCAAATGATTTGTCCCTGCTATACTGCTCTTGATTCTACTGTATAGTCAGTCTACTCCAGCGCAGTGAGGAATTACGTAGGGGTATAGCTATTAATGTAAAGAAGCCCCAATTGCATTTCTTGACACATTCCTGCTGAATAATTCATTGGCTGCAAGTCCTCAATGCTGGTGTGTCACAGAGTAGACGTACAGCATTGTTCACAATGGCTGTCAGTATTGTTTTCATTGTCTTCTCCACTATTACCTCCAGTGGGTCCAAAAGGTGTCCCATAATTAAGCCTGCTGTTTTTAATGGGAGTGTAGAGTGGGCTCTTCTAAGCTTGATTCCTTGCAATTTATCATAAATGGAATCATCTTGTATTTTGTTTTGTTAATTTTCAAAAAAATGGTATGCCCAAAAATAAAAAATGACTAATTGATGAACCAGTTGTCAAAGACAAAGAACAGAATGGTGACCACATTAAAAACAATAAAAGATGTCAAGCCATCTCCATGGATCTACTCGTGCTCTGAAGAAGGTGAAGCTCAGGCCATCTTGGCCCACTACCAAAAGCTTGAGCTAAGAAGCTATTTAGGTTAGAAATGGTCTGGTAACGCCCCAAGCCGAAAAGACCCTTCTTTTTATTTATTATATACTATAACTATATTATAAATGTTATATGTTAGATACGGGATTAGTCATAGGTTTGCTTATAATATTTCATAAAGTAATTACAGTATTTACAGTTATATAGCGCTTTTCTCACTACTCAAAATGCTTTACATAGACAGAGGGGAAACACTTCAACCACCACCAATGTGTAGCACCCACCTGGATGACATGACTGCAGCCATTTTTGCGCCAGTATGCTCACCACACATTAGCTGTTAGATGGTGACAGGGTGAGAGATAGTTAGCCAATTAGAGACAGGGGATGATAAGGGGGCCAGAATGGTCAAGATCATGATGGGCAATTTAGACAGGTCATCGGGATACACCCAACTTCTTTCAAGAGATGCCCAGGGAACTTTAATGACCACAGAGAATCAGGAACTCGGTTTTATGTGTCATCTGAAAGATGGAGCCATTTTTACAGCACAGTGTCCCCACCACTGCATTGGGATCTACACACAGAACACAGGGTAAGTGTTCCCTACTGGCCTCAATAACACCTCATCCAGCAACAACCCAAGCTTTTCCTAGATAGTCTCCCATCCAAGTACTGACAGGGCCCAAACATGCTTAGCTTCAGTTCATATTCATATTGTGACAACAGTGGTCTTTGGAGCTACAATAAGTAACCAAACCTGTTAAAGCTCAGTCCTAAGAGATGTAAATACAAAAAGGCAGACAACATGAAGGGTTTGGTCACCAAATGGTGAGCCCTGTATAATTTAAAAAAGATTGAAAAAAAACAAGGCTGAAAAAATAACAACCAGCTCTGTCTGGTGATGTCTTTTCAGACGAGAGTCACAATCATGACAGAGGTGGTGATGTCCCTAAAGAAGGAGTGCGTTTAAAGTCACTGGAACCGGAAGTGACATTAGGGGTCCTTATGCCTTCAGTCTTCTCAGAGTCAAGGATCAAATGGTGGAAGTTGAAAAAGGAAGACTGCAAGGTTGAGTTTATGGAGGAGGTGAGACAGGAACTGGGTGGCGGTGAAGAGTTACCAGACAGCTGGGTAACTACAGCAGATGTAGTAAGGGTGACAGCAAGAAGGGTGCTTGGCGTGACATCTGGAAAGAGAAAGGAGGAAAAGGAAACCTGGTGGTGGAATGAGGAAATACAGGAGAGTATACAGAGGAAGAGGATGGCAAAGAAGAAGTGGGATAGTCAGAGAGATGCAGAAAGTAGACAAGAGTACAAGGAGATAAGGTACAAGGTGAAGAGAGAGGTGGCAAAGTCTAAAGAAAAGGCGTATGATGAGTTGTATGAGAGGTTGGACACTAAGGAGGGAGAAAAGGACCTGTACTGATTGGCTAAACAGAGGGACTGAGCTGGGAAAGATGTGCAGCAGGTTAGGGTGATAAAGGATAAAGAGATGGCAGTGGAGTTTTTAACCAGATTGTTTAATGGAATCTTTGAAAGTGAGAGGATGCCTGAAGAGTGGAGAAGAAGTGTACTGGTGCCGATATTTAAGAATAAGGGGGATGTGCAAGAGCTGTAGTAACTACAGGGGGATACAATTGATGAGCCACAGCATGAAGTTATGGGAAAGAGTAGTGGAAGCTAGGTTAAGAAGTGAGGTGATGATTAGTGAGCAGTTTATGGTTTTATGCCAAGAAAGAGCACCGCAGATGCAATGTTTGCTCTGAGGGTGTTGATGGAGAAGTTTAGAGAAGGCCAGAAGGAGTTGCATTGCGTCTTTGTGGACCTGGAGAAAACATATGACAGGGTGCTTCAAGAGGAGCTGTGGTATTGTACGAGGAAGTCGGGAGTGGCAGAGAAGTACTTAAGAGTTGTACAGGATATGTATGAGGGAAGTGTGACAGTGGTGAGGTCTGCTGTAGGAGTAATGGATACATTCAACGTGGAGGTGGGATTACATCAGGGATCAGCTCTGAGCCCTTTCTTATTTGCAATGGTGATGGACAGACTGACAGACAAGATTAGACAGGAGTCCCCGTGGACTATGATGTTTGCTGATGACATTGTGATCTGTAGCAATAGTAGGGAGCAGGTTGAGGAGACCCTGGAGAGGTGGAGATATGCTCTAGAGAGGAGAGGAATGAAGGTCAGTAGGAACAAGACAGAATACAATACAACCTGAGTGTGTAAATGAGAGGGAGGTCAGTGGAATGGTGAGGAGTCAGGGAGTAGAGTTGGCGAAGGTGGATGAGTTTAAATACCTGGGATCGACAGTACAGAGTAATGGGGATTGTGGAAGAGAGGTGAAAAAGAGAGTACAGGCAGGGTGGAATGGGTACAGAAAAGTGTCAGGAGTGATTTGTGACAGACGGGTATCAGCAAGAGTGAAAGGGAAGGTCTACAGGATGGTAGTGAGACCAGCTATGTTATATGGGTTGGAGACGGTGGCACTGACCAGAAAGCAGGAGACAGAGCTGGAGGTGGCAGAGTTAAAGATACTAAGATCTGCATTGGGTGTGACGAGGATGGATAGGATTAGAAATGAGTACATTAGAGGGTCAGCTCAAGTTGGACAGTTGGGAGACAAAGTCAGAGAGGCGAGATTGCGTTGGTTTGGGACATGTGCAGAGGAGAGATGCTGGGTATATTGGGAGAAGGATGCTAAGGATAGAGCTGCCAGGGAAGAGGAAAAGAGGAAGGCCTAAGCGAAGGTTTTGTGGATGTGGTGAGAGAGGACATGCAGGTGATGGGTGTAACAGAACAAGATGCAGAGGACAGAAATATATGGAAGAAGATGATCCGCTGTGGCAATTCCTAATGGGAGCAGCCGAAAGAAGAAGAAGAAGAACTGTAAAAGTAGCTGGGTGTTTTGGGGGTGCACTTGGAAAAGTTGCTTTTTACTTGCTACGCGTACTTGTTCTTGTTATTTGTATTTGAACTAGCGTCAAAGAGGCAGGGCAGAATGCAACAGTAACTGATATCGGCATCTGCAAATCAATAACTGTTTATAACAATAAATGGTTAATAAGTAACAGAAATAGCGATTCCTTACTTTAAAAAAAAGGCGTTGGCTAACTTCAAAGCAATAAAGGGGAAGGCTCAGAGGTGTGCAGGTAAGCAGCCAGCATTAGACACCCAATCAGACACAAGCGGCTGGAGGAGCAGATAAGACAGTGAGAATTTAATTAGCAGAAGATATTCACTTACTTTAGTTTGAACAGTTCTTATTGGTCCGGAGATAGAGAAGTTAAATGTAAGGGTTCATTAACACAGGGAAATGCAAACAGTGCATGTGAAGAGAGCTTTTAAGTAAGGAATAAGAGGAGTGCAAAGTTAAAAGAACAAGACAGGGAAAAGTAAGAAATAGCAGGCAGCTGAGAGGGAGAATATTACAGGAGATTAAGGGACAAGAAGGTGTTAAATAGCTGTAGCAGTTCTATAATTTAATTTTTTGGCTTAATTTTTTTTAGTTTTACCATTTAAGTTAAATGTTTTAATTAAAAAAAAGTAACCGTAAATTCAATTTTAATAACGACACCAGAGCAATGCAAGTCCTGTTGGATGTTGGACTTTTTAGATGATAGCTTGGAGGAGCCAGTCGTCTATGAGCGCTACATCTGCAGGAAATGCCAGCTGATCCAGCACCTCGAGCTCAGGGTAGCTGAACTGTAAGAAGAGTTGGATGGCCTGCGTTGTAGAAGAGAATTGGTGGGTTTGGCCCAGTTGTCCTTTAGAGAGATAGTGTGCACCCCTAAGGTGGCGTGGGAGGAGATTCCAGACCAGACAAGTAGAGATAGGTGGGTCACAGTCACAAGGACGTGAAGTAAAAGATGCAGGCTGTCCAGGGGAATCAACCCCAGAATTAGAAGTGTCAAACCTTTTTCAGGTTCTTGCAAAGCCTGATGATTCTGAGGTGGTATGCAGAGATGAGGAGCCCCAACGAGCCATATCAAAACCAGTTTCCAGAAAGAGAGAGGTAGTGATAGTTAGGGACTCAATCATTAAGGGGATTGAAGCATAGGTTTTCTCCAGAAGCAGAGAATTTCGCACGGTGTTCTGCCTTCCGGGTGTACAGGTGGGAGACCTCCTTGGAAGGGTGCATAGGCTCTTGGCCAGGGCGGGGGTGGATCTAGTTGTCATTGTCCATGTTGGAACAAATGGTCTTGATGCCATTATCAATTTAGTTTCATTGCTGATGATACTCAGGTCTGTCTAAATATAGGACCTGTGCAAACTTTACTACCCCTTGCACTGGTTGCCTGTCTAGCTGATGTAAAACAATGGTTAGACAATACTTTTCTTAGATAAACAGTCAAAAAAACAGAGCCAAGCTTCATTCCATCATGCCCGCAGTGCTGGAAACCATTAACCAACTGACAAAGTGGTACGTTCAGTTTTCATATGGCATGAATGCACATACTGTACATATAACATAACATGTTGTTACCAACATAAAAAGACAATTTGCAGCAATGTCCATTTTCCTAATGTAATCAGAGAAATTTAACATATTCATATAGCAATATTGGCACCTGGTGAGAATGAAACTGCTTTTGAGAATTGTAAGTAGTTGGATTATATTAACATGCATAGTAAGTCATCTTTGATGGCAAGATAAAACTGACAATCGTCAGGACTGCTCTGGCATAATACCACATAAAATGCCATCTTCAGTTGTAGATGCCACTCACAGATCGAAATCAAAGAGTCTTCCTCCTCTTTCTACACGCACACTCTGCCAGTGACTAGCGTTCCGCTTAGTCGCCAGAGATCTGACCTTTTTTATTTCAGGCTTGGTGTGGCTGGATCTCACGGCATTTACAGCAGCAGTAACATGTTGCCATTCAACATATTTGTGCTTGTTGCTGACACCTGCACTTAGGCCACCAAATAAAGGTTCTTGGCATGCATCTAACTTAGAGACGAGAATTTCTGTCTCACACTACTGGATGCATCATGCGGCTGCACTACCAGCCAATGAAGTTCTGCAGCATAATGATTGCATAAGTGTGAAGTTGATGTTGTTTCAGGGTGGGGTTTGAGGAGCATTCACATATACACATTTACAAGATGATTGTCATTTATAAATGGTAAATTTGTAGAAATGTACAGTACTCCATGTTATACAAATCTTGGCATACACATTTTCTTGTTTTTTGGCATACACGTATTTTCATGCTCAAAATCACGAAAAGAGTTATAAATGAGGGCCCGTTTTGTTTTGCAAATGTGTCACTCAGCACAAGCAGCAAGTAGCCTGTTATTCTGACCCCCACTGACTCAGCAGAAGTCAGTTGCAAAGTTCTCCCAGATCAAGTTTGTATATATGGGTGTGAGGTGTCTGGAATTGTACAGGGTAAATAATATATCATTATTTGGAATACATACATATCATGTGTGTTCTGTGTCTACAACAGTTTGGGTAAATGTAGGATGACAGGAAATGCGAGGCAAGAAATGTTGAACACATAACTAAATCAGAAACTTTTGATAAAATGATAAAATGTTGACATGCAATATATAATGTGTGAAAACTGTACTTCAAACATGAAATACTTTCACTAAAGGTATAACAAAACAAGCGCACCTTTATTGAAGAATATAACCAAAGAATTATTCAATTTACATGTTGCTGTCAATATGTAAAAACCAAAGCCCATTTGTTAATTGCATGGGTGAGTTAGAAGTAACAACAGCTGCTTCTAAATCAAGAGGTTGCAGGTTTGATACCGGATCTTCCTCGCATCTTCCGTTTTGAGTAGTGAGCTGCTATTATTACTATTATGTATAATAAAAACATACATTTGATTTGAGTCTCTAACACCCGTTGCTGATTGTGCTGATCGACACATCTGCAAAACAAAGACGCTGATGAGGAGAGGTGCGAAGGAATTTAAGGTGGTCCGGCTTAACAACTTTTTTCATGCGCTTCAGAGATTCTAGTGTTAAGGAAAATTGGCAACCTTTCTTTGGTGTTATTTCATCTTTGTCAACACAAGTCTGAAATCTTGGTGTCATTCTTGGCCCAACACTCTTTTTTGAACCACATATCAATAACATCATTACGGTAGCTTTTCTCTATCACAAGCAGATTAGAAGGTTGTGTCTCTCTCTGTCTCTCTCTCCAATATCACAACCGAGACACTTATTCATGCTTTGGAGATGATTGTGGCAATGTGGTCTTGTTTGGTGTCTTTGCTCACAGCCTAAATAGACAATAAAATGTGCAACATTCAGCAGCAAGGATCCTTACACATTTAAAACCCAGCAACATATTCAAACACTTCAATAATTACAATCTCATGTTCATTTCCACATCCACTATAAACTCCACCTTTTAGTTTTTAAGACCTTTCACGGCCTGTCCTCACCTTATCTGCTTTCCTTACAAAAACCACACACCCCATTATGTTCACTTTGTTCCTCTGACACCATGTTGTTAAATGTTCTCTTGTGCAGATTCTGCACTATGGGTGACAGACTTATTTTTGCGTGGTGGGCCCACAACTCTGGTTGTGCCTATACCTCACTCTCTGTTTTAAAATCTCAACTTATAACCCATTATTTTGTTGTTGCATTTTGTTAGCTTCTGCTAACTTTGTTTATTTTTATTGTTTTTTTTTTGTTGTATTTTGTGATGTACAGTGTCCTTGTGTATCTTGAATGGTGCTTTTAACTAAAATGTATTATTATTATTATTATTTTGAGCTACAGGCACATCATCTCAACCACACTGTAGATAATTAGATAGTTCAATGTTTTCTATATTAATTCCTAACGTAAAAGCTTCCTTCCAGTTGGTGTTTTTGTCAAAACATTAATTAGTCTTATATGGATGGACAGTTTGTAAAAGTACTAATTGCCTCCCTGGTGAGCCTGCATCCTGCTAATATTTCCCCCAGGTAACTTAAATAAATGTCAGCCTTTGCCTGGCACTTCTGCACTCTCACTCTGTCCTTCTGCTTGAGGATCAATCGGTAGGTACCCTCTCAAAATTGTATGAGTTGAATGTAAGCAAAGTATTATTCGAAGTAAGAAGTGTCTGAGTTCACAGCACCATATTAAATGGCACTGAGTTACCTCCCTTCAGCCTAACAGGCTGTAAGCAATGTCTAAATTTAGGTGTATTTGCATATAATGTGAGAAGCACCTATTGCGATAGCCACATATGTCTGTCTGTCTGTCTGTCCACATGAAACAACTCCGACCCTGGTGGACTGATGTTTTTTTTAAACTTGACACTCTTATTCTTCTAAGAAATTTGTACAGACAGTTTAGCTTTCCTTGAGAGACCTCTAAACAGATTGCTGTTTACAAAGTTTTGAAATTTCAAAAAATGTTCTTCCATTGAAAAGATTTGGCAAATCTACAATACGGTAGGACAAAACATTTCATAAAACTGGACTGTGTTTGGACTTGTTGCGAGTGCCTATTATTTATGGTTTAGTGATTAATGTTTAGTCGGATTTTATTTGCATTTGTGTTTGTTAAGTAATTATTACCTTCGAGGTTATTTGGATGGGGTTTTACGTGTGTGCTATTTATTAATGATTTTTGTTTAGTATATTCTTTATTATCATTTAATTTGAGCTGCTATATTACGTGTCTCTCAGTGCGAATGTGAGTGTAAAAGACGTGGCCAGGCTACGTGTATTTCTGTGATTCCCAAAATAAAATAAATCACCGTTGTATGACAACTTAGAATCTGGGTACCTTGCGGCTGCTACAACTTGTGATGCCTGTAACAAAAATGTGGGGACACGGTTTGGAACTTATGGGCAAATTTCACACAAAGTTCAAAAGTGTTTTTCTTCAGACACATGAAATAAAATTACCAGAAGTCTGGTGGAGAGTAAGACTTTGTGGACTTCAAATGTTGACTTGATGTTATTTTGGACAATCTTTGTGGATGGGATGGGCAAGCTTATTGGCCTAAACGGCCTTCTCTCATCACAACTTTCAGAACACTTCATATTTTGAACCAAGAGATCCAGTTACTAAACTTCTTTTGTAACAACTCATACATGTTAGAGTCTAGGTCTAGACATCTCTGGTATTACTTTTATATTTGTATTGCTTTATTTTGCTTTTTGGTTATTTAGCAAATTATTTTATTTGTTACTTTGATTTATTTTCACTTTCACCTCTCAAAAATGTCCTTATTTTCTAATTAATGCAATAGCTGGTAGGTACACAGCTGCTCTCGCTGGACATTTATGTGGTTGTAACAGTTTTAAAATTTAAGCAATACTGCCTTGGATACTTTCGACTTAATAAAAATCAAAATTAATAATAAAGAAAGCCTTATTTTTAACAAGACTTGAATTGACAATCTGGTTTTTGACCTTGCCTGCTACAATTTATGATTCTATTTCATATCTGCTCTTCCACTCAGGACACTAATTACAAATGAAATGCAATCTTATCATTTATGGACAAATAATTGAAGCTATAATAACACACCTTTTATGTGTTTTATGACATCATTTTCCTATTGGCTTTAATTTTTTTTTACCTTGCTCTTGTGACTTGAACATAATTTGTATTGTAAACATGCATTGTGCCCACAACACCTGTGAAAATCCAGTGCAACCTGATAACTTTCTCCTGGTGCTAACCTTGCTTTGCGGTCGAGTTATGAACGTACCGTTCAACATATTGTAATTTTTACTGCCCCACTGGTAGATGGAGTGTGGATGTCAGAAGTGTCAGCAGCACTTTTCAATTAACCAAGATGTATGAAAAATAGATTTGTTCTTTGGTTTTCAAAGAAATATCCTTGTCAGTAATTGCATTCTCGTGACTTCAGTAGAAGAAAAGACATTTCAGATAAAATATATTAATTTGATTTTCAAGATTGATTGAAGTTTAGAGAGTGTTGCAAAACTTTTGGAATAAATTATTTGATCAGGATGCAACATGTTTATTTAAATGTTTACAGTGTTGCACAGAATACTTTAAAAAAGTGTTTAGTTACTAAATACTGAATATACAGTTCTAAATGTTTACAGATTTATATTCTGATGTAATACTCAGAATATGTAGCTTATTCTGAATACTTTAAGAATACTTTTTCAATATGTTCAGGAACTGATATATAGCCTAGTCCATAAAAAGGGGGTAACAAGTTAAATATATTTAAATTAAATTGTGACCTGAAGAGGAACTTCAATCTCACATAAAACAGAACCTCTGTTTTTATTGTTCATCAAAGAAAGGGAAACAAACTTCTTTAGGAAACTTTTATTTTTAAATAATAGTCAGTCATTTTGTAACCCACTTAGTCTTGAACAGGGTTGGGGGGCGAGGGGTGCTGGAGCCTTTCCCTAAAAGTTAAATATTTGAAAAAAGTGTCTGTAGCTCAGTGTGTGTTTTAGACATTTCACATTCCTGAGCTCTTCTACTTTTAAGAAAAAAAACTTAAACAAAATTATCATTAACAAGCAAAGTCAGGTCATACATTTTTCATGTTGCATACTTACGCATAACTAACCAGCCAACTAAATAATTCACTAAAAAATATTTGCATATAACCATTCAGAACATCCTCATATATACTTTAAATAAAATCAAGTAACACTACACTTTTCAAAAGATTTAAGATTTTTATTTTCTCGTCGAGAAATGGCACTTCACGCTTCATTTGAGCATTTGATTGTTTGATTTGTTTGTTTTGTGGAACCACACTGCAAAAAATGAAGTCTATACAAGTGGAACGTACTTATATCATGTGTGGTTGGGCGGTGGAAGGCCAGACTGGAAACAGTTGAAATGTTGGGAAGCCAACCGTGTGATCCCTTTTAACACTAGAATTACCAGAGCCTACGAAAAAACTCGTAGATCCGTCCCACCTTAAATCGCGTCTTAAATCCGTTTGCACCTCTCCGCCAGAGTCTTTTGTCATCTAAATGTGCTGATAAACACAAGCTACTAGCAGCCAGCTATTCCATCCCCCCACCGACTTAGAATGAACTTCTCCTAGCTCATGCCTTGCCTTGATTTGATTATCTGGGATTGAAGTGGAGTTTTAGAGTGGAAATAATATAGCGTTATTTGGAATACACGCATTTCATGTGTGTTCCGTTTCTATAGTAGTCTGTGCAAACGCATTTTTAAAACAGAAACGTTTTTCATATTCTAATAGTAAATGACAAAATTTAGGCATAAACTATATAACGTATGAAGCCTGAAGTCCATATATCAAAGAAACACTTTCACAAAAGGTACAAATAAGAGAACACGTGCGCTTTTATTCAAAAATATAACTGCACAAAAAAAAAAAGCCGCGTTAGCATGCCACATTGACACTCTTACTACAACCGCCGTGGTGGCGTAATGGTATCAGCTTCTGACTGGGAATCAGAGGGTGGCGAGTTCGATCCTGCACGGCTCCACTTCGAGAAGTGAACTGCTCTTATTCTTACAATTTTAGAATAACAACATAAATTTGATTTCAGTCTGTAACAGCCGGTGTAACTTATGATACTGGTAAAGGTTAGCTTTTTTTTTTTTTTTTTTAATTCACTTTTCATTCTCGCAGTCGCATTCAGAATCAATCCATACAACCCCATCTGACATAAAGACGCGCTATAGCTCTGCAGTGTACCACGATGTATACTACCGCCCCCCCCCCCCAAAAGGGTTCTGACACACAAACGCTGGCGAAGCTGCCTTCTTCGTATCTCACCGTCACTTGAAATCAGCAGTTCTTAGCATTGCACCTCGCAAGCTGTCGTATCAACCACCAACTGTAACTTGCTTTCTTTATTCTTCGGTTATAGTCTTGAATAAAAGTGCACTTTTATTTATGTGAAAACAGCTGTGTCAGATGGGGTTGTATGGATTGATTCTGAATGCGACTGCGAGAATGAAAAGTGAATTTAAAAAAAAAAAAAAAAAAAAAAAGCTAACCTTTACCAGTATCATAAGTTACACCGGCTGTTACAGACTGAAATCAAATTTATGTTGTTATTCTAAAATTGTAAGAATAAGAGCAGTTCACTTCTCGAAGTGGAGCCGTGCGGGATCGAACTCGCCACCCTCTGATTCCCAGTCAGGAGCTGATACCATTACACCAACGCGGCGGTTGTAGGAAGAGTGTCAATGTGGCATGCTAACGCGGCTTTTTTTTTGTGCAGTTATATTTTTGAATAAAAGCGCACATGTTCTCTTATTTGTACCTTTTGTGAAAGTGTTTCTTTGATATATGGACTTCAGGCTTCATACGTTATATAGTTTATGCCTACATTTTGTCATTTACTATTAGAATATGAAAAACGTTTCTGTTTTAAAAATGTGTTTGCACAGACTACTATAGAAACGGAATACACATGAAATGCGTGTATTCCAAATAACGCTATATTATTTCCACTCTAAAACTCCACTTCAATCCCAGATACTGTAATCAAATCAAGGCAAGGCATGAGCTAGGAGAAGTTCGTTCTAAGTCGGTGGGGGGATGGAATAGCTGGCTGCTAGTAGCTTGTGTTTATCAGCACATTTAGATGACAAAAGACTCTGGTGGAGAGGTGCAAACGGATTTAAGACGCGATTTAAGATGGGACGGATCTACGAGTTTTTTCGTAGGCTCTGGTAATTCTAGTGTTAATCGTTGCGAAACAAAACAAGTAAAATAAAGAAAATTAACAAAAACAGTGCCAATGTGCTTATCCCAATCAGGGATTTCTTCCTTCTAAGGGCTCTTTAGAGAGTCACGTTCTCTGCTGGGCAGCTTGTTCCGGTGTCCCGGCAAAAGACGCCATTCTCTTTGACAGTGCTTCTTTTATAGCGCAACTTCTAGAAGGGGTGGGGTTAAGTGCCTTTACCAGGCAGCTTCTCAGAGCTGTGAGGGAAGAAGAACAACTGGACAAAGTCAGCAGTAGCCCCCCTCTCATCTCTGCGGGTTATTGTGTACCTTTCCCCGGCCCTTAGAGGAGTCCTCCGATGCCCTTGCATGACACATAATATCAAATCTTGTTTTCCTTATTGTAATAATTATTGACTTATCAAAAAATCTGTATTTATGATTTTTTAGCTTATTTTAAGAAATCTTGTCAAGTAAATTTTGCTTACCCCTTTGGCAGATATTTAAAGAAAAACATAGCAACCCCCATTTAAAGTTTTTTTGTCTAGTTTTTCTATATGCATTTTTTTGCAGTTCACTTTTGAACAGAAACAAAGGGTGCACATGTAACCCCTTTTTTGCACGCAGGTTCATGTTAGCTCCAGATGATGGGCTTTGTGTTGTGTAACTCTGATCACCGTTAAATCTACGTGAACAAGGGTCAAAATAGAATGCATGCAGCAGAAAATAAATAAATAAATACAAGAAGAATAGGAGAGAGGAGATTGTCACCCAGTTTTCAGATTCATAGAATTAAAATATGGGTTTTGATTTTGTGTTGAACCCATTTTGAGAAAGTTCATTATTAAATCCATTTTGTTGTGATGTCATTATTGTTAAATCTATGTGAAGACGGGCCTTTTACAGTGGGATACAAGCTGCACAAAAAATAAATATGCAAAGAACAGCAGAGTGAAGGTTGTCACCCAGGCAAGATGTCTGCATTCCCGAAGAAACTGGCAACATGAAACTGGCATTATGAAAACCTCTGTGGACTGAAGAAAAATTTGAAGCAGCCGTGCACCCAGACTTGAAGAGATTCATCTTCATCATCATCTGTATCCTTACAGAAAGTATCTTTAAAATAATCTTTTATTTCCTATTTTTGTTGCTACTATTTTTACTGTGTTTTATTCATTTTGCATTATAGTGATATTGATTTTATTTTGTTTGATTGGGTGAAGGTATATTGTTTAAAAGCACCCAGTGTGGGTCGTTGACCATGTTCCACCAGAAGTTAGTGACTGAGAAAACATGTTTCCAAAAATTAGATAGATAGATAGATAGATAGATAGATAGATAGATAGATAGATAGATAGATAGATAGATAGATAGATAGATAGATAGATAGATAGATAGATAGATCTTTATTGTCATTGTCACTTTTACAAAGGAACAACGAAATTGAAGGTGCAGTCGACTCAGTGTGAGGCATAAGAGTTAAAAAGGCAAGAAGAGAGAAAATAATAACAAACCGAATAGTAATAAAAGTACTTTACAAAATATACAAATTGCACTTGTTGACTTAAGTCTATATTGCACATTGGGATAATGATATGGAGCAGTTTTATTCTGAGTTCAGGGCCATGATTGCTTTTGGATAAAAGATGTTTTTAAGACAGTTTGTCCTGTTTTTTATTGCTCTGTATCTCTTGCCCAATGGCAAAAGCTGGAAGAGGCCATGACCGGGATGTGATGAATCCTGTGAAATGTCTATTGCTTTTTTGCGGCATCGGGAGGTGTAGATTTGTTCCAGAGTTGGGAGGGTACAATCAATTGTTCTATCCGCTGTCCTGACGACCCTGTGGAGCGCTTTCCTTTCTGAGGAAGTGCAGCTGCTGTACCACACACACATCCCGTACGTGAGCACACTCTCGATGGAACAGTGATAAAAGGCAAGGAGCAGATTTTTGGGGAGATGGTTCTTTTTGAGGATTCTCAGAAAATACAGTCTCTGCTGCGCCTTCTTCAGCAGCTCCTTGGTGAGCGGGCACCTGCTTTGGTGATTGGCACAGGCATAGCTCAAGTCTGAAGACAAACTTTTGGTCTGCTTATGCTGGGGTAGTAAGCCTCTTTGCTTGAAGAAGCTGTCCATGTGCAGTTAAAGCTGTACACATTGGTTGCTGTAAAGCAGCTTTTTTAAAGTACAGGGAAATTTCCGTGATAATACATGTGCCATAAAGGCCTTTTTGACCCGATTCTGACACCCCTTTATACCTGTCCTAGGTGTCACATTTTCCACCCCAAAACCTATTTTATATTGATTGACAATTTTAACCTGTAGTAGTGATGATCCTACATTTTATTGTCGAACAGATGACATATAGGATGTTTTTATGCAGTGTAGCCAAATAAAAAATCCTACTGTAAATGCAGAGTAAAATCTTCTGATTTATATGGTGGGTCATAATTGACCCAAAGGACATGGCAGTGTTTAAAATATGTAGCAGCTATGCAAAAATGTGATGTTTGGAAACTTTTTTGCTTTTTGTAAAGTTAGGTCACTTTACTAGACACCTTCATTTCTAATGTGAAATGGTGACACTTGGAATATTTTAATACGTTGTGAACAAGCAAACGACCCAAAATACCAAGGAAAATCCACTTAAGCAAATGTTGGATCAAAACTGACCCCATAGATATAGCAAGGTAAAAAAAAAATTAATAACATGTGCAGATTATGGGATGTTTACATTTTTGAACAGTCCATTGATTTTAGAAAATGTAGGAAATTCACCCAGTTTCCTTTTATGTACTTGTACTGGTCAAATTTGACAACCTGACACAAATCTGACAAGGGTATTGTATGGGTTAAACCTGTGCCATCTTCAAAAGTTCTAAAGTACCCTGACAGTAAAGAATCATGGTCTTTCTTTTATTCCTGAACCCCCTTTCCATATTTTTGCCACAAAAAAGTCACAATTCTATTGTCAAAAGACGTGATGTGCCATTTTCAAGTATTTGAGAACAGCATCTTTCATCAATAAAAAATAATGAAAAATTTATTGCATTGTTAAAATGACACTCTGCTGTGGACAAATACTATGAGACTTGTTGGAAAACTATAAGCGTTGACAACTATGCTGACATGAACGATGGGACTAACAACACAAATACAAGTTTTACTTTAGTAAATTTAATGGAATGCCTTTCTGCCTATAAGATTATAGGTATGGTCTACTTTAAGATTTTATTAAGAATATTAACATGACTCACTTTCTAATTCTAAAGTGTGGTTTCAGTACAGCATCACATAATAGAGTGAGGACTAGATGACAAAGATGTGACATCGCCAGGAAGTGCTCTGCTCCACTCACAGTCTGTCCTTGCCCCTACAGATAATGGAGTTAGTCCTTTACATCAAAACACTGACAAGATGGCTGATTCTGAGGGTAGTTAAAATACAGAGGTTACTGGTTTGAACTGGCAGTTATCACATTGTAAATCTTCAAACTAAGAACGTTTGGGGTTTTTGTGTGTGAGCCCATGACAGAACACAGCCTTTGCACTATGGTCGGGAGTGAGATGTTGTTGTGGACCCAAACAGTAGAGTCAGGGCTGGAGAGAGAGAGAGAGAGGCCAGCAGACATCGACAGAAATCGTGCTGCTCTGCTTCACTTACAGCCTGTCTGTGCACCTAAAGATAAGAGAGTTTCTCCATTAGCTCATATTAATAAGGAAGCTGATCCTGAGGGCTCTTAACATCCACGGGTTGTGGGTTTGTGGCAATCCACCAGCAGTTACCACAATGTAAATATGCAAACTGAGAAGGCTCATGATGTTGTTATGATGTCCAACTTTAATGAATTTTGAGTACATTCCCATGCAATTACTATCTGTCTGTCAAAGGATTATTTTTAATCATAGTTTTGAATTCAAAATATGGGGTTTGATTTTTGTCTAGAACCCGTTTTGAGAAAATTCATTATTTAATCACATTTTTTGTGTCACCATTTCTGTTTCCCATTTAGGCGCTGCTATGTTAAGTTTCTATTTCTGCAATCTCCTTACAGATCTTGCCCGGAATCCCCCAGGTGTTGCTCCTTTGTGAATTCAATCTGGAGATAATAGAAAGATTATCTGAGGTGTTTCTCGGTTATCCAATCTTGACAGATGAAGTTTGCTTTGCTTCATTAAAAGATCATTATTTAGACTTTATGGTTTTTCAAATTCCCATTATTCTTTTGTTTTTTTCAATCTATATTTTTATATTTTATTAATTTTCATTGTAATCATTCCATACAAATAGATCAATTTAAAACCCAACAAAATTGAAGACAAATCAAACCCCACCCCTGAGAAGGAGAGCTTAGCTAAAGGAAAATTGCTTAAGGCTTTTTAATAAGGCAACATTAAACAAAAGAAAGGGAGAAATAAATATATATGTAAATAAGAGACGGAGAAGGGAATTAAATGCGGTAATAGTTATTTCTCTTATTCTAAAATAATATTGATTAAATCCCGCCAAGTTTTGAAAAAATCTTGTACAGATCCTCTAACTGAGAATTTGATTTTTTCCAATTTCAAATAATATAAAACATCGGTTTCCCACTGACTTATAAGAGGAGAATTAGGATTCTTCCAATTTAACAAAATAAGTCTGCGTGCCAAAAGTTTGCTTGTCCTTCTCCAATTCAAGTCCATCTGGAAGAACACCGAACACAGCTGTTAATGGGTTAGGAGGGATTGTGACCCCAAGGCTGTCTGAAAGGCACTTAAAAATTTTGGTCCAAAATGATGTTAGTTTGGTGCAGGCCCAGAACATGTGACCCAGTGAGGCAGGAGCTTGGTTGCAGCGTTCGCAGGTTGGATCCTGCCCTGGAAACATTTTGGACAGTTTTAAGCGAGACAGATGAGCTTGATATATAATTTTTAGTTGAATAATTCTATGCTTTGCGCATATAGAACTCGAGTGAATTCTCTGCTTTGCTACCTTCCACTCCTTTTCTGATATATTGATTAAGAGATCTTCTTCCCAATGTCCTCTTGGATCTTTGAAAGGTAGGGACTCTAATAAGATTTTATATAATGTGGAAATAGTGTTTAATTCCTCGAAATTGAGCAGTATTTTTTCCAGCATTGTGGAGGGTGCGAGGTGGGGGAAATCGGGCAATTTCTGTTTAACAAAATTTCTAATTTGAAGATAGTGAAAGAAATGTGTAGCTGGGAGGTTGAATTTTGAACGGAATTGTTCAAAAGATGTAAATATGTTGTCTATATAAAGATCTCTGAGCATTTTAATCCCAAAACTTTTCCAGGTATTAAAAACTGGATATACTTGCGAAGGTTGAAAGAGGTGGTTCTCTTGCAGAGGTGCCACTGATAAAAGATTTTCCATCTTAAAATGCTTTCTAATTTGGTTCCATATTCTGAGTGAGTAAAGCACAATTGGGTTATTAGTATATTTGCGATAACTTGCATTTATTGAAGAGCAGAGCAGGGAGTATAAAGAAGTACTACAGGATTTTACTTCTATTGCGGACCAAGCCTGTGTATGTTCATTTATTTGTGTCCAGGTTTTTATGGCTTGTATGTTTGCTGCCCAGTAATAAAACTGAAAATTAGGTAAAGCCATGCCACCTTCTGCCTGAGGTCTTTGTAGGGTCTTCGGAAACGTGGGTGTTTTGAGTTCCAAATGAATGAGGTTATTGTTGAATCTAACTGTTTAAAAAACAATTTATTGATATATATTGGAATGTTTTGAAATAAAAAGAGAAGTTTAGGAAGGATATTCATCTTAACAATGTTAATTCTTCTGGCTAGAGTGAGATGAAGGGTTAACCATCTATGCAAGTCTTGCTTCATTTTTTCCATACAGACGGCAAAATTTTGTTGATAAAGAGCTTTATGTTTACTTGTGATATTTACCCCTAGGTATTTAAACTGATCTGCTATGGTAAAAGGTAGGGTGTCTAATCTAATATTATATGCTTGTGAATTCACTGGAAAGAGTATACTTTTATTCAGATTAATTCTAAGACCAGATAACTTTTGAAATTCTGTTAGTGCTGTTAAAACCGCAGGGACAGTGTTTTCTGGGTCTGATATATATAAGACCATATCATCTGCATATAGAGAAATTTTCTGTTCCAGTCCTTCTCTGATAATCCCCTTTATCTGATAAGAATTTCGGCAGTGAACCGCCAGTGGTTCAATAGCAATTGCAAACAACAGTGACGACAAGGGACATCCTTGTCTGGTACCACGTTCTAGTTTAAAGTAGTCTGAGCAAATGTTATTAATACAAACTGAAGCTTCTGGATTGGTATACAGTAGTTTGATCCATGCACAAATATTCGGGCCAAACCCAAATTTGTCCAATGCAGTGAAAAGGTAATTCCATTCAATCATATCAAATGCTTTTTCTGCGTCTAATGATAGTAATATCTCTGGGGTGTTTGATTTTGCTGGTGAATATATAACATTAAACAAGCATCGGAGATTGGAAGATAGGTGTCGCCCTTTAATAAATCCAGTTTGATCCTGTGATATTACCGAGGGCAGCACTTTCTCCATCCTTCTAGCTAGGATTTTTGAGAGTATCTTAACATCATTATTCAGGAGTGAAATTGGTCTGCATGATGCACATTGTAACAAGTACAATACAATACAGTTTATTTTTGTATAGCCCAAAATCACACAGGAAGTGCCGCAATGGGCTTTAACAGGCCCTGCCTCTTGACAGCCCCCCAGCCTTGACTCTCTAAGAAGACAAGGAAAAACTCCCAAAAAAACCTAGTAGGGAAAAATGGAAGAAACCTTGGGAAAGGCAGTTCAGAGAGAGACCCCTTTCCAGGTAGATTGGGCGTGCAGTGGGTGTCAAAAGAAGGGGGTCAATACAATACAATACAGTACACAGAACAATTTCTCAATATAGTAAGAAATAAAAAAAATATATATATATATAAATTTTAGAAGTACAGAGCAGAATTTAACAGTAGATGATATATCCCATAATAAGATTTGTATTTGTATAGAGTCCTGGAGACCTCATCCTTCAAGCTGCCTCCCCCACTTGGCCATTCCACAGCTGAAACAGTGCTATGCCAGCCAATCCGATGAAAGGACCCCTCTCTCCCACGATTCCTGCGATCCTCCATCTGGGATGACTTTTCCTTAGGCAGGCAAAACAACTTGGCAGGTGGGCCGTGGCACCAAGTGCCACATTTGAGTACCGAGAACATAAACAGAATAAGTGAGGGTTAGTATCCAATTATAACTGTCATGTTTCTTATGTTTAAGTGCTAATGACTAACAACAGAGATGCAGTCTGTACAGTTAATCAGCAGCTCTAGTCAGGATATGCTAAACTGAAGTAGTGAGTCTTCAGCCGGGATTTAAAAGCTGAGACCGAAGGGGCATCTCTTATAGTAGCAGGCAGACCATTCCACAGTTTAGGGGCCCTGTAACTAAAAGCTCGACCCCCCACTGTTATTTTATTAATCCTTGGAATCATAAGCAGACCGGCATCTTGAGATCTTAATGTGCGCTCTGGTTTGTAAGTCATGATAAGTTCAGACAAGTAAGCCGGACCTCGACCATTTAATGATTTATATGTTAAAAGAAGGATTTTGAAATCTGCCCTGAACTTAACCGGGAGCCAGTGTAAGGATTTAAGAACTGGAGTTATGTGTTCGTATTTTCTTGTTCTTGTAATAATTCTCGCAGCCGCATTTTGGATTAACTGGAGGCTGTATAAAGAACAGTTTGAACATCCAGTGAACACCGCATTGCAGTAGTCAATCCTACTAGAGATAAATGCATGAATTAGTTTCTCAGAATCCTGTTTATTTAAAAAGCGCATTAATTTCCTAACATTTTTAAGATGGAAGAAACATGTTTTGGACAACTTTGTAATATGCGCTTTAAATGACATGCTAGAGTCAAAGATAACTCCTAGATTGCGGGCTGATTCAGTAAAATTGACTGGGATTCCCATTGAGTTAAATGATGACAAAATATTATTGTGATCAGCATCATTCCCTCCAACAATTAACATCTCTGTTTTATCTGTATTTAAAGACAAGTAGTTCTTATTCATCCACTCCTTTAATTCACTAACACAACTAATTAAAGACCACATTGGAGAAACTTCATTTGATTTAAATGAAAGGTATAACTGGGTGTCATCTGCATACGAGTGAAAATTAACATTATGTTTCCAAGTCCTTATTTTGTTTGGGAAAGACGGTGATTAATGCTTGTCGAAATGTTTGAGGTAGTATTTGGTTGTCTCTAGCTTCTGTAAATGTTGCCAATAAGAGGGGAGCTAGCTGAGTGGAGAATTTCTTATAAAATTCTACGGGGTAACCATCAGGGCCTGCTGATTTCCCGCTTTGTAGTGACTTTATAGCGTCTAGTAATTCTGTTAGCGTTAGAGGTTTATCCAGTTCCTCAGCACTTAAAGCATCTATTTGTGGTATCTGTGATGTATCCAGAAATGCATTAGATTGTGTGTTGTCTTCTTTGGGCTCAGTAGAATATAAAGACTTATAATAATCTCTAAATGTGTGCATTATATTTTTATGGTCAATAATTTCTTCTCCATTCTTGTTGGTGATTACTGGTATTGCATTGCGAACTTCTTGTTTGTGAATTTGTTGAGCTAAAAGCTTATTAGCTTTTTCTCCGTGTTCATAGTAATGACGTCTAGACTTATAAATAAGTTGTTCAGTTTCTTTAGTTGTTGAGATGTTAAGTTCTGTATGCAGGGCCTGCCTTTTCCTGTGGAGAACTTCATTTGGACGCCTGGCTTGTTCTTCATCTATTCTAGTAATCTCACTTCTTAGCTCTGACACTTTCTTGGTTTCTAATTTATTTCTGTGGGAAAGATATGAAATAATCTGTCCTCTTAAGAAGGCCTTTAGGGTTTCCCAGAGTGTTCCTGCAGAAACCTCTGTGGACGTGTTTGTCTCTAGGAAGAAGCTGATTTGTTTGGATATAAATTCTGTACAGTTCTCGTCTGCCAGTAAAAGAGGGTTAAGACGCCATCTATGAGGTGAATGTGAGGGGCTTAATGATTTTAGCTCCAAGACTAGAGGGGCATGGTCAGAGATAACAATTGTGTCATATTTGCATGATTTAATTGTAGGCAGGAAATTATTATCTATAAAAAAATAATCAATTCTTGAGTAGCTATAATGCACTGGTGAGTAGAACGAATATGTTCTTGAGTTTGGGTTAAGAAACCTCCAGGGGTCTGATAAGTTGTGATCATTTAAAAACTGTGTAATTGTCTTTGTAGTATTAGATGTCGTCCCCCCTGTCAGAGGAGTCCTATCTAAGAGTGGATTTAAAACACAATTAAAGTCCCCAGCCATTATAATTTTATGAGTGTTCACATTGGGAATGGATGCAAATAGATTTTGCATGAATTCCTTATCATCAACATTGGGTGCATAAACATTTATCAAAATCATTTTACTGTTATATAAGTTGCCCATGACCATCACGTATCTCCCTTCAGGGTCCGATACTACATCTGATGCTACAAATGGAACTGTTCTGTGTATGAGAATTCCCACCCCTCTAGTTTTCTTTATAAAGCTAGAATGGAACATTTGGCCAGTCCAGTCTTTTTGTAGTCTGAACTGATCCTTGGTTAGTAAGTGGGTCTCCTGTAAAAATACTATTTTAGCGTTTAAGCCTGTTAGGTGAGAGCATACTTTCTTTCTCTTTAATTCGTGATTCAGGCCTTTCACATTCCAGCTCACAAAGTTAATTGTCCCATCATGGAGACATTGATTCTGAGTTTTTAATGTCATTTTATAGTTTTAATTGGTAATGTGGCAGTTTTAATCTTAGTTTCAAGATTCCCCATGAGTTATTGTATTTTAGCCTATTGTTGCATTGATATTTATAATTATAAGAATTACAAGAATAGATCAGATATAACCTGCTCTCCTTCTCTTCCCCCTTTATCCCCCCACCCCCCCCATTTTGCCTCCCCACATGAGGCTAGATCCCACTTCGCGATGTCCCGGTCCTCTGACATATGAAGAGACAGAGCACGTCCAAAACAAAACAAACCCCACCCTGCAGCGGCGTTAGAGAATTAAAACAGAGATATCTTTTGCAGCTAAATTCTTAATACTATCTGCCGAAAATATTACCATTAACAGTCTTTAAGCTTGAAATAATCTTCAGTGCTTTTAAGTTATTAAGATAAAAAAAAAAAATAATAAAAAAAAAGAATCAACCCTGAGAATGATTTTAAAAACTAGTCTAGGATAAACCTGGTAATTCCTACTGTAATAGTATAATGGTAATAGTATAAATAGTAGAAAAAGCAATAAACCAAGGGTATGATGTTAAACAGTCTACTTTAAGGTATAGTAGAATAAATAAAAAAAAAAAAAACGAATCCTACTTTAATTACTTCCACACTTTCACACTCACGTCTATAACTCTATAACTCTAATTAAAACATAAACATATAAAGTCCAGATAAAGAAAAGGATGTATAATTATAATACCAGTCTCTTTAAACATGGATCCAGAGAGCAGATCATAGGTCCTTCCCGTGCCTTGATAGAACACGGCTCCTTATTAACTTTCAAAAAACTGTCGGAAACAGCTTCTTTACTTCCTTTTCAGCTTCTTCTTTGCTTAGGAAAATATAATAATGATCTTGAACTTCCACTTTCAGTTTGGCGGGATACAAGAGGCTGTATTTGATATCAGCTTTCCGTAGCAACTTTTTAATGTCAATGTAGGATCTGCGTTTTGCAGCTGTTGATGGTGAGAAGTCGGGGAAAATACGAATAAGATTATTTTCAAATATAATCTCTTGCTTGTGTCTGAGAAGTGCCATCACATCAAGCTTACATCGTAGTCGCTCGAAGCGGACAATAAAAGACCTAGGTTTAAAGGTGCTTGGTCTGTTTGTGCGATAAGCTGTGGCTATCTCAATGTCGAGTTTAAAGTCATCTCCAATTATTTTAGACAGTAATTCTACTGCAAATTTCACTGGGCTTGAGCTTGAGCTTTCTCGTTTCTCAGGTATACCCTCAATTCTTATATTATTTCTTCTGCACCCATCCTCCAGGACTGCAAGTCTGTCTCCAAGTTTTTTGCATTCGGAATTCGCAGCTATGGCTTTTTCATCGGCGTTAGATGCCAGTTGTTCCGCTGTTTCAACTCGAGCCGTGAGCGCCTGCTTAACGTCTTCCAGATGATCTGTAACGTCATTAATCTGGTCGGCAAGCGTTTTCAGTTTGGATTTAGTTTCTTCGATGTGTTCCACTAATTTCTCCAACATGCCTTTAAAGTTCACGTCAAAACGTTTCAATAGACGCGTTTCCTTATCTTTGTTATCCTTCTTAAGCTCGTTCTTAAGCTCAATGGTCGCCTTCTTAAGATCTTTCTTGTTATCTTTCTTATGCTCATTTATGGCCGTAACCATGGCAGTGGCCAGTGTAGCAATCATCTCTTTCAGTTCGGACAGTTCGCTTCAGATTTTGTGCTCCGCGAGTGGAAATGCAGCTCCTGTTACAGCAGGTGCTGCGGGCTCGCGATGAGTAGATGAGAGCACATCCTGCAGGGCCCTTTCTAGTCTCGAATGATCCTCAGAAATCGGCGATCCATCGCGACCTGTATCACTTGCACCTTCGCTCCCATTGTCACTCTCGACTGGAGACGATACAGTGGAGCGGGGTCCCAGGAAATCTGTGCATTCGTCTGCCTGTTCTAGGTCAGTCTCCGAGAGGCCATACCTTGCACTCAGGCCGGATGTCTGTCCAGACTTTGATGCAGCTTTAAGTTTCTTTTCCGGTTCTTTCTGACTTTTCTTCTTGTTACTCATGCTTGTATATTGTAGTGGAAGTTCCTTGGTCGGGTTAAATACAGGATACCTCTAAATAATATGAAATACGTGGGAAAATAAAGCCACTGCTAGCGGAGTTCTGCTTCAGACGTCCATCACCTATAAACAGACGAGACCAATCCTCCCATTATTCTTTTTGACTCAGAATTTTTCAATCACGTTTTGGCTTTGACAAAAAAATCTTCTGTACTACTGGTTCTGAGGTTAGCCTATTCATTGACTTACTACTCTCCTAGTGATTTTAATTTCCCTTCTACTGTTTGTTGCAAGTCATTATAGATGTGTGCGTGTGTGTGTGTGTGTGTGTGTGTGAGCTCATGACAGAACACTTGGCATAGTCAGCAGCCTTTGCACTGTGGTGGGAGTGGAGTGTTGTGTCGGTGCAGAGCCACACAGTAAAGTGGGGGCTGAATAGGGAAAGCACTCAGGTTACATCACTAGGAAGCACTCTGCTTACAGCCTGTCCTCCTGCCCAGAGATAAGAGACTTACTCCTTTAGCTTAAGCTGACAGGGTGGCCGGATCTGATGGTTGTTGGAATCCAGGGTTTGCTGGTTTGCAGTTGGTGCCAACAGTTACCACAGTGTAAATTTGTGAACTGTGAAGCTTTGCTTCATGTGTGTGAACGCACAACAGAACAAAAGAGTTTGTTTACGTCTGCTTATCAAAATTTATTTTTAGATGTAGAACACAGTTCATACTAAATTCCTTGAGACTTTTTTGTAGTTTTAAAGACACTATAAAAATGCAGAAAATGAAATAAATTGACAAGAGTGGCTGACATAGAGTGTTAGAAGTGCTTATTCAAAGCTACAGGGACCTGATTTTGTTTCAATCACTTTCTACATGAATTTTCAATGTGCAATGTATCCAGAAAAGAAAAAATTTAACCAAACTCAAAGCACTTACGTAGATGAAGACTACTCAAGACGGTAACCTTTCACAAATCCAATTTTAAGGAATCTTTAAAGAAGCAAAGCACAATTTTGCACAAAAATCATAACCATTTCTAAACATCTGTTCTTCCTTTCCTCAGGATTTATATCACCATGTCCAATCAAAGCAGCACATCTGTGGTGGAATTTGTGATTGTTGGTTTTCCAGGATTCAGGGACATCGAAAGCAGGAAAACTCTACTGACCGTCTTCCTGACTGTTTACCTCTGCATTTTGTTAGGAAACATTCTCCTGATTCTAATATTCACATCAGACAAATCCCTTCATACGCCAATGTATGTTCTGGTTTGTGGACTGGCCGTCTTAGACATTGTCATTACCACTAACACCATTCCGAGCATGTTGGTGCTATTCATTTTAGGATCCAGGTCGGTCTCATTTGTGGCCTGCTTCACACAGACGACTTTCTACTCGTGTCTGTTCTGCACCGAGTCTTTCATCCTCAGCTTGATGGCGTATGACAGATATATAGCAATCTGCAACCCACTCCACTACCCCAACTTAATGAACAATGGCCGTGCTTTAAAACTAATGGTGTGTTGCTTGATGGCTGGGTTGCTTTGTGCAGCACCAAGTGTGGGTGTAGCTGTCAGGTTTCCCTATTGTGGATCCAACAAAGTTAATCAGTGTTTTTGTGATTATTCCTCTGTTTTGATGTTAGCCTGTGGAGACATCATGGTGACAAGTTACATTGCTCTATTCATTGGATTGAGTGTACTGCTATTCCCGCTGATATATATCCTATTTTCTTATGTGCGTATCATATCTTCAGTTCTCAAGATCAGCAGCTCTGAGGGACGCCTGAAAGCATTTTACACTTGTGGGACTCATTTGCTGGTCATTTCTGTCTTTTACTTTGTGGCTGCTAGTGTCTTCATCTCCTACCGAATTCCTGGCACTTCTGTGGACATGAGAATCATGGGAGCGATAATTCAGAATGTGTTTCCTGCTCTCATGAACCCAGTCATTTACTGCCTAAGAACCAAAGAGATCAGAAACAGCCTTGAGAAGACACTCAGAAAATGTAAAGTCTTGCCTCAAAATATGTAACAATGAAATTCCTGTGTTCTGTGGGAGCAGTAAGTGGTCCAAACAAAGATCTCTGGAAGCATTACCTGATACTTTCTACTTGACTGTCGTGAATACAAAAAAATCAGAAAAAATAAATTAAAAGCAAAAATATATAGACTGTATAGCAGCTAGCTTTATAGCATGCCATCCGTGAAAATTTTCGACAGCATGGCAGTTAGCAGTATCATCCCACATTTCCAGGGATACTCAAGGCCCATCATCCCTATGTGTTCTTTGTTTTTTGTTCATTGTGATCTGTTTGTGTATTTAAGGATGGCCTGGAAAAAGTGAATGTGGTTTTGCCTTTGAGTCTGCCTTTCATTCAAAATTCCTGGCAGGAATGGTGATATTGCCAGGATAGGCTCCATGGAATAAATGGGTTCAGAAACTGCATGGATCCTCAGATGGAGGAAGTTATGTGATCATCGTTTGTTAAGGATTAAATGCAACTTTTGACGTGAATTTCCCATCGGGATTAATAAAGTATCTATCTATCTATCTATCTATCTATCTATCTATCTATCTATCTATCTATCTATCTATCTATCTATCTATCTATCTATCTATCTAATCAACCACAGTATTTAATGCTTACTGAGCAACAATTATTTTGTGCTTTCAGACACTGTTTGATGGAACTATTTGAAGTCCTATGGGAGAAAAGTGTTTAGTGAGCAGCAGGGATTACAAAGATCTTTCCTTTGGGAATAGCCAGAAGAAAAGTCAGGAATATCAGTAATTCACTACACTGAAATCATTATGTATATGTATTCGTGTTATTAGGATGAAACAAAGTTAAATAAAAAATAATTAACTTGAATCTCAACCAGAGTTTTTCTTGAAG
Source organism: Erpetoichthys calabaricus (assembly GCF_900747795.2). Lineage (NCBI taxonomy): Eukaryota > Metazoa > Chordata > Cladistia > Polypteriformes > Polypteridae > Erpetoichthys > Erpetoichthys calabaricus. The sequence goes on along the minus strand of NC_041397.2, from coordinate 302,950,135 downwards.
TAATTGCTTTCTTGATGTTGTTTCAGGCGGCACAGTGGCACAGTGTTAGCGCTACTGCCTCTCAGTAAGGAGACCTTGGTTTGCTTCCCTGGTCCTCCCTGCATGTTCTCCCAGTGTCTGTATGGTTTTCCTCTGGGCGCTCTGGTTTCCTCCCACTGTCCAAAGACATGCAGGTTAGGTGGATTGGCGATTCTAAATTGGCCCTAGTGTGTGCATGGTGTGTGGGTGTGTTTGTGTGTGTCCTGTGGTGGGTTGGCACCCTGCCCGGGGTTTGTTCCTGCCTTGTGCCCTGTGTTGGCTAGGATTGCCTCCAGCAGACCCCCATGACCCTGTGTTAGGATATAGCGGGTTGGATAATGGATGGATGGATGCTGTTTCAGTGTTAGTCTTGGTACACTTAAAAGACATTTTTAAAAAGTCAAACTAACGAGAAAAAATGATTTAAAACACTTCAAAACAAAATAACAATGTCAGATATCAAATATTATTTCTAAACACATTACTAAAATGATGAAAGATGATTAAAAAAAATAATAATATATGGAAACATAACAAATTAGTCAACCATGCTTTCCTGATGCCTAACTTGTTGATATCATATTTATCAAATTTTTTATAGGTAGGGTAATAGGAATTCCTTATTCCTCACTTTCTATTCTTTATTACATGGATTATAACAGAAAGTAAAAAATCTCATATTCTGACCACAGTGTCAGTACTTACTACTGTATACTTTGTCATGGAACTGGACCATCAGCAAGCCCCAGACCCCCAAATATGAACATACAAAAAGTTCTGGGTTCAAATAATCAAGTAGCACAAGCACAAATCACAGGTTCTCTCTCTCTCCTTCTCTCTCTCTCTCTCTCCACAATACTTCTCTTCTTATCACTGCACTGCCCTCCTTCAGTTGAGTGTTGCTGTATGCCCACCCAGCTCCGACTCCCATGGGTAAGGGAGTGCAGTCCCTTTTATTGAGGACCCAGGAGTACTTCTGGTGCCAGTGGTACAGCCTGATGTAAGTACTTCTGGGTCATGCGGAAGTCCCACTTATTAAGGAGTGCATCTCCCTGCAGCGCCCTCTTGAGGCACCCACAGACCCCAGCAGGGCTGTGTTGCCGGACTACATTTCCCATTGTGCCCTACTGGTTCCATATTGGGCATTGATATCTGGGACCACTGCCTTCTAGCATCCTGGGGGAATATAGAGTCCCCAGCACCATCTTCTTCCGACTGGTTGTCCGTCCATCCACTCCAGCCATCACTTCCGGGTCTGGAACCTCTTTCTCCCCTGACTAGGAGCCCATGTCCAGCCCATGTGGCACTGACAAGTGCTATACTTCGCCCATTCTTTTTCATCTGTAACTTCAGGAAATTAGTTTGGGTGCTGGAACAGGCAGGAGAGAAAGTTACACATTTAAACTACCGGTCAAAAGTTTTACAACACTTCAGTTTTCCCAGTTTTTCTTCAGATTTAATTAGTTGAAATGCAATGAATGACCTAAAATGATGAAAAGGTAAGTAGTAAACTGCCAGAGGTTTAAATTTAAAGCTTAGGTTAGCAAAAACTGAAAAAATTCAGAACATTACAAGTTGGCCTTCTTCAGGAAACAACCTAAAGATGTTCTGCAGCAATTTGAAGTCAATTAATCCTTGGACGTTGAAGCAAACAATTTACACAGGTAGCCCAACATCTGTTGATTACTTAAATTCATATAAGTTAATTCTGATAAGGTTCTTCACACCATAACCCTCTGCTTCCTGTGTCTGAGCCAATTTTGCACCCACACACTACACCCTTAATTCCTGCTTCTTTTAGTTTGCCCAAACTCTCATGTGACACCTTATCAAATGCTTTGTGCTTTCTTGTACATTGACATTACAGTTCAGCTTAAAGGTGAATCACACACTCGAGGACACCAGTGAAAATTAAGGGGAAGTTCATTTAAGACTGAGACCAGGAACAAATTCTTTACATAAACTACTGGAACAAACTTCTGAGACATGGAGTTGAAGCAGAACCTTTGACAACCATTAAGTTGTCAAAGATAACTTAGTTATTAGCTAAACAAATGAGCCAGGTGGACTGAAAGGTCTCCTCTCATTTGTCAGATTTATTATTATATTATATTATATTATATTATATTATATTATATTATATTATATTATATTATATTATATTATATTGCTTCTCATGATCCGTCATTATTGCAGACCTGAAATCGATCCACCAGACAACTGAGATCTTTCCTATTATTCTAAACATTTGGACAATTAAATGCTAACACTAATATAGGTTTATGACTGCCATTCTTTGGAACTCTTTCCATTTAAGTGGCACTGTGCTAAATGATTGTTATTGTAATTTTATTTTTTAAATTCAAATGATTTGTCCCTGCTATACTGATCTTGATTCTACTGTATAGTCAGTCTACTCCAGCACAGTGAGGAATTGCGTAGGGGTATAGCTATTAATGTAAAGAAGCCCCAATTGCATTTCTTGACACATTCCTGCTGAATAATTCATTGGCTGCAAGTCCTCAATGCTGGTGTGTCACAGAGTAGACGTACAGCATTGTTCACAATGGCTGTCAGTGTTGTTTTCATTCTCTTCTCCACTATTACTTCCAGTGGGTCCAAAAGGTGTCCCATAATTAAGCCTGCTGTTTTTAATGGGAGTGTAGAGTGGGCTCTTCTAAGCTTGATTCCTTGCAATTTATCATAAATGGAATCATCTTGTATTTTGTTTTGTTAATTTTCAAAAAAATGGTATGCCCAAAAATAAAAAAATTACTAATTGATGAACCAGTTATCAAAGACAAAGAACAGCTGTGGTGACCACATTAAAAACAATAAAAGATGTCAAGCTGTCTCCATGGATCTACTCGTGCTCTGAAGAAGGTGAAGCTCAGGCCATCTTGGCCCACTACCAAAAGCTTGAGCTAAGAAGCTATTTAGGTTAGAAATGGTCTGGTAACGCCCCAAGCCGAAAAGACCCTTCTTTTTCTTTATTATATACTATAACTATATTATAAATATTATATGTTAGATACGGGATTAGTCATAGGTTTGCTTATAATATTTCATAAAGTAATTACAGTATTTACAGTTATATAGCGCTTTTCCCACTACTCAAAATGCTTTACGTAGACAGAGGGGAAACACTTCAACTACCACCAATGTGTAGCATCCACCTGGATGACATGACTGCAGCCATTTTTGTGCCAGTATGCTCACCACACATTAGCTGTTAGATGGTGACAGGGTGAGAGATAGCCAATTAGAGACAGGGGATGATAAGGGGACCAGAATAGTCAAGATCATGACGGGCAATTTAGACAGGTCATCGGCATACACCCAGCTTCTTTCAAGAGATGCCCAGGGAACTTTAATGACCACAGAGAATCAGGACCTCGGTTTTATGTGTCATCTGAAAGATCGAGCCATTTTTACACCACAGTGTCCCCACCACTGCACTTGGATCTACACACAGACCACAAGGTAAGTGTCCCCTACTGGCCTCAATAACACCTCATCCAGCAACAACCCAAGCTTTTCCTAGATAGTCTCCCATCCAAGTACTGACAGGGCCCAAACATGCTTAGCTTCAGTTCATATTCATATTGTGACAACAGTGGTCTTTGGAGCTACAATAAGTAACCAAACCTGTTAAAGCTCAGCCCTAAGAGATGTAAATACAAAAAGGCAGACGAAATGAAGGGTTTGGTCACCAAATGGTGAGCCCTGTATAATTTAAAAAAGACTGAAAAAAAAAACAAGGCTGAAAAAATAACAACCAGCTCTGTCTGGTGATGTCTTTTCAGATGAGAGTCAAAATCATGACAGAGGTGGTGCTGTCCCTAAAGAAGGAGTGCGTTTAAAGTCACTGGAACCGGAAGTGACATTAGGAGTCCTTATGCCTTCAGTCTTCTGATCTGAGGGTAAAAAGAGAAAGGAGAAGCAGTAAGAGACAATACCCTCCCTCAATTTAGGATTGAATTACCATATAATAAGTCCTTAAGTTGTTGCCCATTTGCATGTGTGTGACAGGGTCTAGGCCTGGTTTGGAGCTGCCAGTCAAAACTGCCCCCAGAACTCTCACCCTTTTGTCTGGGAAAGGTAGAGGGGTCACTTGGGTGTCCCTCCCAAGCACTGAAATGTCAGCAACATTTTACAAAGCCTTGTGTCAAACATTAATTTAGCTCCTTTTACAGTATGTGAACTGCATCCAGCCCTGCAAGTAGGTCCTCTAACTTGCAGGGAACACCTGGGGGTTAGTGGCAGGAATGGCACTCCAGCCACCGTAAAAAAAACTCTCACTTTTCCAGTGTGGTGCTGAGGTGTCACTCACTGCACTCGGATCCCAATCCAGGTGGTTCGTCGTGTGGTGGGTGCGGCAACATGCTATCCGCGTAAACTCCCAACCCCTTTCTCTATGCAAACAACATATCAGAGTTCTATACATGAAAAGCTATAGAAATCACAGGGCAAGTGACTTGATCATGTATGGAATTTGAAACTGCAACCCCGTGTAAAGTCCATTATATCAAGGTGTAATCTGATAGTAAAATGTTTTTATGTAATTAACCATAAATGTTTCTTTTGGTTGCTGTTTTTGTATAAATCTATTACCATTCTTTAATCTAAAGATAGCTTGCAAAACAACTGTTTCCCTCCCTGGTGAGACTTGGTCTGTACTTGCTTTCCCAAACAGTACCACAGTTAAATAAATGTCTCCTTTTGTCTGGTAGTTCTGTGCACTTGTCAAGGGGTGGAATGTATTAGGCATCAAGTGAACAGTCTGTTCTTGAAGGTGATGTGTAGAAGCAGGATAAATGGGCAAGCATATGGATCTGAGTGATTCTGACAAGGGCCAAATTGTGATGGCTAGATGACTGAGTCAGAGCATTTTCAAAATGGCAGGTCTTGTGGGGTGTTCCCAGTGTGTAGTACCTACAAATAGTGGTCCAAGGAAGGACAACCGGTGACATGGTCATGGGCACCCAAGGCTCATTGATGTGTGTGGGGAAGTAAGGCTAGTCTGTCTGGTCTGATCCCAAAGAAGTCCTACTGTAACACAAATTGCTGACAAAGTTAACTCTGGGCGCGAGAGAAAGCTGACAGAACACACAGTGCATCGTAGCTTGCTGTATATTAGGCTGCATGTCTGCAAACTGGTCAGAACACCCATATTGACCTTTGTCAATTGCTGAAAGCACCTATGATGGGCACACAAGCATCAGTCCTACAGAGCAATGGAAGAAGGTGCCCTGATTTGATGAATCATTGTTTTTCTTTTAGATCATGTGGATAGCAAGAAGAGTGTGTGTTGTTTACCTGGGGAAGAAATGGCAGCAGGATGCACTATGGGAAGAAGGCAAGCCAACAGAAGCAGTATTTTGATTTGAGAAATGTTCTGCTAAGAAACCTTGGGTCCTGGCATTATTGTTACCACCTGCCTAAAGATTGTTGCAGACCACATACAACACTTTATGGAAATGGTATTCCCTGATGGCAGTGGACTCTTTTAGCAGGAAAATGCACCCTACCACACTGCAAAAATTGTTCAGGAACTGTTTGAGGAACATGATAAAGAGCTCACGATGTTGACTTGGCCTTCAAATTCCCCAGATCTCGAGCAGATTGTGTAATTGTGGGATGTGCTGGTATATCAAGTCCGATGCACAGAGGCCCCACCTCACAACTTACAGAACTTAAAGGATCTGCTGCCAATGTCTTGGTGCCAGATACCACAGGACACCTTCAGATGTCTTGTGGTGTATGGAATTGTAATTAATACATGGCAATTTTTACAATTTAATACAAGTATATACTTAAATGAAGTTGTAACAATGTATTATTAAAAGCATAACTAAAGGCAACTAAAGAGTTAACTAAATATGGCTTAAAGCTTGAGCACATGAGGGTTGCCACATCTTAAGTGGAACCATCAAGGTAATTAATAAGTTTAAATGAAGTAAATGAGTAATAAACACCCCCTTAAAAAGTGAAAACAAACTAGTGAGAAAGTCCAAATGTCCCTATTAAGAAACAGTGATAAGATCAATAAGAAAACCATAGGACACCCCTATTAACGGTGTTTAGAATAATGGAAGAGTCAACTTGTATACAAAGTTACTGGTAGCTGTGGTTGATTGGCTAAGATGATAGAATTCTGCATATTAATAGTCAGATGACGTAATGTATTAGATAACGTAATGGTAATAAAAAAGCATAAAAGTGAATGAATTGTTTTATTGATTGCGCACTCCATAGATTGAGACATTTGTGTAAATCTATTTGCAAATAAAGAATTGTTCTGCATCGACAGGTCAGAATTGCTTTGGGAGCCCAAACTAAATATATACACAGTATATATATATATACATACTAGCTGCTGTGGTCTTTGGGACAAAAAACAACCCAAAGCCTCCTTAGCAGTTTTTTATTATATTTGTAAACTTGCAGTAGCATCAGCTGAATGGGCCTGGACTGGTCGTATCTCACCCTAAACAGACATGTAATTGAGTGTAGCTGTGGCACAAATTGAGCTGGACAGGCTGGAACGTGTCTCAGGCAAACGTATTGTAGCTTGTCGCGTGAATGTACAGCGTGCATGTACCACAAAGCTGGGTTTGTCTGCTTGGGTTGAATGAAAAGTGAGATGTGTGCAAGTGCCAAAAAAGGTAAAAGTGCATGCATGTGTCACACTTGTATAAGCTTCTACATCTTCCGTAGAATTCACACCAAGTCCCGTGGTTGTGGTTGAGCGTAAGCAGACTGCTCCATACACACACACAAATACACACCTACACACGCACATACACACACATACACACGTCTTTCGTAGTGAGAACTGAGGTGCATGTGAACACCAGAAAAATTCAAAAGTGCATGCATGTGGTTGAGCGTGAACAGAGTGGACTACTCCATACATGCACACACATACGTGTCTTTTGTTTATATATATATATATATATATATATATATATATATATATATATATATATATATACTGTCACACACGTGCGCCCTGGGGATAGCTTAAAGGTGCTGGTGGTGGTGATTCCTCGCTGATCCACAAGATGGTGTTGTTTACTAACACATCGTCACTTCCTCCTTTTACAGACTGGTTGATTGACAGCCCTATCACCTCTCACCTCACTTCCAGTGTCCTTCCCCTGGACCTACTTCTTCCTGCCTGGCCTGTACTTAACTGGAAGTGTCACCATCTTGGAGCAGTCACTTTGAAACTTGCATCTATAAATGACATCTTTTTGCCCTTTTTCAGGGCGTTTATAACTTGTGTTTATTTTCAATTATACAAGGTTTTCCTGCCGGTGTCCCAGACTTTTATGCATGTCTTTGTTTTTTCGTTATAATATATATATATAAAAAGATATAAGCATGGAGATAGATACAGTGGTTTCAGATAGTATTCAGATCCCTTATTATTTTGCACACTTTTGTCTCTTCAGCTTTCTATTTTTTTTTTCTCATGCAAAGACAATCCTGGAGTCTTTGCCCATCCTTGAGTAGCCCAGGCAAAGTCTAGACATTAACATCATAGAACACATGTGGAGAGACCTGATGATGGCTGTTGTGCCCACTCCATGCTGGTATGAGTGCTCCCCTATACAGTGCAACTACAGAGAGCCTAAACAACTCTGTCATCAAAATAAAATGATAAGGATTAGCTTTCTTACCTTGTTGTAAACTGAAATATATACAAAAGAAACAAGCTGGTACTTACAGGTGAAAAACCAAACCAATAAATAAGAAACAATGTGTTTTACAAAGCAGTACATAGCAGACAGTATACAGGTAGCAATAAAGCTGCAACAGAGACATAAAGTAATCATACTTAGAAGGCAAGTAATTTCCAGGGTCAGATCGTGATGAGAGATGCGTGTGGACTGAGATCCAAATCATTGTTCACCACAACAGGTTTACTTCCTTGGCATTAACCCCAAGCTTGACTCAGACTCAGAATTCTGTGCAAATATGGTTAAGGATGAGTCAGGCTCAGTGTGATGAGTAATGATCAGGTTTACAGTGTTAAGCCCAAACAACTCTCGGGACAGTATTCTGCTTCATTTAATCGAATCATGAATATTTCTATGTATCCTGAGACTTTATGGTAACTCTATGGTAACTCATTGATTTCACTGAGTAGGGCAGAGCCTTCAACCAAAAACACAATTGCAAATGAAAAACTGTAAAGCCATTTTTAGAACAACTGAAACTGAACCATTGTTCTTATCGAGCCATAGTCATGACAATGTGAATTGGTCATCAAACATGAAACTAACATCAATTCAGTAGATTCCAACCTGCCAAGTTTCAGTGATGTTTGTATTTGGTGTTAGTTTTATACTACTGCTGACAATCCAATCCTGCACCTCCTTGTTGCCCATTTGCAAGTATCCCTAGTCTAAAGATATCTGATGATCATGAAATTGTGGACGATTTATGATTTCTGGTGAAAGTGTGGTGGAGAAAATAGTTGTTAACACTAGAAACCCTGAAGCCTACGAAAAAAGTTGCAATCCTGGGCCACCATAAATTCCTTCGCACCTCTCCATCAACGTCTTTTGTTTTGTAAATGTGTCGATCAGCACAAGCAGCCCGCTATTCCATCCCCCACCAACAGAGCTGATGTCACTCGCAAAATTCTCAGAACTCGTGTGTTTATCTGCGTGTGAGGTGCCTGGAGTTCTTTAGGGTAAATAATATATCATTATTTGGAATACATACATTTCATGTGTGTTCTGCGTCTACAACGATCTGTGTAAATGTAGGATGGCAGGAAATGTGAGGCACGAAATGCTGAACACATACCTAAAACAGAAACTGTTTCCATGTTATACTAATAGTGAATTGCATAATGTGTGAAGACTTTAGTCCAAATATCAAATAAATATATGTGCTTTTATTCAAGAATATAACCAAAGAAAAAAAAAAGCATTCAACTTACATGTCAATGATTTAAAAACCCAAGCTCAAATGTCAATCGGCAGAAAGTTGCTATGTATTCTTGGAATGTGCAGAGGTAAGAACTGCTGCCTTATAACCAAAAAGTTGCGGGTTTAAGTCTGGACGCTCCGCGTTTTGAGTGGGGAGCTGCTATTATTATTATTACTATAATATAATAAAAACATATATTTGATTTGAGTATGTAACACCCAGTTTAAATTTTGGCTACTTGTAAAATTTAGCACTTTTTTATTATTTAGTTTTATTCTGTCAGTGACGTTCATGTGGTACAACAAACTTGCCTCTCCCTCTCTGAGTTGATGACGTTTATCTCCATTCTTTTCACAAGAGCAGCAGTAACCACAGTGGGTGCTGTGGTTGATGCCTGCTCAGAACTATTGGTTGTACTGGCAGTCAATGATACGATGTCCCATGACCACTATCAGACTATCATGCGGCATTTGCATTTTGACAACAAAGACATGTGTGCAGAACATGTGAAAAAAGTTTTCCTGCGATTTCGGACATCTGGCAACGTTTTGTTGAGAGCTGTGTTTTAACTTACAACCCAGGGCAAAGAAGTTCTGAGACTGTGGTCATAAAGCTTATGGAACCGTTTCTGGACAAAGGTAGAATTGTAACAACAGACAGCTTCTTCACAACGATTTCGCTGGGTAATAGACTGCTGCACCGCAACACAACTCTGCTTGGCACCATAAGTAAAATGGGACTTCTACCTGTAGCTAAAGTCATTTCGGTATGCAAGCAATTCTCCATACTAGTGTTTAGATCTGGCAGTGCCATGCTGATGGATTAACTTTTACATGTAGCCAAAATTTACACCAGGTGTTACAGACTCAAATCAAATGTATGTTTTTATTATAGTAATAATAATAGCAGCCCACTACTCTCTCGATTGACATTTGAGCTCAGGTTTTTAACCCATTGACAGCCACATGTAAATTGAATGATTTTTTTTTTTACTTTGGTTATAGTCTTGAATAAAAGCGCATGTGTTTACTTGATATTTGGACTAAAGTCTTCACACATTATACACTTCATGTCATTATTAGTATAACATGGAAAAAATTTCTGCTTTAGGTATGTGTTCAGCATTTCTTGCCTCCCATTTCCTGTCATCCAACACTTACACAGATCGTTGTAGTCACAGGAACACACATGAAATGTATGTTTTCCAAATAAATATATATTATTTACCCTATACAACTCCAGGCACCTCACACCCAGATAAACACACTTGAGCTACTCTGCTGAGTAGTGTCAAAAAACTCACCATAAGCCATTTGCTTGTCACAGTTGCTGGCAGTCCGTCACTGCAGGCAACATCTGATACTGCAGGACATAGTTGGAACGGGTCGACAAACCAGTTATTCCAGACACCTATTTTTGTCGAAGTTATGAGTGTTATTTTTCACTCATTATGGTATATCTGCATTTCACTAATAAAGATGACTATGATGAAGCCAATCACCCAGCACGGAAACTGTACAAACTATGGGAGGAAGACAGCTCTACCGGCCAAAGAACAGCATCCTGATTGCTTATGTATGAGGTTGATTAGCATTAGTGGCGTGTTCACAAATGCACATTTACAAGGTGATTGTGATTTACAAAGGTTATGTTGAGTAGAAATTTGCATACAGCAAGTTATATAAATTGGATTATTTTTCAGTGTACACATTTTCCTGTTTTTTTGGTGTGTTCATATTTTCACACTCAAATCCATGCAAAGTGTTATAAATGAGGCCCCGGAACCTTTAAAATGGGATGGATTTTCTATTTCACCTTTAATACGCACAGTCCATTATTTTGTTCAGAGTGTGGCATGATTATATTGGAATTCAAGTTCAAGTATATTGTCATGTGCACAGATGTATTATTTATTCAAATTTCATCATTTGTTTTATAGATCATGCTGCTTTATTACTATCACAAATGTACACCTTTTCAAACGCTACTAAGTTGCCAAAAGAATACATAAAATCATTCATTCTCATTTCATTGTAACAATGCATCACAAAATAGTGACCATTTTCCCATGTGACATTTCCCTCAGACACACTCCAGGAGTGAAATAATGACTTTTACTTCTTTGTATAACACTCAAGAGGGCTGCTGCAATATTTACATCATCCTGAGAAATTCTCCAGGAAATGACAGACCAATTTGTTTCATTTGTTTAATAATTACACTAAACAAGCCAGCCTGCTATGTAACGTCTTAATGTTTGTTTTGTTTTGCTTCTTCCTCCTGCGTCTCCCATGAGCACAAAGCGGCTTTCCATTAGGTTGTAAACTGAGGATTTAGATACTTTGTTTGTGCATTGGGTGCAGCTGTCTCACTGTAAATTGCCATCTCAAAGGACAAAGTGCAAATGAAGGTTATGTTGTCTCTATTGTCTCTTAAGAATGCAATTATTTAACAAAAAACTTTTCATTTGCAGAACGCAAGGGACTTTACTTATTTTTAAAGACAACTGCAGTGAGGAAAGGGAGCAACAGAATACACTAATAGGACCCATTAAACCCAAACAAATCATACCGAGGGGAGAAGAGCGACAGCACAAACATCCAGAGGGTAAAGCGCCCTGACACCAAAGGGACTCTTAGGTTAAAGACTACGCCAAAGACTCCTTCACAGACACCGTGAAGTTAGTTGAAGAAAGAGAACATTTTCAGCTAACAACACCCTCTTAATTGATGGTAATTTGGATAATTAGTCCCAAATGATAAGAACGGTAACACACTAATTAACAGCAGGAGCAGAGACAAAGAAACACTGCGTCTGTAAAACAAAGCACTCTGTGGGTGACAAAGGCAGCTTATGAACACTGTTTTACATTCTAAGGGCAGCTTGACACAATTGCATATATGCAGATATTTAAAGAATAAGTGATTTGAACTAGGAAAAATGTGAATATAATTTTGGAGTATATACGTTAAGTAAAAATTCAACATAAAAAAAAAAATCACATAATTGCTATTGATTTAAATATAAATAATTTTCTACAGTTTTTTTAGACCATACTTTCTATTAGTTTAATATTAATTTAATAAAAAAAAAGTTTTTTAGTGAGAGAAGGAACATATGAACAGTTTTGAAGAGAACAGGACATTCAAACCAACATGGCTTTATCAAACTTCTGTTCTCCTAATATTGGCAAAATATTTACAGACTCTAATGTGAACGCCTCACAACTACTAATATCTTCCACACTGCTTGAAAACACACTCTATCTTTGATTACTTGGGTGAAATAAGGTGTCTCACATTTGTGCAAAATTTACCCATAACCCAGAGTTCATCTGTGCTGCTATGTTCAGGTTGAAAAGCTCATTTTACTCCAACAGCTGACATCTTCTGCACTAATTCCATATTACGGAGGATTCAGAAAATATTCAGAATCCCTTCACTTTCTGCTCATTTTACTGTTTTTAATTTTAAATGGAAAAAATTGCCATCAGCCTAAACTAAGCAACCCTTTAACAACAAAGTAAAAACGTGTTTTCAGAAAGGTTTGGAAATGTATTAAAAATCAAAAGCTGAAATCTGTCATTTCTAGAAGTATTCAGTGTCAAAGAAAAGATAAAGAGCCACAAAAACGTTTGGGGAGGCCTCCCATATACTTGAACCCAGCTGCAAATTGGTAAATTGATTTGTGTCCAGATTGGAGTCCAAAACAGAACTGACTCGGGTGAGGCAAAAATGGAGGTTTTAAAGGAAGGCTGAGGAAGTCATGTCGTCGGGGCCAGAACCAGAACTGACAACATTAGGCCGGAAGTGACATCATTGGGCCTAAAAGCAGAAGTGCTGTCAACAGGGCCAGGAACTAGAAAGTGACATCAACAGGGCCAGGCGGAATTTCCTGTAACTGGTCTGCAGTGGAAAGAGACAAAGGATTAGCACACTCCCCCACCCCCTGGTCTGGTGTGGAATTATCTTCATTCTAGCCCTTTAGTTGCCTCCCATGTGCAAAATAATCTGTATGAACAGTTCCAGTCTGGTTTTCGTCCCCTCCACAGTACAGAAACGGCATTTATAAAAATTACTAACGACCTCCTTATGGCAGCTGATTCTGGTTTAATTACTATTCTCATCCTCCTTGATCTGAGTGCAGCCTTTGACACTATTTGTCACACGACTCTCCTCAATTGATTATCTTCAATTGGCATTACCCACACTCCACTAGATTGGTTCAGATCCTACCTCTCAGGCCGCACTCAGTTTGTTCAGCTTAAAACTTTCACATCCCAACTCACCGCTGTTACTTCAGGTGGGCTCTGTCCTGGGGCCTGTCCTTTTCATTATTTACCTCCTTCCCCTTGGTAATATCTTTTGTAAATATAACATTAGTTTCCACTATTATGCTGATGACACCCAGCTCTATCTCACTAGCAAACCTACTGCTTCCTTTCCACCCTCCTCGCTTATTGATTACATAGCAGAAATCAAATCCTGGTTTTCTTCAAATTTTCTTAAATTAAATAGTGACAAAACTGAGGTTCTCCTCATTGGTACAAAATCAACATTATCCAAAACTGATCATTTTTCATTTGTTATTGATAATTCTTCTGTCTCCCCATCCCCACAGGTTAAGAGTCTGGGTGTCATCCTTGACAGTACTTTATCCTTTCAGTCCCACATCAATAACATCTCCCGGTCTGCATATTTCCATTTGCATAGCATTAATCTTATTTGCCCCTCTCTCACTCCCCACACCACTGCTGTCCTTGTTCACAGCTTTGTCACTTCTCGTCTGGATTATTGCAGTTCCCTTTTTTTTGGTCTTTCTCACAAATCTCTTTATAAGCTTCAACTGGTCCAGAATTCAGCTGCCTGCATCATTACTAGAACCCCCTCTATTCACCATATCACTCTCATTTTGCAGCAGCTTCATTGGCTTCCAGTTAAGTTCCGCATTCAATTCAAAATTCTTCTGTTAACTTTTAAGGCTCTCCACAACCTCGCCCCTTCATATCTCTCTGACCTCCTCCATGTTGCCATTCCCTCCCGTACCCTTAGATCCTCTTCCTCCATCCACTTAACTGTCCCCTTCGTCCATCTTACCACTATGGAGAGCTGAGCATTCAGTTGCTCTGCTCCCCAGCTCTGGAACTCATTACCATCTGAGCTTAGAAATATTGAATCATTTTCACTTTTCAAATCTAAACTTAAAGCTCATTTATTTAAGACTGCTTTTTTCTCTTTGATTACAATTGCTCTGTCTGATTTTAATTTTTGTATTTTAGTTTTGTTTATAATCTGTGTTTTATCTATTGTTCAGTGTCCTTGAGTGTTTAGAAAGGCGCCTACAAATAAATAAAATGTTTTATTATCAGACTCTTTGCTGTTGCACTTTCAGTTGTGGTCAGGTGTGTCCTGATACTTTCGCTCTTTTTAAGATATGTCTAGAACTTGATTGAAGTCCACCTGTGGCAAATTAAATTGACTGGAAAGGCACATGTGTGTGTATATAATGTCCCACAGTTCACACTGCATGTCAGAGCAAAAACGAAGCTATGAAGTCCAAGGAACTCTCTGTACACATGCCTTATGGTGAGGCATATCAGGCCAATAGGATTAAACCATTTCCAAAGCTTTGAGTATCCCCATGAGCACAGCAGCCTCAAAAATTGTGAACTGGAGGAAGTTTGGAATCAGCAGGACTCTTTCTAGTGTTAGCCACCCGGCTAAACTAAATACCTGGGGTAGGAGGGCTTTTGTCAGAGAGCTAATCGAGAAACCAATGGTTACTCTAATAGAGCTTCAGAAGTCCTCTTCTGAGATTGGAGAACCCGTCGAAGGACTACCATTTCAGCTGCAATCCATCAATCAGGCATTTATGGTAGCGCTCTTGAGTAAAAGGCATATGATGACATTTATAGGACTCTGAGAGCATAAGGAAAAAGATTTCCTAGTCTGATGAAACAAATATTGGACTCTATGGTCAGAACTCTAAGCAGTCTGTCTGGCAGAGACAAGTGACTGCTCATCACCTGCCTATTGCCTTCCATACAATGAAGCATGCTGGGGGAAAAATCATTAAATGAGGGTGTTTTACTGCAGCAGGGAGACAGAGACTGATCAGAATTGAGAGGAGGATGAATGTAGCCACATATAGAGAGGTCTTTGAAGAAAACCTGCTCTAAGGTGCTCACCAGTAGGGTGATGGTTCACCTTTCAGCACGACAAAGACCAGAAGTATAAAGTCAAAACATCACTGGATTGGCTTCAAAAAAACTCTCTGAGTGTCCTTGAGTGGCCCAGCCAAAGCCCAGACTTAAACACCATAGAGCTTACAGATGTTTCCCATCCCATCAAATGGAGGTTGAGAGGATCTGCCAGGAAGAATGGGATCAACTGTCCCAACCCAGCTAAGCAAACCTTATAGAGACTTACCAAGATGTCTTAAAGGTGAAATTGCTGCCAAAAGGGCTTCTATAAAGAGCTGAATTAAGGGTATGAATACTTCTATAGAAAATAGATGTCAGCTTTTAATTTTGAATACATTTCTGAAAACATGTTTTCACTTTGTCATTGTACGTTATTGAGTATAGATTGATGAGCACAATTGGCAAATATATATCATTTAAAATCTACATCAC
Organism: Erpetoichthys calabaricus; assembly: GCF_900747795.2. Taxonomy (NCBI): domain Eukaryota; kingdom Metazoa; phylum Chordata; class Cladistia; order Polypteriformes; family Polypteridae; genus Erpetoichthys; species Erpetoichthys calabaricus. Next base: position 302,934,534 of record NC_041397.2, on the reverse strand, counting down.
AAGAAAGTGTGCAGAAAGTGAAGGGGTCTGAATACTTTCTGAATCCACTGTAAAACAAAAAGGAAGAACTGAGCGGAAATCTGTCGGGTTCTGCATGCCGTTTTATTGCAATTTCTTTTAATTTAAGACTGTTACGTTATTTTATTTAGTTGTCAATATGTCATTGATTCTTAGCATGCAAGATTTTTGCACCGTAGGTACTGTACATCATTTATTGCATTTGTTATAATGTCAGTGATTACTAAAAAAGAATAGGAGTAAATGACCAGGAGAAAAAAATAAATAAAAGGGATAGGCAGAAGTCTAGTTGAAGGAACAGAGAAAGGTTAGAACATCAGATGTGGTCAGCAAAGATTTCATTAAAAGGTCCGTATAATGAAGTCACAAATGTCAGTGCCGATAACCATGTGACACATTATCTTTGATACCAACAACATGATGGATCATTAAACAAAAATCAGAAATGGTGGGCTCTGTGGCTAAGGATCTATGCTGGTATCTGGAAGGTTGCCGGTTCAAATCCTGTTACTGCCAGAAGGGATCCTACTCCATTGGGCCCTTGAGCAAAACCCTTAACCTGAAAATTCTCTGGGTTGCTGAACAACAGCTGACACTGTGTTCTGTCCCCCAAAGGTCATGCAAAAAAACAATTCGCCCTTAGGGATTAACAAAGTATAGCAAATCAAAAAAAAAATGTAGAAAAACACAGAATTACTGCAGCACTGGGCTGTTATGAACAGCACCTTTTATTAATTTTTTAAGCCTCTCCTGCCTGAGATAAACTCCACTTTGAGGTGTTTTTAGGAATTCCAAGGTGCACTTTAATTTTAGATAAGAGGCTTCTTTGACAACTTTATAAATATTTCCAACTGTTTTCACTATCATTTTGGAACAGTTGCATGGTCGTTGCTGTGGCAAACATTCACGTTGTCATAATGCGGTTCAAATTCATGTGATGTGTCTCTGTTGTTCATTTTTGATTCTTTGATTATGTACATCATTCTTTGTTTTTGGTTTTGTCCATGTGTATTAGTTGCCTTTGCAACGTTCCATGTGTTTTGTGGGTAGTCCACCTACCAGTCACCACCAGGAACTACCATCCGCCCTGTAAATCCGGAGGGTCTTCCATAGTTCCTATATTGTGAATATGCCAGGGATCTGAGGAGTGTACTTGTGTTTCTTTGATTTATTGGATATCTGGACTTTTTTAACCTTGTTGCTCTGCAGTGGGACTTGTTCACACAGGATTGCCTTGAGTGTCTGCTTAGAATTCCAAGAGCTAAACTTAAAAGAAGTGGTGAGGCGGCCTTCTGCTGTTACACACCTAAAATCTGGAATAGCTTGCCAATAGGATTTGCCAGGCTGATACAGTGGAGCACTTTAAAAAACTGCTAAAAACACATTACTTTAACATGGCTTTCTCACAGCTTCATCTTAGTTTACATCCTGATGCTCTGTATATTCAATTAACTATCATTATTATTCATGGTATTCATATTCAAAATCCGTACTAACCCCTACTTTCTCTTCTATTCTTTTTCCAATTTTCTGGGGTGGCGACCTGCGCCACCACCACCTGATAAAAGTACCGTGATGTCCCTACATTGATGGATTAAAGGCCAGAAGTCCACATGACCGTCATCATCAAATTCTTTCATGTGAACCCTGAATACAATGAGGACTGATTGAGGTCATTGATGTTAGGTAGAATGCCTAGAGGGGGCTGGGTGGTTTGTGGCCTCAGAACCCCTGCAGATTTTATTTTTTCTCCAGCCGTCTGGAGTTTTTTTTTGTTTTTTCTGTCCTCCCTGGCCATCGGACCTTACTTTTATTCTATGTTAATTAGTGTTCCCTTATTTTAATTCTGATTTATTTTGTCTTTTTTCTCTTTCTTCATCATGTAAAGCACTTTCAGCTGCATTATTTGTATGAAAATGTGGTATATAAATAAATGTTGTTGTTGTTGTTGTTGGGGCAATTCCTTGTGCTCCACAGAGCTTCTTTGTTATTGAAGAAAATTTTATTTTGTAAAGATTTGCTGCTTGCCCTTATTACTTTGACAGTGATATTCCCCTGTAGTGGGGATTCTTGAAGTTCTTTTGGAAATTATTAGGATTTAAGTGCTTTGGGACAAGTACTTTGGAACTCCTAGTCCAGGACCCCCATGATACAGAACAGGGGACATCACAGCGTGCATTCCCAGATTATCTGAGACTGATTTAACTAGCAATTGAGAGATTCTTATTTTTTTTAACTACTAGGCAATGGAAACTAGTGCTGAACTTTTGATTTCTTATTTTGGTTAGCAATTTCGCTTTGTTGCCTTTCTTTCTGATTTAAGGTATCAACTCTTGACTGTTTGTTTGGCCACAATTGTTCATAAAATTTTCACTAACTACCTTTTCAGTTAGTACATGGGCAACACCATGTGGGGAAGTGTGTGGCTCCTTGAGCATGGGAAATGTGCTATATAAATAGAATAGTACTATTATTACTATTATTATGCCATACCTGCCTTTTCTCCCTATCAAAGAAACCTTAGAGATACAGTCACAGTAACAGCTCTTTTGATTCTGTTATTGATGTCAGAGTCTGCATTCTTTGTTATACATTATGTTAGGTGCGGTCATATTCAAAGGAGTGACATGTCATACAGTAGGAGTGACATAACAAAGGAGTGAAACCTCAGATATAAATTTCAAAGGAGTGACAACCATCCAACCAACCATCTAAGTGGTAGGTGAGGCGACAACGATTTTTTTGGCGAGGGCACTTTCAGTTGTGTTCCTGCTCTCTGTTGAAGCAAGATAACAAATTATTTAATAAAATTTTAATGATAATTTGTCACTCCATTGTTATGTCACTCCAATAAAATGTCACTCCTTTGTTATGTCACTCCTATGAAGTGGCTATGAATCCCAGCTGAAGACTCACTACTTCAGTTTAGTATATCCTGACTAGAGCTGCTGATTAACTGTGCAGACTGCATCTCTGTTGTTAGTCATTAGCACTAAAACATAAGTAACATGATAGTTATAATTGGATACTAACCCTCACTTATTCTGTTTTTCTTCTCGGTACTCAAATGTGGCACTTGGTGCCACGACCCACCTATCAAGTTGTTTTGCCTGCCTACGGTAAAGTCATCCCTGATGGAGGATCGCAGGAATTGTGGGAAGGAGTGGTCCTTTCATCGGATTGGCTGGCCCAGCGCTGTTTCAGCCATGGAATGGCCAAATGGGGGAGGCAGCTTGAAGGATGAGGTCTCCAGGACTCTACATATATCCAAATCTTCTTATGTTATATCATCTACTGTAAAATTCTGCTCCGAACTTCTAAAATTTTTATTTTTATACTGTATTGAGGATTTGTTCTCTTCTGTGTATTGTATTGTATTGACCCCCTTCTTTTGACACCCACTGCACGCCCAACCTACCTGGAAAGGGGTCTCTCTTTGAACTGCCTTTCCCAAGGTTTCTTCCATTTTTCCCTACTAGGTTTTTTTTGGAAGTTTTTCCTTGTCTTCTTAGAGAGTCGAGGCTGGGGGGCTGTCAAGAGGCAGGGCCTGTTAAAGCCCATTGCAGCACTTCTTGTGTGATTTTGGGCTCAACAAAAATAAATTGTATTGTATTGTATTGTATTGTATTGTATTGTATTGTATTGTAAACGTCACTCCTTTGATACAGACCCGTTAGGTGTGGCCTGCAGCAGTGATATTTCAGTTCTGATATTAATTTTAGTTTTAGTTTTAGTTTATTTTATAAAATTAATTTATATTTTTATTTCATTCCAGTTTTCAGTGGAGTCAACAATTTTTATTTTTATTTAGTTCTGTGTTTAAAATTTTTGTTTTTATTTTATTTAATTCTGACCTTTTTATATAATATTAGTACGATTTTTTTTTTCTGTTGCAAGACCACAAATGCTGGCCTACACATATTTCAATGTTATGTTTCAGTCAACAAAATACACTCACAGCTTGACTATCAATGAGCAAACAGATGAAGTGGCCTAATGAGTACAGTCAGCGAGATCAAATGTTTCAACCCAAGAAACCAGTCTGTGCAAGCATGTTGCTGTTAAGCTTTAAACAAGCACACACTTTGTTCCGATCCTCGGCTACAGAAGCTGGCTCTTGGGACGTGGAATGTCACCTCTCTGAAGGGGAAGGAGCCTGAGCTAGTGCACGAGGTTGAGAGGTTCCGGCTAGATATAGTCGGGCTCACCTCGACGCACAGCTTGGACTCTGGAACCAATCTCCTTGAGAGGGGTTGGACTCTCTACCACTCTGGAGTTGTCCCCGGTGAGAGGCTCAGAGCAGGTGTGGGTATACTTATTACCCCCCGACTTGGAGCCTGTACATTGGGGTTTACCCCGGTGGACGAGAGGGTAGCCTCCCACCGCCTTCGGGTGGGGGGATGGGTCCTAACTGTTGTTTGTGCGTATGCACCGAACAGCAGTTCGGAGTACCCACCCTTTTTGGAGTCCCTGGAGGGGGTGCTAGAGGGCATACCTTCTGGGGACTCCCTCGTTCTGCTGGGAGACTTCAATGCTCACGTGGGCAATGACAGTGAGACCTGGAAGGGTGTGATTGGGAGGAATGGCCCCCCCGATCTGATCCCGAGTGGTGTTTTGTTATTGGACTTCTGTGCTCGTCATGGATTATCCATAACGAACACCATGTTCAAGCATAAGGGTGTTCATATGTGCACTTGGCACCAGGACACCCTAGGCCTCAGTTCGATGATCGACTTTGTGGTCATATCGTCGGACTTGCGGCCACATGTCTTGGACACTCGGGTGAAGAGAGGAGCGGAGCTGTCAACTGATCACCACCTGGTGGTGAGTTGGCTCAGATGGTGAGGGAGGATGCCGGTCAGTCCTACCGGTCCCTTTTGTCCTGTGGGACTCTGGAGACAGCTAATAGGTACCGGCAGGCCAAGCGGAATGCGGCTTCGGTGGTTCCTGAGGCAAAAACTTGGGCATGGGAGGAGTTTGGGGAGGCCATGGAGAACGACTTTCGGACGACTTTGAGGAGATTCTGGTCCACCGTCCGGCGTCTCAGGAGGGGGAGGCAGTGCAGTGTCAACACTGTATATGGTGGGGATGGTGCGCTGCTGACCTCGACTTCGGATGTTGTGGGTCGGTGGGGGGAGTACTTCGAAGACCTCCTCAATCCCACTAACATGCCTTCCAATGAGGAAGCAGAGCCTGGGGACTCAGAGGTGGGCTCCCCCATCTCTGGGACCGAGGTCACCGAGGTGGTCAAAAAACTCCTTGGTGGCAGGGCCCCAGGGGTGGATGAGATACGCCCGGAGTTCCTCAAGGCTCTGGATGTTGTAGGGCTGTCTTGGTTGACACGTCTCTGCAATATCGCATGGACATCAGGGACAGTGCCTCTGGATTGGCAGACCGGGGTGGTGGTTCCCCTCTTTAAGAAGGGGGACCGGAGGGTGTGTTCCAACTACAGAGGGATCACACTCTTCAGCCTCCCTGGAAAAGTCTATTCGGGGGTCCTGGAGAGGAGGATCCGTCGGATAGTCGAACCACAGATTCAGGAGGAACAGTGTGGTTTTCGTCCTGGTCGCAGAACAGTGGACCAGCTCTACACCCTTAGCAGGGTTCTGGAGGGTACATGGGAGTTCGCCCAACCGGTCTACATGTGTTTTGTGGACTTGGAAAAGGCGTTCGACCGTGTCCCTCGGGGAATCCTGTGGGGGGTGCTCCGGGAGTAATGGGTACCAGACCCCCTGATAAGGGCTGTTCGGTCCCTGTACGATTGGTGCCAGAGCTTGGTCTGCATTGCCGGCAGTAAGTCGAACCCGTTTCCAGTGAGAGTTGGACTCCGCCAGGGCTGCCCTTTCTCACTGATTCTGTTCATAACTTTTATGGACAGAATTTCTAGGCGCAGCCAGGGTGTTGAGGGGGTCCGGTTTGGTGGACTCAGGATTGGGTCACTGCTTTTTGCAGATGATGTTGTCCTGTTTGCTTCATCAGGCCGTGATCTTCAGCTCTCTCTGGATCGGTTTGCAGCTGAGTGTGAAGCGGCTGGGATGGGAATCAGCACCTCCAAATCTGAGACCATGGTCCTCAGCCGGAAAAGGGTGGAGTGCCCTCTCAGGGTTGGGAGCGAGATCCTGCCTCAAGTGAAGGAGTTCAAGTATCTCGGGTTCTTGTTCACGAGTGAGGGAAGAATGGAGCGTGAGATCGACAGGTGGATCGGTGCGGTGTCCGCAGTGATGCGGGCTCTGCATCGGTCTGTTGTGGTGAAAAAGGAGCTGAGCCGTAAGGCAAAGCTCTCAATTTACCAGTCGATCTATGTTCCTACCCTCACCTATGGTCATGAGCTATGAGTAGTGACCGAAAGAACGAGATCGCGAATACAAGCGACTGAAATGAGTTTCCTCCGCAGGGTGTCTGGGCTCTCCCTTAAAGATAGGGTGAGAAGCTCAGTCATCCGGGAGGGGCTCAGAGTAGAGCCGCTGCTCCTCCGCATCGAGAGGAGTCAAATGAGGTGGCTCGGGCATCTGATTAGGATGCCTCCTGGACGCCTCCCTGGTGAGGTGTTCCAGGCACGTCCAACCGGGAGGAGGCCCGGGGAAGACCCAGGACACGCTGAAGGGACTATGTCTCCCGGCTGGCCTGGGAACGCCTTGGGATTCCCCCGGAAGAGCTAGAAGAAGTGGCCGGGGAGAGGGAAGTCTGGGCATCTCTGCTCAAGCTGCTGCCCCCGCGACCCGACCTCAGATAAGCGGAAGAAAATGGATGGATGGATGGACACTTTGAGAGATTTGCTCATGCTGCAACGATGTCCATTGCACAGATAGCCACACAGTAAAAATATCGTTTGATGAGCGCCTGTAATGCAGGTGCACAGACAAGGTCTTCTGCACTATGAGGGGCACCAGCAAGACTGTAACGATTTCTGCTGCCAGTATTGAAGCAGTGACATGTGGTGAGGTTCGTGAGGCACTGACTCCTTCAGAATTTGATTTACAAATATATGAACCAATATCTTACTCACTGTTCAATTGACAGCATGCATATTGACTACTGGTTATGTTTAATATCTCATCAGCATTCTATACACACACACAGGTAAAGCGCATATTTGGCTAAGAAAGAATGTAACATTTATAGCGATGAGAGAGAGAGAGAAAGCACATTTGCTCTGCACCTTCCATATGTTCTAAATTTGCCGTTGCAATTTCACAATTTATACTCATTCAATAAAGTAAAGAAAGTATGGAGTGGTGTAAAAAAAACGGATTTCAATTTTGACCTTGATTGAAATATTTACTTGTTTTTAAATGATTTTAATTCTGATGCTTTAATCAATTTTAATAGAGACTGTTCAACAAAAGGATAACAAGAAAAGCAAATGAATAATTCATTTAAGGTCAAAATTTAGTCTTTAAATTTTGGATTTTTTTTCTTAGTCTGATTCCCTTTTTTATAAAATTGAAAACCATTTATGGTCTTACCTTTATTTGTAAATGAAGTCCATGCACCTATCCTTCTCCACAAAATCTCCGTCACTATCTTGTAAAAGTCCTCCTTGTTTTCTTTTAGTTTTAAAAGTCTTAATCTTCCATTTTGAAGTTGGAAGAAAAAAATAAATAAACGGACCGCTGCAGTGCACTTGACTTTCTGATATCGCTAACTTATTGGCGCGTCTGCGTAGAAGAACAGCAGCAATAGGCACCCATTGAGTTCACATCCGCCTCTTTAGAGCCGCATGGTACTGTCTGCCTCACTTTATGTCCGATACAGCAAGATATGACTAGATATGTCACACACATTCATTAAAGATATTAGCCAGACTGTGGAACGTCAAGGTGTATAATAAACGTGTCTGCAAACATTATATTGGAGACACAGAGAGAGGCAGCAACAGGCACACGCCAATTGCATGCATCAACTCAGTGTGTGAGGAAGAGCGCAGTCCGAGCCGAGGCTCCACTCATTGCTGCTGCACCTCGTGTTTCTCCCTTGTATTTGATCAGGAAATGTGCAAATTCTGAGATTTTGACGGTAAAAAAGATAAAAAATTATTGGAATCATACAGAAAACAAATTTATTTTATGTTATCATTATTAGTTTTTTTTTGTACTTTTCAGGCCTCCCCCGATCACACATCCCTGTACTGAAGTGCAGTCATGGGGCCAGAGAAGTGCTGGACTTCCACTAAGTACTGATCCAGTTGGTCCTGCACTGAAACTCCGAGACTCTTTTCCTCTTCTTGCACGGTACATTTGCTTTTATTATCATCTGTGCTGTAATTAAAGTATTTTCACACATTACTTTCTTGCTTTCTACCGGAAACATCTGTGCAAAACACGCCATCAGCAACCACACATGCTTACTGCTTCAACCCGACGAACCAGATATGCTCAACAAACAAACAACGGTCTTTTACGGAAGTTGTGCCATGTGACTACAGTAAGCCCAAGGTACAAGATCACTGCATAGCGAACAGCACAACTTAACTGAACGCTCAGGGCGACTGAACCGGATTGAACGAAAAAACTATTGCCATTTTTTTCATTTTTAGTCCATTTTCGTTCTCGTTTTAGTTCGTTCACATATAACTCATTTATGTTTATTTAGTTTTAGTTTCTCTGTTTGCCTTAATTTCAGTTCTTGTTCTTGTAAAAAGAAAAACAATATTTTTAGTTCTAGTTCTCGTTTTCATTATGAAAATATCACTGGCCTGCAGGGGTTGCTCCAGCTCCAAAAACCAGACAAACAGATGCAAACACACACAAGTCCAGCAACACATACAGCTGTATTTTAGCTGTGGGAAACTCTTTCCCACAGACCAAGCACAGTATAAGCACTATAAAGCACACAACATGGCTTTGTCCTTGGCCTCTCTTTCTCTCTCTCTCTTCCACCTCCTCCTTCCTCCAGAAAGCTTCATCTTCTCCATCCCGAATCTGACCCTGGAGCAATGGCAGCTGGCTCCTTTCATGTAATCCCTGGGAGTACTTTCGGTATCTCATAGAACTGATCCAGAAGCACTTCTGAGTAAGGTGAAAGCCTAATAAAATAGGATGCAGGAAACCCTGCAGCACCCCCTCGTGGCAATCCTGGAACCCAAAAGAGCTGAGCCACCAAACTCCATTTCCCACTATGCCCTGTGGGAATACGTGGTGCCATAGCAACCCAGGGGAGCTGCTATCTAGTGATCCGAGGGAGATAATGCCCTGAGCATGTCTTTCCATTTCGTAGACGTCCCGGCCAGGCAAGAGTGTTGGCAGTCGGCTTGTGTGTTTGTATGTTGTTTTTAAGTTTACTTTTGTGAGGAGTTAAGCTTTAATATATACAAGGGGGAGTCAAGCTAAAGTTAGAAAATGGGATTTATTAGAAAATGGAACGAACCTTAACAAAACTGATCATTTCTCAATGTAGTCTCCACACTTCTCAATGCACTTGTGCCACCTGCCTTGAAGTGCCGGGATTCCAGCAGAATCAAAGGTTTTGTCTTGTCCTTTCCACCACTCGTGCACACGAGTTATTGTCGAACACTACATGTCGAGGGGTAATGCAGTCACTAGTGCAAGTTACTGTGACTTGCTGGAGACCAATGTGAACCCTGCTCTTTGTAGGAGTCCTTTTGCTGCAAGACAATGACCACCCGCCCATCCACACACTGCTAAGAACACCAAGACTTGTCTCGAGAAACTGAAGTTTGAGGTATTGTCACATCCTCCTTATTCACCAGATTTGGCACCGTGTCATTTCCACCTTTTTGGACCGGTGAAAAAACATCTGGGTGGCTGTCAATTCAAGACAGATGTAACGTGAAGAAAGCAGTCCTGGTGGATGCACACCTGCATCAGGTTTAACACTAGAAACATAGGAAGCTCTGCAGTCTACTTGTGACTTTACGCTGTAGGAAGATAAGTAAATAAATCAAGGTGAATAGGCAAATAACATTTAATCTGGCTTTAATATAAGTTATATATATATATATATATATATATATATATATATATATATATATATATATATATATATATATATGGTTTTCATATAAAGACCATCACAAAACATAATCGCAAACAGAACTTTGCACGATACCTTGGTGAGCTCATTATGCGCTGCTGTTTCATTGAAGGACAGGTGTGTGGCAGATTCACTGGCAGGAAGACACCCAACCTGTTGGTGCATCCAAACAGTGCTATCTTTTGCCTTTATGCCTGGTGCAGTTGCGTTGTTCTTATGTGTGAGTAGATGTTTCTTCTGGGAAGGGCTTCTGCTCTCTTTCTCCGATGTAGAACCCTTGTCATCATCTGAGTTCACCTCTGTTATAGCATGTCGTTATTTGAAAACAGCAGTGTCAGATTGGGGTGAGCGTGAAAGTGACTGAAAATATAAAACTGAATTAAAGAAAAAAAAATGTATGTTTTTATTGTATAATAGCAACAATAAGAGCAGCTCATTACTCAAAACAGTAATTCTGAGAAGTGGCTGGAATCGAACCTGCGACTTCTTGATTATGAGTCAGCAGTTCTTACCGCTGCACCACCCAAGCAGTCGTGTCAGTGTGGTACCCTAAACCAATTTCTTTTTCTTCGGTTATATTCTTGCATAAAAACGCACTTGTTTTGTTATACTTGTACCTTTTGTGAAAGTGTTTATTTAATATTTGGACTTCAGTCTTCACACATTATACACTTCCTGTCAAAATGTTGTCATTAGTACTATGACATGAAAAAAGTGTGTTCAAAATTTCTTGCATTTCTCGCATTTCCAGTCATCCTACACTTACATAGATCATTGTAGACACAGAACACACATGAAATGCATATGTTCCAAATAACGATATATTACTTATCCTATACAACTCCAGGCACCTCACACCCAGATAAATAAGACTTGAGCTGGGGGAACTTCTTGCCCCTTCTGTGGCAGTGGGGGTTGGGACAGCAGGCTGCTTGCTGCTTGTGCTGATTGACACATTTACAAAACAAAATATGCTGATGGAGAGGTGCAAAAGAATTTAAGGTGGCGCAGGATTACAAGTTTTTACATAGGCTTCAGGGATTCTAGTGTTGAATTACGAAACAACTGTAAGAGCCATTTTCCTTGTTCTATAAGATTCATGAATGTTTATTAGATGACCATGCATAAACTATGGAAGGTTCCTATAACCCCCGTGAATAGAATCGTTTTGGTATGTTCTTGCCATTTCTAATAGCTTGGAGTAAACATTATTCTTCAGTTAGTTAGTGTCAGCCTTGCCTTGTATAAGGTGTAGAGGCATATGGTTTTTAACCGTGACCGCACGTTATCGTGCCTGGGCACTTGCCTATGTGCCAACCGGCTTACGAGCCTTTAAGTAGAAAAGAACAAATTAAGAACCTTTAAGTAGGAAAGAAGAAATTAAGAACCTTTAAGTATAAAAATACTAAAGTCTTTCAAGAAAAGCTAAGTTTATAGAAGATTAATTTTTCCCTTTTTTTTTTGCCTTTTATTCTATGTGTGTACAGTAATCCCTCCTCCATCGCGGGGGTTCCGTTCCAGAGCCACCCGTGAAATAAGAAAATCCGCGAAGTAGAAACCATATGTTTATATGGTTATTTTTATATTGTCATGCTTGGGTCACAGATTTGCGCAGAAACACAGGAGGTTGTAGAGAGACAGGAACGTTATTCAAACACTGCAAACAAACATTTGTCTCTTTTTCAAAAGTTTAAACTGTGCTCCATGACAAGACAGAGATGACAGTTCCGTCTCACAATTAAAAGAATGCAAACGTATCTTCCTCTTCAAAGGAGTGCGCGTCAGGAGCAGTGATTGTCAGAGAGAGAGAAAAGCAAACAAATCAATAGGGCTGTTTGGCTTTTAAGTATGCGAAGCACCGCGGCACAAAGCTGTTGAAGGCGGCAGCTCACACCCCCTCCGTCAGGAGCAGAGAAAGAGCGAGAGAGAGAGATAGAGAGAGACAGAGTTTGTTTTTCAATCAAAAATCAATACATGCCCTTCGAGCTTTTAAGTATGCGAAGCACCGTGCAGCATGTCGCTTCAGGAAGCAGCTACACAGAAGGTAGCAACGTGAAGATAATCTTTCAGCATTTTTAGACGAGCGTCCGTATCGTCTAGGTGTGCAAACAGCCCCCCTGCTCAATCCCCCTACGTCAGGATCAGAGAAAGTCAGCGCAGGAGAGAGAGAAAAGTAAGTTGGGTAGCTTCTCAGCCATCTGCCAATAGCGTCCCTTGTATGAAATCAACTGGGCAAACCAACTGAGGAAGCATGTACCAGAAATTAAAAGACCCATTGTCCGCAGAAATCCGCGAACCAGCAAAAAATCCGCAATATATTTTTAAATATGCTTACATATAAAATCCGCGATGGAGTGAAGCCGCGAAAGGCGAAGCGCGATATAGCGAGGGATTACTGTAACTATTTTTTCTTCTATTCTTGTTTGGATTATTCACTTTTAACTTTCACTAAAAACCTTAAAAACGAACTCTTGGACTCTGTGAATTCTTTTGACACGCGTCTTACCCGTGCCTGATGACACCTTATATTTTTGCAGCTACAACAACTTTTGGTTTACATTGACATACCGGCAAAGGCACATGCATGGATGAGATTGTGCAGAAAGGCTGAAAGTACTGGATAATAAGGGGGCTGATATGATTAAAGTCTTTAAAATTATGAAGGGAATTATTACAGTGAATCAAGATTGTTACTTTAAAATGAGTTCATCGAGAATGTGGGGACAAAGTTGGAAACTTGATAAGGGTAAATTTCACACAGACATTAAGGAAGTGTTTCTTCACACGGAGAGCTGTAAAGACATGGAATAAATTACAGAGTAGTGTGGTAGACAATAGGACTTTAGGAACCTTCAAAAATCATCTTGATTTTAATTTGGAGGAATTTAGTGGATAGGACTGGTGAGCTTTGTTGGGCTGAATGGCCTGTTTTTGTCTAGATTTTTCTAATGTTCTGATATATGAGCTGTTCTGGCTAAAGCAATGTTATATGGAAGGCAAGGAAAGTGCCTTGGCACAGACAGACAGGGATTTTATCTAATTTCAATTTTTGTAAGTGGGTGAGTTCCAATTTTCAAGGCATCACAGCCTTCATGAGAAAGTCTACCTGGGGTACCTTCCAATAGTGTAACGTACGTAGGTAAAATTGTGGACTCAAAAAGAGCTGAATCCATATTGTGCCAGACAGCTGACGGGCAACATAACTACACAATAAATGTAACCAAAGATCAGTTTGCATAAAAATCATAAGAGTTTTTACTGTATGTTAATAAAACCATTTGAGTTCCTTTGCACATACTGACTGACTGAATTACTGTTACTGTGAGTGAAGCACATAAAATGTCCTTAAAATGGGGTGTGAGGCCTTATAAATAAGTATAGAGCGGGCCTGGTTTCCCACCAACCTACCCAAAAAAGGTACACTCAAGGGCTGCCTGATACTTCCTCCCCAGGCTGGCTTTGGCCTACTGCGGGATTTTATGGAGCTTTAGCTTCTTAAATTCAAAATGTTCAAAGATAATCAGAATGGCCTACAATGGAGGGGGTAAATCCTAGTAATCCTAAAAGACAAAGTCCCAAATATTAAAATCCAGGAGGAAAAAAAAGTACAGAGGAACAGAACAAAAGACAAGAGCACAATGCTTACAGGTAATAACCACCTCAATCACCACAGCACATTCACATGAACCGCAAGGGACTGCATAAGGCTTTATAGAGCAGGGTGGAGTCCCTCAGGTGGCCACACCTCTTTGGGAACCACCCACAAAATACACCCACACTGCTCTTGTGAGTTTAAATGACCAGTTATGCCAAGTAACACACACAGAAATTAGTTAACAGAATTAGTGAAGTGATGCAGACTAAATAATCTGCAATTAAATGTCAAGAAAATAGCAGTGGATTTTCAAGTAAGACAACAGACCACTCTCACATTTAATACTGAGACATGTGTGCCAGTTGGGACAGAGAAGAAGATTCCCATAGACAATGAACAATAACTAAAAATAACGAGTAATACAAAACAAAAATAAATAATGAAAGAACAAAACAATATAAAAAAAACAATGGAAAACAATGGATGATAATGAGAAAAGAACAATGAAGACAGAAACTACAAAATTAAACATAAGCATTGGGAACAACTATTGCTAAACTGTAACAATTTCAAGGTGAATTGATCCAAACTACGTTGACTGTCACCCAAACCACAAAGACACTTGGACAATGTGTCACCTGATAGCTGTACCGGGCATAGTACCCAAGTGCATCCCGGGTCTTAAGGACATGTCCTACTTGAGAAGTTAAACCTGTTTAGTCTCAAGCAGAGAACACTGTGTGGCGACCTAATCCATGTATTTAAAATCCTCAAAGGCATTGATAAATTAGAGCCAGCAACATTCTTTCAGATTAAGAGTGAATCACATATTCAAGGACATCAGTGGAAATGAATGGGAAGTGCATTTAGGAGTGAAGCAGAGAAGCACTTCTTTATATAATGAATTGAGGGACTCTGGAACAAACTACTGAGACATGGAGTTGAAACAGAAACCTTGACAAATTTTAAGAAGAATATGGATGAGCTGCTGGGTCAACTTAGCTACTAGCTAAACAAACAGCCTTGATGGCCTGAACAGTCTCCTCTTGTTTGTCAAATGTCTCATGTTCTTATATAATTATGATAACCTGGGCTGGAATACAAGTGTGAAAGGGACAAACAATAAGATGATAATGAAGAAATAACTCAGCCAATAATGAAATAGGAAATGCAATGTTTTTAAAGTGCTTTTCCTAAAACCAAAAAGAGAAAAGATCTTGACCTGTCAGTGATTTTGAATACCTCGGTTTCTCGATCAGTGAAACAGATAAGGATGTTAGCACGTGTGAGGCAAAAGCTTGGTCAGCTCTATAAAAAAAGAATAACATTTGGAAGTCTACTCTTGCCACACAGCAGAAAATACCATTCTTCCAGATGAGTGTGGAGAACATTTTGATGTACGGCTTACTGGCTAAAATACTAACAAAGGTTCTTGAAGCAACGCTAAATGGCTGTTACAACTGTATGTGTCGTCATGCTCTAAATATTCACTGACAAACACGGAGTTGTATGGCCACATCCCCAAGATAACTACAACACTCAAAAGACGCTGGTGGCATTTCACTGGTCGCTACTTAAAAAACAAAAATAAGGGGATCTCCAAGGTGATGTTCTGAAGATCAAACAAGGTTATAGGATTCAGTAAATGAGCAATAACATTCTGTAAAATTATTATCGAAATGTCTGATAATATGAGATCTCCTTTTATTCAAGCAATAGTCAATCATTGGCTCTTAGGAAAACCTACTATTGATGATACCCTATTGGAACTGCAGGGGGAAATGAATATTAACATAAAATATTTATGAAGTAAGTGGGCGTGATATATTTAAAGATCAAATTTTAGGAGATACAAGAGCAGCTATGTTATGGAATAGAGTAGGACCAGTAAAAACACCATTAAAAGATTAAACAAGCTACACGGAGGAACTGATGGCATTCAATTTAGCACTAGAATGGGTAGAAGAAGTACAACCACCAAGAGTAATTATCTGCTCGGATTGCTACCATGCATTATTGTTGATTAAAGCAGGCAAATGTTTGTCCAGGCAACACATAGTTCTCGAAATTTTGCATTTATGTAATAGTATAAGTCATTTGGGAATTTTTATAGAATTTGTTTGGGTTCCAGCACATGTTGTGGTGAAAGGAAATGAAATTGTTGATACATTCACTAAAAAAGCTGTGGAAAAACAAGGAGCTGAAATTGAAGTGGAAATGGGTTATGATGAAATTAAAAGTAGTGCAATGATCATGCTGGAGATTTAGAGGGCTACGTGGCTGGATAGCTACTGAGCACTGTGCTTTCAGAAGGAGTAGTGCATTACGTAAAT
This sequence comes from Erpetoichthys calabaricus, assembly GCF_900747795.2. Lineage (NCBI taxonomy): Eukaryota > Metazoa > Chordata > Cladistia > Polypteriformes > Polypteridae > Erpetoichthys > Erpetoichthys calabaricus. The sequence goes on along the minus strand of NC_041397.2, from coordinate 302,918,595 downwards.
GCATCATCTCAGCCAGTTTGGGAAGGCAGAGAGGAAGAGGAGATCCCAGGAGAAAGGGTGGAAGCAGAGTGACAGACAAGGATTAAGGGTGGAAGGTGTTGAAACAGAACTGTTCTCGCTGTGCATTGGTGATAGAGCCAGTGAACATGCTGAGAAGCAGAGGAAAGAGTGAGGACGAAAAGCAGCAGCGCAGTGTGAGTGAGTAGAGGGGAATAAGAGTGAAAGAGCAGTGTGCTTCTGGGCTGTAACACTCAAGCAGAAGACAGTGTAGAGATGTAAAACAAGTCCGAGAGCGATTAAAAAGTTCAGTGTTTTTCTCGGCTAGAACAGACAATTAATGAAGACTCTTTAGTGATTCAAACGCCTGAATATGTACTGGTGTTGTTCCTCCCTGCCTAGCTGTGGAATAAATTAAAAAGTATAATGGCAAAATAAATGGGAAGGAGAAGTTAAAGGCAGACCCCTATATAGACAGATATAATCCCCTTGGGATTAATAAAGTATCTATCTATCTATCTATCTATCTATCTATCTATCTATCTATCTATCTATCTATCTATCTATCTATCTATCTATCTATCTATCTATGATTCATTATAATGTAACCTCTTTTAAATTTGTAAGTGAAAACACAAGAGAAAAAGTAATATGAAGCAGGTTCAGGCTAGGTCACTGTGCCTTAAATAAAGGACTGTAATACTTTGCCACAGAGGTGGAAAGTGTGCAAAATGTGGCTCAATGGAAACAATCGAACACACATGTTACTCCAAAATATTCTGTATAAAAATCAAATTAAAGGTCTCTGCAAAATTGAAGTGAATACATTATCATGAAAGGATCTTCTGGGGGAAAGAGACAACAGCACTGACAACTACAAAGAACGAATGAAACTCCTTAGAAACATGGGATTGGAAAAAATAAATGTAGCATATTAAATTAAATGAGGAATTCTTCCTCCATACAGTAGATGGCGGTAGCATACCAAGAATATCCAAACTGCCATATAACAGAAGTAGAAGAGCTGCTGGTGTATGAGTTTGTTTCTTTTTGTCTGTGGCTGCTCAATGAGATCACTCCATATAGTTTTGTTGAGCTAAAAGGACGAAGCACTGTTCTTTGTTTAGGAAATTCTGTACTAGTTTTGAGAGTTTGGATTTTGTTTGTCCTTCACTTTCTGTAAAAGATTTGGGAACAGTTCAGTGTCACAGAAACTTCGAGTTACAATGCATGAAGTCAGTTTGCTAAATTTTTGATCTTTTTGTCTAATTTTGAGGTTTTGTTTCAATTCTGGGATTCTTGCCTTGAGAGGAATTGTGTTTCTTAATATTACTGTTTAAATGTTATAATTTTTATTTAGGACTCTTCTTTACTTTAATTAAACTTTTTTATTTTTCATTTTCTACTTTGGCTTGGAAATTTGTCTTGAAATCGTGAAACAAGTGCTTCATTTTCTAGGTGCTAAATCAAGTAATTTACTAAATAATAAATACGTTGAATTATTCAGTTAGAGGCAACTGTTTTGAGGGGTTCATACTGTATTACTTTTTCTCTGTTTATACTGCTTGCCAGCCTAGCCAGTACTGATGGAGGGGTTGTACAGTTTATTTTAAGATCAGAAAAGTTTTGATTATTATTATTATTAAGTTGCATGCAATTAAACTGTTCATGAGGATTGCACAAGAGTGGTCAAGTTGCTGGATGACACTGCTGTTGTGGGTGTAAATTGCCAGTTTCACAAAGTAACACACACAGAAATGAGTTAACAGAATTAGTGAAGTGATGCAGACTAAATATCTGCAATTAAATGTTAAGAAAATAAGAGTGGATTTTCAGGTAAGACAACATACTACCCTCACCTTTAATACTGAGACATATGTGCCAGTTGAGGACACGTTCTGTCATATCATGTGTGACAGATGGCCATGGCCCCTGCCCAGCCAGGAGGTGGATATACTGGAAGGAACAGAGGGGCAGATATTATTAAATATAACACGTGTGTAACAATGAAAATGAACACTGGACTTACAAATGACATCACCAAGAGGAAGCATATAAATATAAAAAGCATAGGGCCAAGGACTGACCCCTGGGGTACACCAAACTTTACTTCAGAAGATTCAGGGATTGTATTGTTGTAACTTACACGCTGAATTCTATCTGATAAAAAAAGAGTGAAACCATGAAAGTTTCATCTCCTGAATGCCAATATGCTTCTCCAAGCAGCTTAGAAGTTTGCCATTGTCTCCAATGTCAAAGGCTGCACTCAAATCAAGAAGCAGCAACAACTGACATCAAATCGCAGTCAACAGGGATCAGCAGGTCATTAGTCACTCTGGTCAAAGCAGTTTCTGTGGAATGACGGGACTAAAAGGCAGATTGAAATTTGTCAAAAAGGTTATTGTCATGTGTATATGTTAACAGTACATCTGATCTTCTGTTCACAGACTGTCTGACATTGCTAGGAAGCTGACTGCTTACAAAATCACAAAGATGCTTTATTATAATGCAAAATTATAATAAACAGACCTGGAATACGAGTGCAAAAGGAGCAAACAGTCAGACAATAATAGAACAATTACTGACGAAACATGAAATACAGCATTTTTAATTTGCTTTTCCTAAAACCATTACAAGTAAGTATTTTTGGTTCCATTAACATACTGTAGTACATGATGTGTCAATAGCACTTAGAATGTATGTTTACAGTTCATTTTGATCGTTCTTTTTAGTCAATCTAGTGCAGTTATTATCAAATAAAAATGTTGCTCCCCTGGGCCTGGTACAATGGGGGCTTGCTGCATAATAGCAATTAGATATTTGAAGGAGCTGTTTAACAAATCCCAGCTGAAAAAATGAAACAGATAAATTCTCATCCAGTCTGGGAGTTGGTTTTCACCCAGCCATCATTAGAGCAGACCTACTGACTTGGTAAGAACCTTACATCTTTTTTAAGATAAAGATTGTTGAGTTATGTGTTTCAGATTACATGATGTTCTAAAGTGTGTTAAAGCAAGTGACAGTTCTTTTTCTTCCCATCACAATATCTCTGAGATTAAATCGTAAAATATTCTTTGAATCTAAAAAGGTGGTCTATATTTCATTTCATGTTACCTTGCATCCCACTGTTGGGTTATCTTCTCTACAATGAGTGATAGCTATGCCCGAGTAACTCTCTTCCAACTTAAGTAAGTCATTTTATTTCATGTGGAATTTCCTCTTCTTCTTCCTCTTCATCGTTTCTCACTTCTATGTGGGGTCGATGTTTTAAAGGTTTCAGGGTAACTTTCACAGAAGGTAAATTTAACAAAGGCAATGTTTAGTCAGCTCCTATGCAAACATCAACTAAGAACAAAATTGTTAATCTTAAATTCCTCAGTCTTGACATCAGTGTTGTGTGTAATGTACAGGTCAAATAATAAGGCAATCTTTAATAAATGTAAACGTAAATTGAGCAAAGGCGAATGAGTATGGAACTTCCTCTCTCTAGGCTGTCACTCAAAATGAGTATGACAGTCCTCTGAGGGATTATCTGTCTGTAGGTGACAACAGAGGCCAAACCAGGATCCACATGTTTTACTGCAGTGTGGACAAGGATATGTTTCAGCAACTATGCTCATTTTCTGGTTTTCATTCTGAAGCTTTCAGTTTTGTTCTGCAATGTAGTGGATATCTTTCTAGTGCAGCACAGTTTCATGAATGGCCTTACTTCAGATGTGTCTCTTAATGGCTTAACAGTTGTCAAGATTGATGTTAAATCTCCTCCAAGATGTTTTAAGGTTATGCCTAAATTGCTTTTTTTTTGTCCATCTGGGCAACACTGTCTATCCTCCAATTGGGAGTACAGGACTTGCTTGAGGTGGAGCAAGTTAGACATCCAGATGATATGTCCTGTCCATCGTGATCAGTATAGCATTATTGTGGTTGTTACATGCTTCATTTTGGCATCTTCCAGTATACTTATGTGAGTGCAATGGTCCTGCCAGTTGATCTTCAGAGTTTTCCATAGGCACCACTGATGTAATTGTTCTAGAGTTTTCATGTTCCTACTACATGTGGTCCATTATTTAGCTCCATACAGATGGGGAGGGGAGGATTGCACCTCTATATACCATGACTTTGGTTTGAGGTTTTAAGCAGTGGTCCTCGATCAAGGGTAGTACATCAGTGGAGGACCTGAAAACTAAACCAACTGGAGCTCAACATTAGCAAGACAAAGGAAATGGTAGTGGGCCTCAGGAGGTCCTCAATACTCAGCGAGTATTGTCAGGGGGTCCGTACCTGGCTTTAGCTTGCTAATTGTTAACTTTTTGTTTTCTTTCTCTTTCCAAACTACTTCCTTTTGTTTCATGAATTTGTTTTTGTTAATTATTTTGTATTAATTTTCTTCTGCTTGAAACGGATATTGATATTGGTAATGTCCTTACCTCCTATTGTGAGAAATTGCTGTAATATTTTTATTTTTTTATTATACTTTATTAATCCCAAAGGAAATTACTTGTTTATTCACATATTCTTGGGGTCAGAGCACAGGGTCAGCAATTGAAGGTTAAGGGTCTTGCTCAAGGGCCCAGCAGAGTAGCATCGAGCCGGCAACCTTCAGGATACCAGCACACCGCCCAATATCATTTACAATAAAACAAGCATATAGACTTTTCTCCAGTGGAAGTATCCTAACCCACCTGTAAGTGCCAAACCAACAAAGGTTAAGTTAATTTTAAATTCACATACATATGTCATTAAACAAATGTTAGTTTTACATAGCTAGATAGATAATGAAACGTTCTGCTTTATCCCCTACAAGTTAACATGATAATGGAACATTCCTGAGACTTTGCTGTAACTCTGAAGTAATAGATATAATGATAGATTATTTGCTTGCAAAATGAGTTATTTAGGATTATTGTTGTCTGACTATTGTGGAATCCAGGGGATGCCAGTGAGCCCCAAACACCATACACAACTGCCACAGACACAGTTCCAATTTAAAACAAATTTATTTTAATTTCTAACAATACAATGACAGACTTTTTGGTCAGGCCACATGGTATAATTAAATAAACCAAATACCTTTTGGTCTCCTTCCACCTCCACAGTGAGCACCGTCTCCCTCTTCCTCCCGACTCTAATTCCTTGACGAAGATGAGGTGGCTTCTTTTATGACAGACCCAGACGAACTTACGGTGCTACAATGTTGCATGCTGGAAGCACCTCCGGGCCAGGTGTTAGCCATCCAAAGTAGAGAAAACAGTCCCTTGCAGCTCCCCCTGTTGACATCCAAGTACCCTAGAAGGGCTCACCATCCAGACTACAACTCTAACCATGCCCTGCTGGTGTACAAATGGGAGTTCCACCAGAGGAATGCTGCCTCCCCGTGTATTGGGTGAATATATGACCCTAGGAAGCAGACATCCTCAGTCTTTCCACTATGGACTGGGAAAGGTACTCACAACCAAGCCGGCTGGAATACCCATTCAAATATTTTTCCTCATGCTGTCCTGGTCAGGCAAGCAATTGCCCTCCATTCTATTCGGTATGTCTATCCATCCGCTATAGCACTCACACCGTAAATAGTTATGTCTATACTGACTGTGTAGAAATGTATGTATTGAAATTAGTAATGGAAGCAGTAGAGCAAAGAAACGTAACTAAGATACACTGGTGCTAGAAACTTTCTGAACCATTTCAGATTATTTCTATTTTTGTATAATTATGACCTAAAATGTAAACAGATTTCTACATTGAAGACACATCTACACCACCATCTTTTACTCAGTTGGAAAAACAATGTTTTATGATCTTCTAAACTTTGCCAAAAAGTAAAGGTAAAGTCTTGCTTACAAAAAGAATTAAAAGAAAATTAAATAACAGATGTTTCATCTATGAGTTCTGTTTTTCCCTGCTTTTGAATCTTAGTTGTCTTATGTTAACAGTTTTTCTACTAAAACCTCTTCCATCCATGAATAAAATAATAATAATACCAGCAATATGATGTTTTCATAGAAATATTTTTATCATTGGTCATTGCATCACAGTTTCCAGTACTCTAAAATCTGTGATGGTGAAGGAAACTGACCAGAGGCTTTTCTTTCTGAGGCTGTTCAAGAGCTTTGGAGTATTGTAGGAAGCAATGATCATTTCCTGCAGGTCTGTCTTTAAAAGTGTTTTGACTGTCTCCATCATGGTTTGGAAAGGTGATATTTGTGCCCAAGGACAGAAAGTAGCTAGAATAAGAGGCATGCACTTTTGTTTTTACTGTTTATTCAAATTCAGAATATTGGGCTGTTGGTATAGCATTGGGTTCAAGGCAAGAACCAACCCTGGATAGGATGTCAGTCCTTTACAGTTCACACTCATGCACACACTTACACTAAGACATACAGTGCATCCAGAAAGTATTCACAGCGCATCACTTTTTCCACATTTTGTTATGTTCCAGCCTTATTCCAAAATGGATTAAATTCATTTTTTTCCTCAGAATTCTACACACAACGCCCCATAATGACAACATGAAAAAAGTTTACTTGAGGTTTTTGCAAATTTATTAAAAATAAAAAAACTGAGAAATCCCATGTACATCATGTACTTTTTCATATGACTGTAATCTTGTGTTTTGAAATAATCTTCCCTTAAGGTAGCACAGGGATTGAGAATTAACAGTGGGCCTAGAATTGAGCCCTGTGGCACTCAATACCATGGAACTCTTACATATGGTGTCAAATGCTGCAGTAAAATTTAAGAGAACAAGAACAAATGTGTTGTTTGAAATGTTGAAGAGTATAATTGTAATTTCAGCATAAATATTAAAATTGTTATTTTTTACAGTATATCTCTGTTGAAATGATTTTTATGATAAATCTATACTGCTTCTCTGTTAAGTCAAATAAGCAAGGACAATATTGACTTTTGAAATGGCAGAAATGAAGCTGCAGCTATCTGGGACAGGCAGCTGTATAAAGTTCATTGTCAACAACTCAGGAGAATTTTGTAAAGAAGTCACATGTAACTGAAGTTTGATAAGATCATTGAAGTGGTGATTGTGGGCAGCCCAGTTAGTAAAACCTATAAAAATCTCTGTCATTTGGATTAAAATTCAGACACGTTAGGCATACATTAAGATCGGTCCGAGTGTCTCAATATCGCATGTACAATTACAAATAAATGGCTATTTCCGTGAGACAGTTGTTTTTGTTCGACAGCAGCAACATTACATTTCCAAGTTTAAACAAAGTAGCATCTGGACAATGTTTAAACCCACAGCCTCACTGATACTTATCAAGAATAGAGCGTTTATTCAAGTGATCATTTACCTGCTGAAAATTTACTAAAATTTTACTTTTAAAAGGCAGGTTCGGGATAAACAATTTTAGACTTAAGACAGAACAGTCAAGTCTGTTTTCCTTAAGAAAGGGATTTAACAACTTAAGTATTTAAAAAAATCTGTAAAAATACCAATATTAAAAGAACAGTTAATTATTTCTAGTACACTGTCAAATAGCACGTCTAACAAAACAACTGTTGGAATAGGATCCAAGTGGATGGATTTTAGTCGAGCCATTCCCTTGGTGTTTTGAAGCAGTAATGTTTTCTTATATTAATAGTAAAAATGTGAAGTGGCACGAAAGATTAACAGCTTGAATGCCTACCACCTGTTCTTTTTCCATACTTGACCGCCTCAGGTTAACTACTGGCACCATGTGTTTGGAAGTACTGCTCAGAGGTCAAAAGTAGTTAACCTGGAGATGCATATTTCTTTCAAAGATTTTATTTTTGAAAACTAGGAATAAAACAGACAGAAAAAAGTAAACATTTTTTAGTACTAAGATTTGATCTTCTAAACAGGAGGGTTTAACCAGAATTATTGTTAGAAAATGACTGCAAGGAGTCGTTCACCAAGAATCTACAATATCATCAGATGTAAAACACTAAGATAACGACTGGGTCAGGACAAAAGAATAAGAGTTAATACCAGAACACCTCTACGGATTGAATCTATATCTGGGATAAAGAAGCTCCTACTGCTGCACTGCAGTTAATAAACTTGTTTGACAAAGGCTAATTCTAGCAATCAGGCAAGATCCCATGGCAACTATTATCTGTCTGTGGGATCTTTCAAAATGGCAGTGGCGGGCCGTCAGGGCCTTCAAGGCCTTCTCTGCTGGCCTAAAAAAATATCTGAATCACAAACTGATGTTAATTATATTTTGTCCATGAATACTTATTAAATAATTCCAAATAGTCTGTCCGCTTCCTTTCATAGCTTTTCCGATGGCTGTGCTGCTTCCAGACATGTATTTTCATATTAAAGCATTTAACCAATCACATTTCAGCCATCATTTGTTGCCAGGCAGGGTTAAAGTCAAAGAAGTCTGCCAGGAGGCCTTCACAATCTGTTCTGCAGGCCCTCTAACACAAAATAGATGTTGATTAAACCGTTGCTTCAACCAATCAGATTTTGAGTTGGTTTCACTAGGGCCCTCTAGCAGGCGTATTGATTGGATAGGATGGTGTAATATAAAAATCTGAATGAGAGCATCATGGGGCAGCTGTACACATTGGTATGTTTGGTGGTGAGCATTCCCGCGTCCACTGCTTCTGTCGAGTGGACATTTTCAGCCCTAAAGCAAATTAAAACTTATGCCAGAAATACGACAGGGCAGGTTTGACTTTCAGCATTAGCTTCGATGGCGATAGAAAGGGACTTCGTGATGGAACTGAAGCGCACGGATAATCTGTACGACAGAGTAATTGAACTGTTTTTGAGGAAAGAGAGGAGGATGGATTTTGTTTACAAATAATCCGAATTTTTGGTGAGTAAAATGTTGTGATTTTCCTAAATAATATTGCAAGTTTATGAGTTATTATTGATGTTTTTTATGTGTGTTACAGGCTGTAGCTGCAGTAGAAAGGAACTTGTTCACCCCTGGTTTGTCTATTCAATAAAGGCATTTATTGTGGCTATAGGAGTTATCTATCTGTGATGCATATTAAGATGGTTTTTATAACCATAAATTAGTTTTTGAGGGACGGGTTGATTCAGACGGAGCACTACTGAAGGCCTAGGTGTGAAATGCACAGTCCGCCACTGCAAAATGGTGATGTGACACAAAAAATGTAATGAATAAAGCAATTATATCCATGAAAATAAATCTGTAAAATTAAGCCTTCAAAATATCACATTCTCATAAACTAAGCAGTTTGTAAGCAGAAAAAATTCATTTTCTGAATCTCAACAGTTGTTGTATGTGGGTGGGAAACTAAAGAACTTAATAAGAAAAACTCATGAAGACAAACAGAGAGCGTGCATGTGCTGCCCATTTCGGCTTCTTCAAATAACAATGTTTCTTTTCAGCACACTAAGACATTTTCCTCTGTAGTAAACTAACAGAAGGAATGAACTTTCTTGGCAGTCTTTTCCTCTGATATTAGTAACATAAATGCTCTATCTTTTCTTTTTCAGATTTTCATCGAAACATTTTCAAGAAAGGAAGAAAACGAGGATCATGTCTGTAGCAAATCAAACGACCTTATTTGTCAAAGATTTTATTATCGTCGGTTTCCCTGGATTCCAAGATCAAGAAAGCAAAAAAACACTTTTTACATTCTTCCTCATTGCTTATCTTTTTATTTTGCTGGTAAATCTTATGCTGATCTTCATTTTTGCTGCTGACAGGAATCTTCACACTCCGATGTATCTTCTTGTGTGTAGTCTCGCCATTTTGGATATTGTGCTTTCAACAAACACCGTGCCTAGGATGTTAGCCCTCTTCATTTCAGATTCAAGATCGACTCCATTTGTGACCTGCTTTACTCAGACCTACTTCTTTTTGGGTCTTAGCTCAGTTGAATGTTTCCTTCTTGGCCTCATGGCTTACGACAGGCACATCGCAATCAGCAAACCCTTACATTATCCCTCCATAATGACTAACAGTCGCATTTTGAAGCTCATCATCTATAGCTGGGTGGGTGGATTCTTGTGTCCAGCAATAGCAGTGGGTCTCGCCCTTAGGTTTCCATTTTGTGGCCCTAATAAGATCACTCAGTGCTTCTGTGACTATTCTTCTGTGTTAATATTGGCCTGTGGGGACATCATGCTTACTAGCTATGTGGCATTAGCCATGGGCCTATCTATTTTATTTATTCCACTGATTTATATCATATTTTCCTATGCAAAGATCATTATGTCAGTACTGAAAATTAGCTCAGCTGGACGTATGAAGGCTTTTTCCACATGTGGCACACATCTACTGGTCATTTCTTTATACTTCTTTGTTACTGCTGGCGTATTCATTTCTTATCGAATTCCTGGCACTTCTGTCGATGTACGGATCATGGCAGCCGTGTTGCAGAATGTGTTTCCACCTCTGATGAACCCAATCATTTACTGTCTGAGAACGAAAGAAATCAGAGAAAGTTTTGTGAGGACCTTTAGAAAAATTAGAATTATACCATCGCGTTTATGAAACATTAAAGTCCTTTTCTATTAATTGTCAGATAAACTACAACAAACTAGGCCAGCATCATTTTGGTGAGGAAGAGGAGAAACATAACATAGTCATCATGTGGTTCAGCTGTGACCTACAATACTCTGTAGTGTAGATAACGTTAAATATGCTCAAACTAAAAAGTATTACATGCTGTTTCAGCAAAATAGTTAATGTGTCTGTTTAATTGCTCCAATTCTGTGTCCACTGCCTTTATATTTTGAAAGTTATTTGTATATTCATTTACAACTGTAGGTGTCATGGTGGCACTGTGACTAATACTGCCACATTTGATATATTTTTTTAGGTGGGGATTAAACCCGATTGAATTTCCATATTTTGCTCATGTTTGTGTATGTTTTCACTGCGTTTAAATGAATAATGTCTAACCAGATGTCAACTATTAACCTGCCCAGTGTTTGCGTTGTCATGGATTAGCCCACCCTAAAGTGCTGGTACCTGCCTTACAACTGTTGGTCTTGGGATTTGCAACGGCTGCCTGCAACTCTGATCAGAAAAAATATAAGGCAGTGGATGGTTATGTTGAATGATACATGGTCACAATTTTTGAAAGTCATGAGTAGTGTATTACACAAAAAACAATTTTTATTATTTACTTATTAATATTTTAAGTTGGAGCTCAAAGCTCATCCAATGGGGCATTGTGCAGCCACTTAAAGCTTCAAATGAATTAACAACAGTTGTACTTGGTGTTGATAAATACAAAGCGACACGAAACAGACCGACAGTTTGCATTTTGCATTTCCCCAATGTGCTAGTGCCTCAAAAAGGTGGATCTTTTTTTTTTTTTGCTTTTTTACCCCTTTTTCATTGCAATCATTGGTTTTCATGTTCTAGTTTATAGGAGGAGGAGGAAGAGGTTGGGAACATGCGCTGATAGCACCCACCACACAATGAACCATCTAGATTGGGACCCGAGTGCAGCAGGTGACATCTCAGCACTATACTGGGACAGTGTGAGTTTGTTTACGGTGGCTGGAGTGCCAATCCTGCCACCAGCCCCCAAGTTTTTCCTTTTAAGTTGGAGGACCTGCTTGCAAGGCTGGATGCAAGATTAACATCATACCCAGGATGAAGCAATTCCAGGTTGAGGAACGGAGTAGAGTCACTTCTGGCGTTTACTGGATTCGAATCTGCAACCTTCAGACTGCTGGCGCAGAGCCCAAACCTCTGGTTTTTAGAGTGTATCCTTATTCACTTTGGCCAATGTGTGACTTCAGCCTTACTTTCAGTTGTTTCACTCGCAATTCTATGACATAATCCTGTATACAAGGTAATTAACACATATTTTTATTTTTATTCTTTTGTTTTCATAAGTTTGTGTCAACCAGATGGCCTTGATTAGTCTTAGCTTTATGTATTATCCCATTTATATACATCATTTATTCAATATTTGGAGGTTTTATACTTTTTATCCCTAGTTGCTGGACTCAGTTCTGTAGAAGGGAAGATTTCCCAAAATGCGTCAGCCAATTTGCTCATCTACCATCTGGACATTACACCCTGACCCTGAAATATTGTTCAAAGATTTGAGGCACATGGACTTTGCCTTATTTGGTTGTTTAAGCCTGGAAAATTTATTATTTGTACTATAATACATATCTTTGTATAGTTTTACAGTGCTGGTTATATTTTATGTTGTTATATTCGGAGCACACTAAGGCAAGCATCAATTTTACCACAAGTTGGTTGAAATATATCACCTGTGGGAAACAATACCCAGGTTTGTTAATCATTCTTACTTAGTCACTCTGCAGGTTATATATTATATTGATGGTTGGTAATTCTTTTGTAACATTTTGCAAGCCATACAACTCGCACCTTTACCCCTGAGAAAGCATTGCTGGGGTCTGCTTCATAAATATTAACATTTATAGAATGACTTTCAGAGATGTTGCAACAGAAACAAGCCTCTCTGAAAATAGCCCAGAACCATTCACCATAGAAATCAGCAATCATGTAAGGCCAAACTTGCTGATGAATGTATTACATGTCATCACTGAAATTAATTTAGCAGTTTCTATCTTTGAAGACTTAAAACTGGGTGGCTGTTCATTTGAGTGGTGGAAGACTTTTGAGAGATTAAAGCAGCTCTCTCTTTCCACGGGTAAACAGCTGTTCAAAATGTAATTTCTTTTTCACATGTCTATCATTTCCTACATCCTGCTTTTTGGGACAGGTCATCCACCTTAATAAATAGACAAGTTTCTGTGTGTCTGTGTATCTGTGTGTCCTTCTGGTTGGTACATCTCTGTCATTCCAACAAATGGCACATCACAATAATTTGTAGCAATAAAAGGCATTGTTTTTGTCACTCCATCAGATGCATTGTAATTACTACAAATGTTTGTGAGGTGCAATCTGTCGAAATGACAAATGTACTGCAATATTACTACATGCTTTGCAAAATACATTCTGATAGATGGTGCACTGGCACTGTTAACACTGATATGTATGTAAGTTGCTTAAATTTCAACCCGTCTTAGACGGTAGCACAGCTAGTGGTTATATAGTCTGTGTAGCTGTGTTTCTCCAAATTTACCAAATTTCTGCAGCTCTTAATTTGCTTCATTGGATGATTCAAGTGTGACACATGCTCAAATAATTCCACAGACAAAAAATCTTTGTTTTAAAAATTTCAGTAAAATGTCAAGGCAAAACAGTTCACACCAAAATAAAGAAAAAATGAGTATGAAAGAAAAGAAAAGTTCTGTTTAAGGCATATATATTTTGTTTCTCTCTTTAAGTTTGGTCATAGAGTCGTGCTTGAGGCACGTCAGGCAAGTTAACATATTAGACACGTTAAAATGTATGCCATCTTCTGTTCTATTTGCAAACATATCTAACAGTTTATGCTAGCAGTAGGACAATTTCTTCACTGGATTAATTAACACTCTGTTTTACAGATATACTCAAGAAAGTTCTATCTCATGTTAACTTACAGTGGGTAAAAGATCATACCATATTCTAAGCAGCTATAAAAAAACTGATGTTCTACAGAAATTAACACTAGAATCCCTGAAGCCTACAAAAAAACTTGTAATCCCGGGCCACTTTAAATTCCTTCTCACCTCTCCATCAGTGTTTTTTGTTTTGTAAATGTCTCAATCAGCACAAACGGCAAGCAGCCTGCTTTCCCATTCCCCCTCACCGCCAGAGCTCAACTCGGGCAAAAAGTTCTCCTAGCTCAAGTCTTGTTTATCTGCGTGTGAGGTGCCTGGAGTTGTATAGGGTAAATAATATATTGTTATTTGGAACATATGCATTTCATGTGTGTTCCGTGTCTACAACAATCTAAATGTCGGATGATAGGAAATGCGAGAAACACAAGAAATGTTGAACAAATACCTAAAATAGAAACTTTTTCATGTCATAGTACTAACAACAAAATTTTAAAATAGAGTGTATAATGTGTAAAGACTGAAGTCCAAATATCAAATAAACACTTTCACAAAAGGTACATGTACAACAAAACATGTGCACTTTTATTCAAGAATATAACCGAAGAAAAAGAAATCGAGTTAGGGTATGATGCTGATACGACTGTTTGGGTGGTGCAGCGGTAAAAACTGCTAACTCGTAATCAACAGGTTGCGGGATCAAATCCGGGCACTCTCCAGATTTACCATTTTGAGTAGTGAGCTGCTCTTATTGTTACTATTGTACATTAAAAACATACATTTGATCTTAGTCTGCAACAGCCAGTGTAAATTTATGGTACTTGTAAAGGTTAGCATTTTTTTTATTCAGTTTTATACTCTCAGTCACGTTCACACTCCCCCCGATCTGACACTGAACCCAGATGAGGAGATAGAGAACAGAAGCCCTCCCCGCAAGCAACGTCTACTCACATTTAAGAACAACGCAGCTGCACCAGGCGTAAAGGAGAAAGATGGAACCATTTGGATGCAGCAAGAGGTCAGGCATCATCCTGCCAGTCAGTCTGCCCCACACGTGTCCTTCAGTGAAACAGCAAGGCTCGCAAAGATATCGTGCAAAGTTCTGTTTGCGATTATGTTTTGTGATGGTCTTTATATGAAAAACATGTATATGTTACTTATATAAAAGCCACATCGAATGTTGTTTATCTTGATTTATTTACTTTCCAACTGTGTTTGATGTTATTCAGGAAAATCAAGGAAAAGTGCCCAGTCACCCCATTGGAGAAAGACTTTCCGCGACTAAGGTCATAAAGCTTATGAAATCATTTCTGGACAAAGGCAGAACCGTAACAACAGTTGCGTAAAGTGCGACAGAAGCTTCCACCTGCAGCTAAAGTCATTTGCGTACTGAAGTAGCATTGCATGTGTACTTTGTCAGCATGCCCATGTCGATCAAACACAGGAAGCTCTGCATTCTAGTTGTAACTTTACGCCATAGGAAGATAAACAAATAAATTAAATAAATCAAAGTAAATAAATACATTTTCGTTCGCAGGCTTCAGGGATTCTAGTGTTAAGGAAACACTTATATGAACTTAACATTAAACATTAACTTTCTAAGGTTGTCTCTTATAGTCTGAGTGGACACTTCCAAGACCATGGTAGTGGAGGCAGCTGACTTCAACTGAGGGTAACATCAAGAAGTGGAAGGAACACATCAAGGAACTCCTACAAACACTGTTATCAGCCCTTTTCTGAGAGGGATAAGAAGCAGCTAGAAGCATCGATTGGGTTTGGGTTTGCTTCAATGCAAAAAATAGATAAGATCATTCAGAAATGCTCCCTGAATTAATTAAGTACTAGATATCATGGGGCTATTTTGACTAAATATCCTTTTCCATGATACATTGAAGCCAAGGTCAACAGTGTCAAAGGCTGAACATCCATCCATCCATCCATCATCCAACCCGTTGAATCCGAACACAGGGTCACCGCAGGACACACACAAACACACCCACACACCAAGCATACACTAGGGCCAATTTAGAATCACCAATCCACCTAACCTGTATGTCTTTGGACTGTGGGAGGAAACCGGAGTGCCCAGAGGAAACCCACGCAGACACGGGGAGAACATGCAAACTCCACGCAGGGAGGACCCGGGAAGCGAACCCAGGTTCCCAGATCTCCCAACTGCGAGGCAGCAGTGCTACCCACTGTGCCACCGTGCTAGGCTGAACATTAGCATTCATTTAAGACCAAACATGCAGATGACAATATTACATATCAAAGAAATTCCTAAGTTAAACCCAGTGATCTATGATGACATAAAATTGGCTGGCTGAGCATTTGCGTGGTGGAAGACTTTCAGCAGATCAAAGCAGCTATCTCTTTCCATGGGTAAAGAGAACATTATAGCTGATGCAAATGTAATTTCCTTACATCAAATGACTCTAATTTCGTACACTCTGCTTTTTGGGACTAGTCCCACTCATATAGTCTGAGAGGACAAATTCCAGACCTCATTAGTGGAGGAAGCTGCAATAACCTGTGACCAGAAAATAGTTA
The DNA here is from genome assembly GCF_900747795.2 of Erpetoichthys calabaricus. Classification (NCBI taxonomy): domain Eukaryota; kingdom Metazoa; phylum Chordata; class Cladistia; order Polypteriformes; family Polypteridae; genus Erpetoichthys; species Erpetoichthys calabaricus. The sequence goes on along the minus strand of NC_041397.2, from coordinate 302,902,643 downwards.
CTATGCATCATGGCAGGGACCCTAAGGCCCTTTGGTGAACACCAACAGTGAAAGACAGCGGTGAAGTTGGAGAATGAGGACTATTAGGCGGGATTTGTTGACTCAGAGACACTGAAACACCAAAAAGGCAGCAACAAAGGAGACTGAAGTGAATATCTGTGTGAGGGTAGGGTTTGTTGAGTTCCTGATTACTGAGGAAATTCCTCCCTGAGAAAGTCAAGTTGGGGTATATTTCAATAATGTAAGGTCAGATATAGAAGAATGAATTGGGGACGCTGAATGAGTTTGTTTTATATTCTACCAAAAATTACCATTTGCTTGACTCGCCACAAAACTAAACAATAAATGTAATCAAAAATCAGTTTGCATACAGGGCTTAAAACATTCACACTGCATGTTAATATGCCATCTGATCTTCTGTACACAGACCTACTGGCATTAAAAGGTGACTCGACTGCAAGCAAAAATGACCACAAAGACTCTTAGATAATGCAGAATTATAATAAACTGGGCAGGTATAGGAATGGGAAAGGGGCAAACAATCAGATATTGATGGAGAAGATTACTTAACAACCGATGAAATATGAAATGTAATGCTTTGAAATGCCTTTCTCCAGACCATTTGATAGATAGATAGATAGATAGATAGATAGATAGATAGATAGATAGATAGATAGATAGATAGATAGATAGATAGATAGATAGATACTTTATTAATCCCAAGGGGAAATTCACATACTCCAGCAGCAGCATGCTGATAAAAAAAATATTAAATTAAAGAGTGATAACAATGCAGGTATACAGACAGACAATAACTTTGAATAATGTTAACGTTTTTGTATGATTAACCTGCTGTAAGAAGCATCAGGAGTGTTTAATAGGCATGTTTACAGATCGATTCGAAGCTCTTGTTAGTCATTCAGTGAAGTTGCTTTGCTTTCACCACCTGTTATTATGTTGAATTTATTTTCACAAATAAACATGTTAATTCCCTGTGCCTGGTACAATAGGGAGCTACTTAATAATCATGCTTATCTTTTTGAAGGAGATTTTTTACATATCCCAGGTGAAAAAAATGAAACAGATAAAGTCTCCAGCAGTCTAGGACTATGCATATGCCCGGCTGCTATCCTTGAAGACGTCCTGACTGGGTAAGAAATGTTCATATTTTATCTTAGATAAAGAGTATCCAGTAAAATGAGTTTTAGATTTTCTACCATTCTAAAACTGCAAAAAGGGAATAACAATATTTCTATAGCATGTTTTCATACAGAGGATGTAAAAGAAAGTGCTTTACAAAAAAGAAATCAAAGAAAAAACATTCAAGGAAAGAAAAATAAATTAAAAATAGATAAGAAAAGGAATAAATAAATGGAATGTCTAAAGAATAAATAAAAATAAATCACAGCACACTTCCATTACACACATTTACAGGTAACAGACAGAGTACAGTTCTTATTTATAGATCTGTTTTCAAATATCTTATAATTAGTCTGATGCTATGGTTGGATGGAAAGACAAAAAAAATAATAAAACCTTGTAGGGGCAAAATGCTGGTAAATAAAAACATGCAGGTGTTGCAAAGGTCAAAAGACCACCCAGACCCCACTGGACATTCTACAGAACATAAATGTACTTAGATAGTGGGTCTCATTGACAGCAGGAATATCTGCTCTCATTCGAACATCACAGGCGGCTGCTCAGTACTTTGATCAGGAGGTGGTGTTAAAGTGCTAAAGCTGATTATTGGTCTTTCTATCTGACACTGACTTTGACATTAAATCATAAAATTACATTTCATTTTTAAAAAGGTGCATTTCATTTCTTTTTACTTTGCATCCTATGGTTGGGTTAAGCCCCCCAAAAGTGAGTCACAGCTACGCCAGGGTAATTCTCTTCCAACTTTGATTTCATATTGGATTTGCCTGCATAATTACAGTAGAATAATGGTAAGCAGACGAAGTAAACAAGGGCAAAGTTTTACCATCTTCTTTACAAAAAATTAACTAGGAACAAAATTGTAAACAGTAAATTCCCCATTTATGAAATTAGTATTAGCAGAAATGCACAAGTCAAATATTAAAAAGGTAATCTTATATATAAATGTCTACGCATGGAAGTGTGTGTGTGTGTGTGTGTCTGTCTGTCTGTCTGGCCCGGAAGTGTGATGCTACAGCATGAAGCTCAAAGAGCCGGCAAGGCAGCCCCAAGTTAACACGTCAGAAGAAGTGAGAAGTACGAGGCTACAGCATGAAGCTGAAAGAAAGCAACTCCGTGACCAAGGTGAAACTGCAGTGGAAAGATAAACTAAATTAGCCGCTGATAGGCAAGCGAGTTGAGCACATCAGCAACACTAAACCTCCAAGGAGAGCGAAACTCGCTTAGCTGCTAATAGACAAGGGGGGCGAGCACGTCCACAAAACGAAACCACTGACTCTGCATTTCAATTTTTTTTCTGACGATTTCGATTATTTCTAGGATTCCAGGCTTTTTACAGCATGGGTTTACAAAGTTAGTCTTTAATAAACATAAATAATTAAGAGGAATCAGAACAAATTAGCACAAGGTCAGTGAGAGTAACACTTTAGCAGAGGACTGAGTTGTGGTTGAGTGATGCAAATAAAACCAACTGCAGCTCAGCGTTGGCAGGACAAATGAAATGGTGGTAGCTTTAGGTGGTCCATGCCCTAGGGTTGCCAGATTAGAAAATTAGAAATACGGGACACTCTTAAAATCTCTCTCTGTATTACTATATATATATATAAATTTATACATGCCTCCTACACACTCAGACCAATATATTATATAAAAGTAGAGACATAAGTTAAAAACATAAAGCAAGGATTTTAATGTGTTATGATGAAAACAAAAGTAAAATCATTTGAAAATTATTTAATACAAGCAATTCTGTAAAAGTGAAATCATTTGAAAATATTTATTTAATACAGACAACAGAGAAATATTATTATTATTTAATACAGGCAGTTAGAAAAAACATGTGCCATGGCAAGTAGTAACAACGCACTTTGTTGACAGTCACTGTATGTTGCAATGCTGATCCAGAACTGCACAGCAGCACGGCTGGAGAGCAAAACGGTAAGAGTGTCACCGTCCTCTGCCAACCATAGCAACTGAACAAGTTGCAGACAGGCAGCAAACACTCGTTTCCTCGTTACATTTGGGTAATTTTCATCAAGAGAATTGGAGAAAAGAAAGAATAATTACTTATAAAGTTACAACTAAGTACCGTAAGAAGGTAGTAAAAATATGTTTTTATTACGAAATTTGAAAATGAACTAAATACGGGACATTCAAGTGTCCCTGAAAGGTCAGTACGAGACAGGGGACAAAATGATCAAATATGGGACATGTCCCGTATATAAGGGACGTCTGGCAACCCTACCATGGCCCCCCTGCATTCAATGAGTATTGTCAGGGGATCTGTTCTTAGCATTGGGTTGTCAATTAGTAATTAATAGTTTACATTTTCTTTTTGCATGACTTTTTCTGTTTTGTTGATTCTTAGTGTTTTTTTGTTATTATTATGATTGCTTATTAGTTTTTTTGTCATTCAAGATTTTGTATTTCTGGACTCCTTCCTTCGTTTTAACACTTAAATAATACCAGAGTGGCTTTGCAGAGTTCAGCTTCCTGTCTCAGATGATTAATCAGTCTGTTGTAGCAGTTAAACTCTTTTATATGAAACAGTCATCTTAGGTAACAGTTTTACTGCAGGTGCAGATATCAAAACAAATGAAGTGAGTAGAAAGGTCACCTCTGTCACAGGAGTCACTTCTGGATAAACAGAGCAGCACTTTCACTAATTGTCTAATCCAAGTGTGCTGCCACAGAGTGTATTAAAGGAAGCCATTACACTTCTTAAGTATACCCCAGAGAAGTGATTTCATTCACTTATGTATTCATTTATTAAGTGTCTAAAGGGTATTGAGTTGAGTTCTTGCAATGTTCTGATTTAAATGATGATTACTGACATGGCTTTTGCAATTTCCATTCAGATTAACAAAGTTTACTTTTTATTATTTAGCTGCATGCCATTTGAATAGCAGTATGTGATGATTGTGAAAAAACAGTCAAGTTGTGCTTGTTCTCAATCTCAAGTTACACATAGAGAAGCAGGTTAACAAAATTAATTAATAAGTTATGAAAACTAAAATATCCTCACGTAAATATCAAGTAAAACAAAAAAAAAATAGTGCACTTTTCAATGAGACAAACAATCACTCTTCCCTATTTGACTGTAGTATGTGTACCAACTGATGACATGTTTTGTCACCATCTTAATTAAGGCAATGGTGTTCCAGTCACTGTGCTTCAGAAATTTGCCATAAAAAGTAAAACTCACTTGCAAAAAGGAAAAAAATCCAAGCATTTTCATCTATGAGTGTTCTTTTAGTCCTGTTTTGAAACTTCAGATAAATCTTGGAAGTTTCATGATGACAATTTCTGTTTGTTTTAGTTTTGTCCTCAAACATTTGCCATCCATTAAAAAACCGAGAGTGTGCTCCCCTTGACTTACTGAAATAGAGGAAAAGGTCATCAGAACCACTTCCAGTTGCGCCATATTTCTCAAATATCATACCTTTGTTTCTCATCATAACTTTTACATCTGGCGCCGCCGAGAGTGGCAGCCTTTTCAGCAGCTCCGTGTATGACTGTATATGTATGTGCATTTTTCTACTTTTATTTTTCTATTTTTATTTATTGATCACTCCTATTACTTTATTTTATGTGGATTTGTTCCCTGGACACATGTGAATTTCCCCCTGGGATTAATAAAGTATCTATCTATCTATCTATCTATCTATCTATCTATCTATCTATCTATCTATCTATCTATCTAACTAACTAATTTATAATATCGATACACAATCATTTATCTCTATTTATAGTCAAACTTTACATTAAAATATTTTAGCACTTACGGAGGATGAAAATGGTGGTGGAATTTTGTCATGATTGCATATGCATTACCTAGATTATGTGCAAAGTAAAAAGACTTATAGTTACCTAAAAGCATAAAAAAGTGCTAGTATTATAAAATACCAGTAAGCTTGAGCATTCATAGTTTTTATTCTCTTTTTCTGTACGTTTAGCATTCATTTGCTCAGAGGTTGATGCACTTGCTGCTTCCTGAGCATCTCTTCTTTTCTCCACCCTAGCAGCTCACTTCTTCTCTTCTTTCATCGGCATCTGTTCACGTTAAAACTGTTTAAGTCCGTGTTTGTGTTGCAATTACTTAGCACGTTTTATTTAATTCTTTATTTAAGCTGGCACTTAACACTGCAATCTGCCTGAAGAATGATTTAAGATATGAAGAGGTAGGGGAAGTGATGGTGAAGGTGGTAGGGATGAGAATGGCGCCCCGTACACATGCGTCGCATGGCCATCCTACTGGCCGCTGCTGAGAGTTGATTCTACGATACAATAAAAATTAAAAGGAATAACCTTGAAGGTCAATCATCACCCTGAAAGCGGATAGTAGACGTCACGTAGTATATGTGTACCAAATTTCAGGTCAATAGTTCAAACGGTTTGCAAGCTACAGGTGATTTAAAATGCTGGACAGACAAACGAAGAGCCATGGTAGCGTATTATATAAGAAGATTTGTTGCAATACATTTAGCTACATTTAATTATAATAATGATGGCGGAAATAAAAAAAAAATATAATAAAATTAAATGTATTACCAGGAACACGATGGGGACACAGCAGCTTATTTTTCCCATTACATCTTTATATTTACATGGCCTGTTCAATGTTTACAAGTTATTATTAAACTGATGATGTGTAAATTAAAATACAATTAATAATAGTTACCGAAAGAATATGCATTAAATACAGTTTTTAATACCATGTACACATTTATATTTCCATGATACAAAAAAGTGTTGTTTAAATAAATAAATGGTTGTTTAAATAAAATACTACTTTCTGGTTGAGTAATTTTTCTCATATTTCATATCTGTTTGATATTAATCACTATAAATATTTATAGATAATTTGGATAATCTATCTGTAATTATATCCATAGTTTACTTGAAAATTTGCCATTGTATTCAGTTAAAGTACCACTTCCGGTTGCCGCAAGTGGCCCAAAAGTTGATAGGATTCCTTATTTTTATATAAAGCAAGTGTACAAAATCTCATTGACTGAGGGAAAAGCGTTTTCGAGTTATTGTGTTTACACACAGACAGACATAATTTCAAAAATGATATTTTCTGACGCAGGAACATCTAAAACATCAAAATTTATCAAAATCTCAAGGTCAAATTTTTTCACGTTTCCTATACTTTCTCTCAATGATCTATACAAGAAAGTAAAAAATAATACTAGCGATATGCTGTTTTTATAGAAAAATGTTCTCATATGGTCCCTAGGGTGCACTTTCCTTTACTTTAACATGGAAAATCAAAATATCTGTTATGGTGAAGGAAGCTGACCAGAGGCTTTTCTTTCTGAAACAGTTAAAGACTTTTTCAGAGTTTTTCAGAGCACAAGTCTGCCTTAAATGTCTTTTGTCCATCTTTATCATGATTTCCCATGTCAATATCTCTGTCAAGGTCTGACAAAGTTAGAATGACTGGTGTGCACTGTTTCTAAAACCATTTATTGCTGTTTATTTAATTTCAGTGTGAAGAAGTCTGTGGCGCGTTCGCAGGATGCTTACAGTAGTAGGGAGGGAAGCTGATTGCTCCTGCAGTGTTCCCCATTGTGACAATCTGGGTTGACCGCAACTCCTCACAATCCTGAATGTGATGCCCAGGTTGCCTGCAGCCTTGGAATCTCCTCCTTAAACCCAGATATCGATAGTCATGAACCGGGTTTCGCCTGTGCAATGAGGATACTTAACAAGAAAGAGGGAGATGCAAATGTGCAAAGTGCTTTTATTTAAAACAAAGGCAGCATTCAAAAACAAGTGCAGTGCAATAAGTCTTCTTAAAGGAATAATGTCAATAAATAATCCATAAAAACAGTGTCGAGGTGGTGGTAAAAATGTCCAAAAAATAAATAAAAAAATACAATGAAGCTGTTAAAATCCCAAGGTTAAAATGCAGTCAGGATCTATTTTAAACCCATCATGAGTCTTAATGCCTCTTTCTAAAACTGATGTCTTCCCAGCTCACTGTTTTCAGTCTCCTCAGAGATGTTGACTGACAGACGCTTGGGCTTGGGCCCCGGCCACTTCAGGCACCTCAAGCCCTGCTCCTCTCATTTAGGACCTTTATTCCATTCTTTATTTTGTTCTTTATTTCTCTAATGTTCTTTTTTGCGTCTCGCCTTATATCAGTTATGTTCCCCCCCCGAACCTTCAGCTTGGAGAGTGCGTTTCAATCTTCACCAATCTCCATAGGCAGAGTTGCAAGTCCGGTAGGAGGTGATGTCGCAGACTCACAAGGGAAATTAACTAAAGTTGACAGTGGGGATGAAAAGGCTATGCTCGGCTCCAATGATAATCCTGGAGTCAATGAGTGTTTCTTGCCCACCTCACTCGTAGTTTTGCTCCTACTAACGCTCTCAGCTGGAGCCAGTGCTGCTGCGTCAGGTCAGTCTTTGGAAGGCCGTACCATGAACATGAAGCCGGTTTTGACTTTGATGGGGCCTTTGCTGCCTTACCCTTTTCCTTTTCCTTCTGAGCCCTTTGTTTGCTACTCATGCTTATTTGTACTTGCGTGTAGTATTATTAAATCCACTCGGGATGAAAAAATACAGGATATCTCAAAATGATATATAATAAATAGTTCAAAATAACACAGCTGCTAATGGAGCTCCATCTCCAACAATGGACAAGGCCAACTCCCTGCTCCTCTAACTTGCCACCATCCCTCTGTGTCTGTGGATTCCTACTCAGAGTGGCTAGTCATTCCAGTTACTAGGTTGCTCAGCAGGAGTGACCCTTTTTTCCTGTCTTTCTTCCATTAACTGCAGAACTTACGCTTTACTTGTTCTTCTTTTTTCCTTGACCTCATCAGGCTCCCCTTTATACCTGTAGTTCCACCAACATAATTACCATTTGAAGAGTGCTGCTGCAGGGTAGTTCGCCTAATTTTAACAATCAGCTTGCATCCACACCAAACACCCTACAGACCCAATGATGCAGTTTTTTTTTTTAATGCTCTGACATGGTTGACACTGCACAGTTGGTTGCGCTGAGCACCTGCATCCACAAGGTACAAAGGTAGCCTGGGAAAGAACAAAGGAAAAAAGAACAAACTTAGAAGAAAAATCAAGGAAGTACGAAGGAGAAAAAGCAAAAGACCAGAATCAGCAAAGAGTCAGTATTGTGAGAAGGTGGGCAAGGAATTCAGGCGAAACCCTATGGTGGAGCTGAGGAAGAGGTGCTCCAGGGCTTGACTGGATTGCTCCTATTGCACAGTGGATGCTGAGGGAGGCATAGGGAAGACAGGCTCAGCATGTCCTTGGAGACGCCAAGAGATAGTAACCGGGACAGTAGATGGCAGTGAACTGCTATTGCCAGGGTCTTAGCCCTGCTGATCATTCTTGAAAGATGGGTGAGATGGGAGTGAGAGAGAGAGAGAGAGCGAGCATTGGGAAGGAGATAAAGGCGATTCTGACTTTCGATTTTATCCTTGATTTTATTGAATGTTTATTGTTATTTATTTGAATTTCCAGTGGATTTTTTGGGGCAATTTATTTTTGAATGGCTTTAAATTAACTACACTGCACTCTGGTTTGGACACTTTATTGTTAAATGAAATAGGACAATACACTTTTGTGCCAACATTGTTATTTATTGATGTGTTCCAATTGCTTTAGCCATCCCGGTCATAGCTATCGATGTCTGGGTTTAAGGAGAAGAGGTCAAGGCTGCAGGCAACCCTAGCATCACATTCAGGATTGTGGGATGTTGGAGTATATTATGGGGGTACTTAGTTCAAGGCAAAAAACAAATCCTGAACGGGGAGGATCATGTCCATTACAATTTACATTAATATACACTTCTACACGTACATGTGGTGAGCCAACCTAGAATGCACGTCTATGAGATGTGGGAAGAAACTGCAGAAACCGAAAGGAAATCCATGTAAATCTCAGTGTTGAGCGTATTACACTGTACTGTACAGTACTACACTGCCAGTAAGCAACCTGAGATTTAAGCCTGTTTTCTTGGAATTTCTGGCCTTCAATGTATACCACTGTTATACCACATCACATCACACAGGGTCCCTAAAGTTAATATTCTTATTCTAAAAGCCTAATTTTAAGATTTTAATCCTTTGAGCCAAAATGTAAAAATTTATTAAATCACTGAGTCAGGTTTTATTCTTTTTGAACATAATTTTAGTTGTTTTAAACCATAATTTTAATAGTTATATTTAATGCCTAATCTTAAAATTACAGCTTTTATTGTGTTGTAGACAGTCTATCCCTACCCCATCCCTTATCTTAAAATCCTAGGTGATACAGCTATTGATGGGAAGGTGAATGCCTAAACTTAAACAACCCATCATTAGCCCTAATGTTAAATTTCACCTTTTTAGTATAATTTTAACCCTAAATTATAATAACCCTAATGTTTAGTAACCCTAGCCCCTAAGATTAAAACTCTATTTGCTGAGGGACTTTGTATATATGGGCTTGTTTATATTCATTTATTTATTTATTATTTATTTATTATACAAATACCTTTTAAAAGAATAGGTTTTCCTCGTTTTATATATCCCCAGTTTTAAAATAGATTTTAGGGCATTTTTACAGCTATTTATTAGATATATAGGTAGGTCTCTTTAAGTGGTGGCTATTTAAATATAAATTTTAACCCACTTTCTTGACCTTTATTATTTTATATAATAGCATTAATAGGCCCATTTGATTGTTTATATTGAAGGATATTTTTAGGGGATTATTAATTTATGATAGGGCGTGATTTTAATACTGGATGCTGGTTTTTAAAATTAAAAATGTTTTTTCACGGGCGGAGTGTGCTAGTGCCCCTTGCCCCTCGCGGGCAAGCATCCTCCATTAACCCTAACCTAGATAGGGAGAAAGTCTATCAAAAATCAAAACGGAGACTTTTTAAGACTACTCGTTTCCTGATTGAATTCATATCTTGGACAAAGCAGCTTATACTGCTGCACTAAAATTTATCAAGAGGGTGAATCCAACCAATCAGGCAAGATCACATAGCAACCACTGTCAGTCCATACCTGCTGTCAAAATGGTGACATGACACTGGTAAATTAAAAAAAATAAAATTAAAGCCTTTCCCAAACAAATACATACAATTTGAAGTCATATATAAAAATTGACATCAAAAATTAAACTTTCAAAATATTAAATTCTTGTAAACTAAAAATATGGTTCCAGGCCCAAAAAAGTTTCTAACAAGAAAAGCTGAGTTTCTCAATTTTCCGCACTCTTCGTAGGTGGGTGGAAAACTGGAGAACCTGACAAAAAAACACCAAGTAGACACATGGAGAGTGCGAACGATCTCATTTTCTATCACTTCGAATGAAAAAGCAGGTTTCCATTCATCTGTTATATGTTAATGAAAGTTATAAGCTTTCATTTAAATTTCAAAAACACATTTTCTTCTATTTCTAACATTAATACACTTTTTAATTTTCTTTTTCAGATTTACATCAAGAATTTTTCAGGCTCGCAAGAAGAAAAGCACAAATTATGTCTGGAACAAACCAAACAATGTTAGTCATCAAGGAATTTATTCTTGTAGGTTTCCCAGGATTTCAAGACCAAGAAAGCAGAAAAACACTCTTTACAATTTTTCTCATTACTTATCTTTTCATTTTGCTAGTAAATCTCATGCTAATCAGCATTTTTATAGTGGACAGGAATCTTCACACCCCAATGTATTTTTTAGTTTGTAGTCTTGCTGTTTTAGATATCGTGCTCTCAACAACCACAGTGCCAAGGATGTTAGTGCTCTTCATCGCAGATTTAAGATCGACTCCATTTGCAGCCTGCTTTACTCAAGTCTATTTATTTTTAAGTCTGACCTCAGTTGAATGTTTTCTTCTTGGCCTAATGGCTTATGACAGGTTCTTCGCAGTCAGCAAACCCTTACACTACCCCACCATAATGACCAACCGTCACATTCTGAAACTGATTATCTGTTGTTGGCTGGGTGGATTCCTGTGTCCAGCAACAGCAGTGGGCCTCGCCCTTAGGTTTCCATTTTGTGGTCCTAATAAGATCACTCAGTGCTTCTGTGACTATTCTTCTGTGTTATTATTGGCCTGTGGGGACATCATGGTTACTAGCTATGTGGCATTAGCCATTGGCCTATGTATTTTATTTATTCCATTGATTTATATCATCTTTTCCTATGCAAAGATCATTATGTCAGTACTGAAAATTAGCTCAGCGGGACGTATGAAGGCTTTTTCCACATGTGGCACACATCTACTGGTCATTTCTTTATACTTCTTTGTTATTGCAGGAGTATACATTTCTTACCGAATTCCTGGTACCTCTGTTGATGTGCGGATCATGGCATCCGTGCTGCAGAATGTGTTGCCCCCTCTAATGAACCCAATAATTTACTGTCTCAGGACAAAAGAAATCAGAGAAAGTTTTGCGAGGAACCTTTGGAAAATTAGAAACATACTAACACATTCCATTACTTTACAATAACTGTCAAAATACTGTAAACAAATTGTAGGCCTCAAGCATTGTAGTATGTGGCAATCAGAATTTGTGTTTGTTGAAAGATGCTTTTTCAAAATAAGAAATAAAACAAATACAAACAAGCTGTGTACTGTGTATATGTGTTCGTTCGCATATAATCACCAGAAGGCAAGCTAAACTGTATCTAAAATACTTTATCTGCATTCTAAAATACTTTACTAAAAATGATGTGATAGAAAGCAACCTTACTAATGTAAGAGAACTACAGACTTGGATGTACAAACAACGAGACACCAAACAACTGCAATGTATTCAGTGTATTGTTTTAAAGTGCTACACTATGTGGCATTGACATAAACAAAAGTAAACTGCATGCAAGACATGATACCTCTTAAACTAGAAGTCATTTGAAGAGCAGGGTGTCTCCACTTTAAGGGTAAATAAATATGTTCTTAAAACTTCTAAATTCCTAAGGTGGTAACTGATTTAATTAGATAGATAGATAGATAGATAGATAGATAGATAGATAGATAGATAGATAGATAGATAGATAGATGATCTATCATTAAGTGATACAGCACTGCAGTTCATTTGTTTTTAACTTGATATTGATTATCTAGTCAATAAGAAGGATTTGAGGTATGTTGGGCTTTAAGATTATTTACCATTGTGTCGATGTTAAGGCAATTTTATCATTTCTGTCTCTTTTCTCATGGTGTTTTCTTTGATTAGCAATGTACTTTGGTGTTGCAGTGGTCAGTGCTCTGCTGCCTCAGGGTCCTGGTCTTTATTTCACCACCAATTGTTGTCTGTGTAGGGTTTGTACTTTTTCCCTATGTTTGTGGGCTTTCTTAACATGGGTGGGACTCTCATTCTCTCCTCAAAGAATGGAAATCAGCTGTGTTAGTGAGTTGATGCAACCAGTCCCTACAAATAAAGGATATAGAAGGAACATTTGGCTTTTCAATATCAATATCAATAGATGTAATAGTCTACTAAAACAAAACCCTGGCCTCAGAAGCTGGTATTGACCCCTTTAGCAGACATTACTTGTTAAAGATGTTTTGTATAACTGCCCACTGATCAATGAAATTGACTCAGTGAAGGTTTTGACCGTTCCCCCATGCACAATTCCTGCAGTTTAAGATGTTTGTGAGTTTTCTTGCTTGTGGTGTCCGTTTCAAATCCCCTCAGCACACTTTGACTGAATTCAAATCATAGTTTTTGAAGACTTTTAGCATCAGATGGTCAGCTCTTGGGCTGAGTTTGCTGACTTGGCCCATGCTGCACAAATTACCAGTTGTTTGAAATCTACACCACTTGTATATGAGTTCCTTAAAATTGAATAATTGATCATTGCTCGCCACTTTTGGCAGATTCATCTTTTGATTTTGTCATGATTACACTACACACATCAATGGCAGTGACAACACCAGACCCTTGATATGTACAGTTTAAATAAGTAAGGGTCCAGTTGCAAACTACCTAAGAAGGTTCTAATCATTGGCACCTCATCTGGAACACTTGATTTTAATTTGAAGGATTTGAAGTGGTGATAAATGTGGAGGTAGACTTACTTTCTCCATGTGACAAATCTGCATTTTTGTTAATTTACAATAGAACATTAGAGCATTAGAGCAACCAAGACAATAACAGGCTATTCAGCCCAACAAAGCTTTCCAGTTTTATCCACTTAATTCTTCCAAAATAACATCAAGTCTAGTTTTGAAAGTCCCTAAAGTCCTGTCTACCATGCTACTTGGTCACTTATACCATGTGTCTATGGTTCTCTGTGTGAACAAATTTACACTTAACAACTTTCCAACTGTGTCCCCATGTTCTTGATGAACTCATTTTAAAGTCACCGTCTCAATCCACTGGACTAATTGCCTTTATAATTTTAAACACTTGAGTCATGTCTCCTCTTCATCTCCAATTGCTTAAACTGTAAAGGCTCAGCTCTTTTTATCTTTCTTCATAATTCATCCCCTGTAGCCCAGGAATCAGCCTAGTCGCTCTTCTCTGGATGCTTCCAGCACTGCCATGTCTTTTTTGTATCTTGGAGACCAAACCTGCACACAGTACTCCAGATGAGTTCTAACCAGTTCGTTATTACGCTTAAGCATAACCTCCTGTGACTTGTACTCCACAAATCAAGGCGCTATATAATCTGACATTCTGTTAGCCTTCTTAATGGCTTCTGAACACTGCCTGGTAGTTGATAGTGTTGAATCCACTGCAATTCCAAATCCTTCTCATAAAGTGTAGTTTGATTTTCAAACATCTCATTGTGTTTTCAGATCTCACATTTTATTTCCTATGTGTAATACTTTACATTTACCTACATTAAATTTTATCTGCCACAAATCTGCCCAAACCTGTATACTGTCCAAGCCCCTCTGTAATGATTCAGCGGATTTGAGATTATCTGCCAATCCACCTATCTTGGTATCATCTGCAAATTTAACCAGCTTGATACTTATATTCCTATCCAAATCAATTATACATGTTAAGAATAGCAGCAGCCCTAGTACTGACACTTGTGGAACACCAAAGTTAACATCATCCAATTCTGATAAGGTTTCCTTACATCATAACCCTTTGCTTCCTGTGTTTTAGATGATTCTGCACTCATCTGCACAAAACACCCTGAACTTCCACTTCTTTTAATTTGATCCCCAACCTCTCATGTAGCACCTTTTCAAATGTTTTCTGACAGTCAAGATAAATAATATCATATGCTCCAATTTGATTATATCAGTTAGTAAAACATGCCCTCCTTCTTCTGAACCAATGCTGAGTGTTCAGCAAAACTCCTGTACTTGCTATGTGTTCCTCAGTCTTTTCCTTAATAATTCCTTCCATAAATTTATCTATGATGCATGTTAAGCTTGCTGCCCTATAGTTTCTTGGATCTGCTCAATCACCCTTTTTAAAGAATATTTGCCATTTTCCAGTGCTTCTGAATTTCCCCAGTGCGCAGTGACTTCATAAAATATGTGTCAAGGGTTTATATGTGTATTCGCTAGGCTCCTTAAGAACTCAATGTTAAATATTATCTGGTCCTGGAGATTTGTTTGATTTCAAGTTATTTAATCTAAGATGTACTTCTCCCTCTACAATTTCCAAATCACTCAGTACCTCCTTTACTACTTAAATATTGAAAGAATCTCTTAGGGTCGTCTTTTGCCTTATCTGCTATATTCCTCTCCAACTGTCTTTTAGCCTCCCTAATATCCTTCTTAATGGTTGCCCTCATGTTCTCATGCGCCCTACGATTAAATCATGTTCTGGAACGAACCAAGCAATTTAGTCATTAAAAAATGTATTCTTGTAGGTTTCTCAGGATTCCAAAACCAGGAAACCAAAAAAAAAAAATCACTTTTTACATTCTTCCTTATTGTTTATCTTTTTATTTTCCTGGTAAGTCTTATGCTGATCTACATTTTCACTGTGGACCAGAATCTTTACACACTGATGTATCTCCTCGTGTATAGTCTGGCCATTTTGAAAAAAATCACTTTTTACATTCTTCCTTATTGCTTATCTTTTTATTTTCCTGGTAAGTCTTATGCTGATCTACATTTTCACTGTGGACCAGAATCTTTACACACTGATGTATCTCCTCGTGTATAGTCTTGCCGTTTTGGATATTGTCCTCTCCATCAACACAATGCACGGCCGTCCTGCTGCACACTGCCGGGAGTTGATTCTAAAATAAAATAAAATAAAAATAAAAAGAGTAATAAAATCATCACCCTGAAAGCGGATAGTAGACGTCACATAGTATATGTGTACCAAATTTCAAGTCAATAGGTGATTTAAAATCCCGGACAGACAAACGAACAGCCATGGTAGCGTATTATAGAAGAAGATAGATAGAAATGTGTCTCAGTTAAGCCACCGCAAGCCGATCCAAAGTGATATTTTGTTAGTAGGTCACATTGCAGAGATGAATAAACACATTACCGATGCTTTGCAAGTGTTGTGAAAACCCAAAAAAGTATATGTTAAAGTCTTGTTACATATGTAATAGTGCATGAATAATAGATTTTTTCCGTACCTAAACTAAAGTGTTACCAAAATTATAACATTTATTTGTAAATCAAATTTGCCAAGCATCAAAAGGTGAATCTAGAAAAATCTAAAACAGAAGGTGGCATGGCACTACCTAACTTTCAGTTTTACTGCTGGGAAGCATAAATACACACAATAAACCCTTTGAAATCAAAAATTCATAAATTCACACTGGCCTGACTTGCAATGGAAAACAAATCTTGTCCTGAATCTTCTTTGAAAGCCCTGCTTTGTGCGCCACTCAATACTAACTATCGTCAGTAAACCAGTAATCCAGTCGTCCATTAGTGTACCAGTAATCCACTTGTCCATCAAGTACATAAAATATGGAACAAATAAAGGGGATATTTGAAGGTAGAGGAGTGCTGATATGTTGTTCCTTTAAACAATAATAATCTATTTCAGCCTTCTCAAATTTACTTAGTATTTAACTCTTGGAGACCACTAGGAATTAAGATACTTAGAGATCTTTATAAAGGCAACATATTTGCATCTTACGAACAGCTTTGCTCCAAATTTAACCTCCCATCTACATACTTTTTTCCTCAAATTAGAAATTTTGTTAAAAGAATCCTTCTCAATTTTTCACATCTCACACCCATATCAATCCCACAGGCCATATTAACTAGTCTTGATGAAGACTCAGACAGTATCTGAACAATATATAAAAACATTTCAAAGAATCTACCTCTCAAAGATCCTAGGGAAAGGTGGGAAAGGGACCCCTCAATTAGCCTGATACAAAAGGAGGGGAACTCAGCTATACATAGAAAACACGCCAGTTCTATCAGTGCCAAGCATTCCATAATTCAGTTTAAGCAGCATGTTCAACAGTAAGCAGCTCAAATGAACTAATAATACAGAAAAGTACTTAATTAATTACATAGAACCTCTCATTCATCAAGTTAACCAATGGCACTTTAACTGAGGCTCATAGACTTTCAAAATTTCCAAGACGAAGCTGAGTAACACAGCTGGCATATATATATTATACACACATGCGAGTTGGAGGCAGTCAAAGAGCTTAAAGGTGAGTGAATTATCGTGAGACAGAGGGTCATCACCTGGTACTTACCTGAATCTCTTTCCCTCTACAGAAAATCAGAAGAAAAATAAGGATCTCCATTTCCGGGTTCAAATTGGTCGCGATGACGTCATTTCTGGTCAATCACGATGACGCCACTTCCGGTTCCACAATCCTTCACTTTCCGTCGACTCCTGATGACGTTGCTTCCACTTCCTGTCTCCAATCGTCACATCCGGCCAACCATTTCCTGTCCCATCATTCCTTGTGTTATAAAAACGCCATTTTGTCTTCAGTAAATTGTTCTATGTACTGAAAAGTCATTTGAATCAGTTTCTTTATTTATTGTCTGGACGACAATATACGGGGACGGTCCCCAAATCTTTATCTGTTTTGTTTGGAATTATTTTCTTCAAGACTGATATCTCACAATATATAAAGGGATGGTCCCTTAACTGAACGGGAGACTACTAATAGGCAGATAAGCATCCTGGCCGGGGAGTGCTGTCCCTTTTATTAAGGACCTGTTATCAGAATATACGTTTAATATGTCACTGTGCTGTGTGCAAATATTTTCAATCTGCTTTTCTTTTTTATCACATGTACAGATAACACAAAGCCAGATTAAGCACACAGGGGCTTATCATTTAGAACTGCTAGGCAAGCATTAGAAGACAAGAAAGGAACAACTGCGAAATGGGCATTGTACTATTTCTGTGTGTCAGAGTCAGCATGACATTGGATCTTCTTTGCCTTATTTGGAATGGCATGATTTACCTAAGTGGGGGCCTGCACATGGAGAAAGAGTATAAAGCCTTGGAACATTGCCTGGCACACCTTTGAAGCTGATGAACGGATGGGAGATAACGTCATCTGATCCTGAAAATATTTTCGGCGCAGCGACAAAAATGGCAGACTGTATACATTGAGCTGTAGCAGTGCTACCATTAGTTAAAACTGCATCTCCCAGCAGTCCCTGCAGGGGCAGTTGGGGTCGAAGGTGGTCAGAGGGGTTTAAAAGGAGGGCAGGTGTCGGAAAGTGGAGGAGTGTTTTTTGTTGTTGTATTTTGTGTTTTGTTTACCTGTCGGACTGCCTTCTGTTAATTAAGCCGTATTTAGTCGATGTGTCCTGGATTATATTCGTTGTTGGGGTCTGGATCGTCTGTCTACCTGTGTGCTGAGGACTGATTGTGGACTCACGGCTTTCCCACAAGTATAGGAGCGCTCCTGAACCAACAATCCATCCATCTTCACCCTTACAGTGTCTACCGGTAGGACTGTTTTTTCATTCCCTTTCAACATACAGATCTCTGGACTTACTCTCATCATCTCTCATTATATCCGGTGTGGTATTCCTTGGACTTTGCTGTGTGTTGTGTTTTTGTGTTTAATGTAATATCGCCGTAGGGGTACTGGGGTGGTATTATTGTTTTCATTTATATTATTTAATTTCATTATATTCTTTAATTGTTGTTAGTTCCCAGTGTGCTTTATTTTGTCTCTGTTTGTGAGTGTGTGCGGGTCGGGCAAAGGCTGGGAGCGTCCCTGGGATCCTCTATAAAAATTAATAAATCACCGTCATCTTGACAGTGTGAATCTTAGCGGCACCTGACCACTACAGAGCTCCCACTTCAGTAATGGTCTTGTCATGGCTTCCTCATCTGTTATGCCGCATAAACCGTCATTAAAGAAAGCTAAGTTATTTCTCCTATGTGATTTCTTACCTCCATATCACTAAGGGAGGGGTATCACCTTTTAATATCTTATCTGTATAGTTTCGGGTTATGTAACATGCCGCAATTACAAAAGAACTTATTCCAACCAGGGTGCTAGCACCTCCTGCTGGATCGAGGACCCGGGAGTAGTTCTGGTGCCAGGGCCTCCTGCCCGATGGAAGTCTTCGGGGTCACACGGAAGTTCATTACAGCAAGGAGCTTGTCTCCCTGCAGTGCCTTCCTGCGTTATTATCTCAAGATAATAACAAGCACCTTTGTATGAAATCTTCAGTTTATTGGTAATAAACAGGAAATAACCTTCATTCTGTAAAAAGCAATAGGCTGTCATGTTTCTTGAGAAAGCTGTTTTATTTTGTCCATTGTTGAACTCAGACCTGAACTTTAGTAATGCAGGTACCTTGCAACCCAAGTGAACAGAATAACAGTTTTCAGAAGTGCTAATGCAATTATAAAAATTTCAATGATAACCAATTTGCATGTAAACATAGCTAATTAAGGATAACCTAAAGGAGCGGACTATTAGGACACTGAAGGAGTTGCTGCCGAAAAGGGGGTTTTATAGCCATATGTGAACAGTAAATTAAAAATCAGTCATTATAAGCAGTATTAACACTACTAATGCCTTGGCTATATTTTAAAATAAATGTAATCGATTATTTTAGTCAATCTAATGCAGCTGTATACTTTCCCCAACTCAATTACAATCATGATTTTTATTTTCATAAATAACAATATTACTCCCATGTGCCTTGTACAATAGGGAGTCGCTGCATGATAGCAATTAGAGCCATTTAACAAATCCCAGGTGAAAAAATACGACACATAAATTCTCACACTGATTTGGAGAAGGTTTTCATTCAGCTGTCATCATTGTAGACGTCCTGACTTGGTAAGAAACATACGTATGTTACCTTGGATGAGGAACGTTGAGCAAAATGTGTTTTTGATTATGTAGCATTCTAAAAAAGCCAAAAGCGCAGTGTGATAATAAAGCAGATGACTGTTTTTTTCAGTCTCTCACACTAACTTTAATGTTAAATGTTAAAATAACAGTTCATCTAAAAATTTGGTGCACATTTTATTTTTTGCTTACTTTGTATCCCACAGTTGAATGAACCTTCTCCATAGTGAGTTACTGTACATGCCAAGGGAAGTCTCTTCCAAAT
Organism: Erpetoichthys calabaricus; assembly: GCF_900747795.2. Classification (NCBI taxonomy): domain Eukaryota; kingdom Metazoa; phylum Chordata; class Cladistia; order Polypteriformes; family Polypteridae; genus Erpetoichthys; species Erpetoichthys calabaricus. The sequence goes on along the minus strand of NC_041397.2, from coordinate 302,883,010 downwards.
TGGATAAATCGTATTTTATAGTGGATTACATAATTGTAAATATATTAATTCAATCAACTAGGAACAAAGTTTTAAATTACCCAGTCTGGAAATCAGTGTTGCCAGAAATTCATGTGCTAATTATTAATAAGGTATCTTTTTAATGAAAATGAAAGGAAACTGAATAAATCAGCACAAAACGAATGAGTAGAAAACTTTAGTGAAGGACTTGACTAAGTGGGACAAGCAAAACCAAGCATAATAGGGATGGAACCCCAACCTAAACCTAGCAACGCTCACAGAAGATAGGGAAACATTGGACCCCCTAAAGTCCACCACCATATTATTTCTCTTGCTGAAGTTGAGCTGGAGGTGGACTTTACAAGATCTGTTGTATCTTTGTCTTCTGTGACTGTTGTCAGGTTTTGGCTGGAGTTCCATCCCTGGTTTAGTTTTGTTGTTATTTATTAGTTTTCTTTTTTTCTGTATGTTACTTCTTCTCTTTTGTAGTTTTTTTGTTAAATATTTCTTATTGGTTTTTAGTTGATTTTTGTTTTTTTTTTTTCAGTTAGTTTTCTTCTTTATGAGAACTGGTTTTATCATATTTTCTAACCCACCTATTCCAAACCAGAGTCACGGAGCCTTTCCCAGCTAGCACAGGGTGCAAGGCAGGAATAAACCCTGTACAGACCACCAGTCCATCGCAGTGAATCTGGGGTATAACTGATTTTCCTTTTTTTCTGTTAATTGAACCCAGAGGATTAGGGACTTTGATTTGCTCAAGGTTCTCCCGAGTAAGGTTTCTTTCGGGCCCCAGTTTAGACGCGGCATATTGAATTCTTTCTCTTTGTCTTCAGTTCCTTTTCTCTGACTTTGGTTCATTGAGCTTTAGTAAGTGACTTTGTTTCCTTTAGAGGAAATTCTGTATTAGTTCTGACAATTTTGGATTTTGTTTTTGTTTTTGTAGTCCAGACCTTATTTACTTTCTGTTAGAATGTGGGAATGGTTCTTTTCTATAGACATTTTCCATTGGAATTTTTAGAAGTCAGGTTGTTAAGGTTTTGTCTAATTTTGAGTTTTGTCTTTGGATTATCATATTATTGTGTTTGAAAGTACTTTTCAGATAAACCTAATTTTCTCTTTGGTATTGTTTAAGCAGCTTTTTTACTTTAAAGCTTTATTTTTTTCTTTTGTTTTCTGCGTTTGCTGCTTGAATGCACTTAGCTGCGAAATTAAGTACTGTAGTAAGTAATAAATAAATGTATTAATAAGTTAGAGACAGGCTATAAAGTGCACAGTTGGTGGAACAATTGGAAGAAAATATCAGGAGTATTGTGTGATTGAATGATTAAAGTGACAGTTAAAGGTCAGGTTTTTAAGACAGTGGAAAGATCAGCAATGATGTTTGGATCTGAGGCCTGTGCAGTAAAGGGAGTGCAGGAGAAGAAGTTAAATGTGGCAGAAATGAGAATGTTGAGATGGATGTGTGGAGTTACAGAAAAGGACAGAATTAAAAATGAGACAATCAGAGGTACAACAAAAGTAGGTAAGATATCTAAGAAAGTATAGGAAAGTAGGGTGAAGTGGTAAAGACGTGTGATAAGGTGAGATGATGGATATGTGAGCAAAAAAGTGATGGGAATGGAAGTACGGGAGAAGAGAAAGCAAGGGAGGCCAAAGTGGAGGCGGATGGAAAAAGTAAAAGAAGATCTGAAAGAAAAAGTTCTGACTGGTGAGGAGGTGCAGGACCGAGCTGTATGGGGTTGATCAGGCACATCAACTGCATAGAAGTGGGAAAATACGGAGAGGAGGAAGAAGAAGAGTTAAGTTAGAGTCAACTGTTCTGTCTTTTTTTTCTTTGCCCTATTTGCCAATCATAAGAAGTACTACTGGAGAAGTCATGGAGGTGTTGAGGACCTACAAGTATTTGAGGGCTCATTTGAGCAACAGGCTGGAGTGAGCTACGAATTGTGAGGGTCAGGGTCCCCTCTATTTTTTCTCAGCATGCCAGGCCCCGTCACAGATGTTTTATCAGTCTATTGTAGCAATTACACTCTTATATGAGGCACTCCCCAGAGGAAACAACTTTACTGTAGGTGAGGATATCAAACTCAGTAATCTGATAAGAAAGGTTGACATTGTCCCGTGAGTCACTTCTGGCTAAACACTGCAGCGATTTCTCTAATAGACGGATCCACAGAGGGCATTAGTAGTGCCATTGCACTTCTTAATTAGCCATCCTATTAACAGGGAATTGTTTTTGGTTTTATTTCTGTCTAAGTTGCGACACTGGAAGCATACCCTTTTCGCAATTTCAGAAAGCCAAGTGCACAACTTCAGTTGCAGAAGACAGGGGTAAGAAATCAGAAAGAAGATCACCGCGAGCAGGCATATGTACAGCATTATCAAATGACAGTAGTTCAATTTATGGTAAATAAAGGAGTAGCAAACTCACAGCTTCCCTTCAGTCAGTCTTTTGGAGTTTCCTCCTTTCCAGATCTCCAGACACTGACTGCTTCACTTTAAAAGTAGCGCACTGGACATGCACTAGTGTAGACATAATGGGACTTAAAAAGGGAAGTTGCTTTACTGTATGTTGTTGTTATTGTTTCATTTTAGTATTGGCTATCAGTAGATATCTGTTTTTGGGAATGTGTAACATTCAGGGTTATCTCCATAGTCCTTGGTCACTTAAACCCAGAACCGTCGATAATGAAAGAAAGGATAAGCTAGGCAAATGAAGACACGCATAGTCACCAAGGGTAAGTGTAAAAGTGATTAAGTGCTTTTATTAAAACGAACAAGGGGTCAAATAGTGCAGTGCTCTTCCAAAAATAAATTAATTATCAATAAATTCAAAGTGGTTATGGAGGTTAAAAGTTCATATAAATAACAATAAATATATCCATAAAAATTAGGTTAAAATCCAGGCAGGTCCTCATCTTAAACCCTGAACCTTCACTCAAGGGACTGTCATTGTATACAAATCACTCTAAAATGATGTCTCCTCTGCTTATCCCATAAGGGCCTTGCAGCATGAGGAGACCCCCAGTGACAGGTGCAGCCAACAATCAAGATCCGGTTTGTGCCCCTTGCATCCATTCCATAGCCTTACATGCGGAACCCTGCAAGCCCTGTGGGTTTCCCCTGCATCTGCGGAAGCCTACTTCTAGCAGACGGACAACTCCTTCTCCATAAGATGTTCAGCAGGAGTGACCCTCGTCAGCTCCATCGAGTGCTGGCCACACATCCCTTACTGGGGCTCACTCCCGAACACCTGCCTCCATCCCAAATAGCATGGCTCTCTATCCTGCCTCTCATTCAAACCTTTACCTTTAATCTCTGTCTTACTTTTTAAATTATTCTGTTGTCTCCTACCGACATTGCCATGTAGGCTCCCTTTTAAACTGCATCTAGGTGCAGGTGCTGCAATCACTCCGAGGTGTGAATGAAGCACTTGACCGATCCACCCCTTGTTTGCATGTGAATGCGTGATCACCAAAGCACCCCAATTAAACTTGGAGTGGAGTGCACACTGCCCAACATGCATCTGCACCCTCTTACAGCCTGCAAACTCTTGGAATTTCAGTTACCGTATATACTCGCGGATAAGTTGTATATCGGGACTTGATTTTACAATATAATTTCTGTTATTTTATAATGTTGGTCATATAAGTCGAATGCAGAAAACTCACGCTATTGGTACAAGGGATTATGATATGCTAACGCCCACCTGAGAGAGAGTAACCACGGAGCACAATGCCCTTTTTTTCTATGTGGGTGCAGCAATGCACTGTATCAGCGTGTGCTCCTAAACTCTCTCTCTCTCTGTTGTGCCTACTTGACCACACGGTAATACCCAAACTATTCCAAAGCAACGTTTACACTGATTTGTGTTTTTTGTATCTCACACCCTCATACACCTTTATCATAAGAGCATCCCTTATCTACGATAGAGCATTCGATCAGAAGAAAATATGAAGCTGGTTTTAAATTAAACATCAATAAAGTAGCAAAAGAAATTGGTAAGTGTGCTGCTGCAACAAAATTCGATGTGTTTGAGAAACTGATGCGAGATTGGAGGAGGCAAGAAGATGTAAAAAAAAATATAATATTGTGTATATGTTGGGGTCTGATTTTATGATTGATTTTTCGGGTTTCCAGACCCGACTTATACGTGAGTATATACAGTATCTATTTAAAACGACCAGCACGACAAACCTCTCTTATCACAATATAATGTGTTTGTTTTAGTCTGTGTTTATTTGGTTACGAGTCCAAGGTCTGTGTGTGGTTTTCTCCTTTGGGTACATTTTTCTCTCTTTTTGGTAATTGGTTGCACCCAATGAAGGGAAGACTATTGGGCCAATTGTATTAAATTTATAAAGGCCGGAGCAGCCTTAGGAAGGGGCTGTTCAATCAATAAAGAGTTAGACTATAGATAAAATTAATTACAATGATTTTTATGTACCAAAAAGTTAAGGAGGAGCAAAAAATAATAATAATGATAGAAAGCCATGATATTAATATGATGAAAATAATACTAATTTTATTTTTCTATTAATACTTTTTTAGATTTGCATCAGGAAATTTTTCGGAAAGAAGGAACAAAAGCAGAAATTATGACAGAAACAAACAAAACAACTTTAGTCATCAAAGAATTTATTCTTGTAGGTTTCCCTGGATTCCAAGACCAAGAAAGCAAAAAAATACTTTTTACATTCTTCCTCATTATTTATCTTCTTATTTTGATGGTAAATTTTATGCTGATCAGCATTTTTGTTGTGGACAGAAATCTTCACACCCCGATGTATTTCTTAGTTTGTAGTCTTGCCATTTTGGATATCGTGCTCTCAACAAACATAGTGCCTAGGATGCTAGCGCTCTTCATTGCGGATTCAAGATCAACTCCATTTGCAGCCTGCATTACACAGATCTACTTTTATTGGTGTTTTAGCTCAGTTGAATGTTTCCTTCTTGGCCTCATGGCTTATGACAGGCACATTGCAATCTGCAAACCCTTACACTACCCCATTATAATGACTAACAGTCGCATTGTGAAATTGATCATGTATACCTGGTTGGGTGGATTCCTGAATCCAATATTAGCACTGGCCCTTGCCCTTAGGTTTCCATTTTGTGGTCCTAATAAGATTAATCAGTGCTTCTGTGACTATTCTTCTGTGTTATTATTGGCCTGTGGGGACATCCTGATTACCAGCTATGTGGCATTAGCCATAGGCCTAAATATTTTATTTATTCCATTGATTTATATAGTCTTTTCCTACACAAAGATTATTATGTCAGTAATGAAAATTACCTCATCAGGACGCATGAAGGCTTTTTCTACATGTGGAACACATCTACTGGTCATTTCTTTATACTTCTTTGTTACTGCTGGTGTGTACATTTCTTATCGAATTCCTGGCACCTCTTTTGATGTGCGGATCATGGCAGCTGTGTTGCAGAATGTGTTTCCACCTCTGATGAACCCAATCATTTACTGTTTGAGGACAAAAGAAATCAGAGAACGTTTTGTGAAAGCCCTTCGAAAAATTAGAAATATACTGACACAAATGTGAAACATCAATGAACTTTCCACAAAATGACAAATAAAAAATTATAAAATAGACCAGCAACATTCTGGAGAGGAAGAAAGAAATTCAGCTATTCTATGGCATACTGCACAATATTCTAAATCTGTAATTCTAGTATGCTCAGACTAAAAACTATTAGATGCTATTTAAGTAACATAGTTATTTAGAACTAAAGAAATCTAAAGAAATAAGAGAAAGTTTTGTGAAAAACCTTAGAAAGCTTAGAATCATGCTGACACATACTGTAAATCTTAATCTAAATTTAGGAAATTACTGTTGTATTTTTTATTTATAGTGCATGTATTTGCGATGATTAATACTAACAACTTATGATATTTTGTTTATTTTTTTTTTTTATTTTCAGACCTTACAGAATGAATTTCTGTACTTGACTTATATTTAACTCAGTTATGTCTAGCCAAATGTTAACTCTGTTCAGTGTTTGTGTTGTCATGGATTAACCTACCCTACAGCACCGATACCTGCCTTACAACTGTTGGTGGGATTTGCAATGGCTGCCTGCGACCCTGACCTGAAAAAAATCAAGGCAATGGGTATTTGGAGAAATGGTTATGTAATAAAAAAGAAATAAAAGTAAAAAAAAAAAAACCCACAGAACTGTATAATATAATTACACTCAAAAAATAACTTAATGTCATCTTTAACAGCATTTCCCTTTTCAGTTTATAGCTACCTTTATCCTCTGCCAGCAGTTTGGCATAAACATCTAACACCTACTTTTATCTGCTTAGATAGATAGATAGATAGATAGATAGATAGATAGATAGATAGATAGATAGATAGATAGATAGATAGATAGATAGATAGATAGATAGATAGATATGAAAGGCACTATATAATACATATTTTTTTTATTTTTAAAAACAACCTTTATTGATATAATTGTAAAAACAGAATATAACATCACCCAACAGATGAAAAACCTATATTATAGAAAAATAAAAGTAATCTTATTCAATATATCAAATGAAGAAACATTTCCAAAAAAAGCGGTCCTAACACACTCTAATTAATCATATGTGGGGAAAAACATTATAACATCAAGTGTAACTCTACATTTATAAAAATTAAAATCCACTAAGATTCTACTCTTACATAACTTTTTGAAGAACCCAACTGTATCCTGAAGCCCAGTCCCACTGATCTTATTTTTGCGGGTTTTCCATATCGTCAGTTTTGCTTGACCTATGATGAAGTTTACAAGGTTCACGTTATTCCCTGTTCTTTTTGTTACCTTCCACCCAAATAAGAAGCCCACCTCATTATATACAATACCCAAACTAACAATTAGATTTTTGATCATAGCAAAAAGAGGCTGAAGCCTAATACAAAACATAAAACTGTGAAACACGATTTCCCTTGCACCACAAAAGAGACAATTATCAGCAACTCCTGGACAAATTATTGCTAAAAAGGAGTTCACCGCTAAAATGCCATGCAACAGCCTCCACTGCAGATCCCCCACCCGGTGAGCCAATGGTGGCCTGTACAGCAACCTCCAGGCCGGCTTTGCTCCCTCTGGAACAGTAAGTTTGTTTCTCCACAGTGTGTCAGGAAGCGTCTTCAGCTGAGTCTGATTGTTGACGGTCACACACATTCTGTACAGCTGTTTTCCTGTCAAAAACTGCAGTGGCAAGTCCAACAGCTTACTTATGGACAGTAAGCCATTTGTTTTATTACCTGTCCACACACCTGCCGGGGACACCACAAGTGTAGGAAAAACACAGTCACTGGAAGGGCAAATCTTTGTATCAAATAAATTTTCTATACATGTTAAATAGCTCTTGGGCAATGATGTTCTTAGTCTATTTAAGAATTTTTCTAATCATCGCAGAGAGTACATTCCTGTCTCCTCTGCTATCGTTGTTGTGTCCTTCCAAACAAATCTGTCCAAATCATGTAAATGACTAATTTTGGTAAAATGGCACCATACAAAATTGTGAGCACAATGTTGTGATAATTCCCAAGAGCAACTTATATGAGGATTATATAGCAATGGTTCTTCCAGTACCCAAAACAGGGAGGTATTTTCAAAATCCCTTTTCACCATCAGTGGAGACCAAGCACTTAATAAACTTTTATAAAAGTCCGGTAGATAGATAGATAGATAGATAGATAGATAGATAGATAGATAGATAGATAGATAGATAGATAGATAGATAGATAGATAGATAGATAGATAGATAGATAGATAGATAGACAGATAGATAGATAGATACTTTATTCATCCCAAGGGGAAATTCACATACTCCAGCAGCAGCATACTGATACAAAAAACAATATTAAATTAAAGAGTAATAAAAATGCAGGTAAAAACAGACAATAGCTTTGAATAATGTTAACGTTTACCCCCCTGGGTGGAATTGAAGAGTCGCATAGTTTGGTGGAGGAACGATTTCCTCAGTCTGTCAGTGGAACAGGACAGTGACAGCAGTCTGTTGCTGAAGCTGCTCCTCTGTCTGGAGATGACACTGTTTAGTGGATGCAGTGGATTCTCCATAATTGATAGGAGCCTGATGAGCGCCCGTCGCTCCGCCACAGATATCAAACTGCCTACAATAGAGCCTACCTTCCTCACCAGTTTGTCCAGGCGTGAGGCGTCCTTCTTCTTAATGCTGCCTCCCCAGCACACCACCGCGTAAAGAGGGCGCTCGCCACAACTTTCTGATAGAACATCTGCAGCATCTTATTGCAGATGTTGAAGGACGCCAGTCTTCTAAGGAAGTATAGCCGGCTCTGTCCTCTCTTGCACAGAGAATCAGTGTTGGCAGTCCAGTCCAATTTATCATCTAGTTACACTCCCAGGTATTTGATAACTGTAACTGTAACTGTCACGGTAACTGTGAAGTATCAATCTTGCCCAGTTTGCACAGCACTATGTTCTTCCCTAGCCTCATCTGTCCAACCTGGTCAAGGAAAAATCGAGCTAAAAATATCCATGGGTGCTGTAATGTTTGTAAACAGAAAGCAGCCACTCGACTTGCAACATCCATAAGTCCTTGACCCCCTTCATCCAGTGGTAAGTAAAGCACACTCCGTTTCAGCTAGTGCATACCGTCCCAAAAGAAGTTCACAATGGCCTCTTGTACCTGCTTGATCAGCTGTGACCGGGGCTCCAAACAGATGCACTTATGCCACAGGCTGTATGTCACCAGGTTATTAGCAACCAACATTATGCCCCTATAAGACATCTGGAGGAGGATCCAACGGCATTTCGCCTGTCAAGCTTGAACCGTTTGAAGTAATCCCTCCCAGTTCTTACGTACAAATTGTCTATTGCCAAGCTAGATTCCCAGGTACAATAATTCTCTCGTGCTCTACTGCAGACCCCCCTCAAGCTGGGGTGGACTCAATCCAGCCCAGTCTCCCATTAGCAGAGCATTTCTTTTGGTCCAGTTTATTTTAGCTGATGACATTTTTTCATAAGTCCTTTGACAAGCTGTCAGCTTATCCACATCTTCCTGATTCCTGATGAGAACCACAATGTCATCCGCATAAGCTGTAACTTTAAATGGCTCCATTGGATACTCTGGGATAGACAAACCACTCAGCACTCTTCAACACATATAGAATTCCAGAAAAAGAGCAGCCCTGTAGAACTCCTCTTTAAATTATAAAAGGCGCGCACAAGCCACCATTGACTTTCACTACACTAGAACTGTCACTATAAAGTAATTGAATATTTTTAACAAAATTCTCCCCAAAACCAAAAGCCCTCATCACATCCTACAAGTAGGAATGACTAACCTGTTCAAAAGCTTTCTCTTAATCTAAGGAAAGTAAGCCAACCTTAAAATTATTAAGTTCCGAGGAAGCCAAAATATCCCGAATTAAAAAAATATTGTTGAAAATAGTTCTGTCAGGCACACAGTAGCTCTGATCTGGATGCACCACTTTAGTCAGAACAGTACAGAGTATGTTGGCCAATGCTTTAGAAAAAATCTTATAGTCTGCGCACAGCAGTGACACAGGCCGCCAGTTTCTGATCTCATATAAATCTCCCTTTTTTAGGAAGGAGGGTTATCACTGCTCTCCAACAGCTCTGGGGTAATACACCCGTCCCAATACTCTGTGTGAAAACTTCCAGCAAGTCTGGACCAATGAGATCCGAGAATTCCTTATAAAATTCAACTGGGATTCCATCAATACGCGGGACCTTGCCTACATTAAGCCCCCACAAAGCATCTGAAAGTTCTGATAGAGTCACTGCTGCATCCAGGTTTATAACATCTCCCTTAGGAAGCTGAGGAAGATTCTGTCACAAATGATGGCATTCCTTGTCATCTTGAACCGTCTCTACAGCATACAAAGTCTTATAGAAATCCCCCACAATCTCCCTTATCTCCACTGGCTGCTGTCACTCTGTCTAATATGCCGCCCACAAACAATATAAAACCTTGCTTTGTGAGTCCTTTCTTTTAAGACCTAAAAATTGGTGCATCCATTTCATTTAGGCCCTGGAATCGTGATCTCACTAGAGCCCCTTTAACTTTGGTGTCCAATAACTGAGCCAGACCCCTCTGTTTATCTTTAAGGCTCTCTGTTAGCTGTGTGTTTGGGCCAAAATCGAGAAGCCTTTGGACCTCTGTTACCTCAGCTTCTAATTCAGCCATCTCTGATTTTAAACATTTAGTGACATTTCTAGTGCATTGCTGACACAACACTCAAATCTGCACCTTCCCTAAATCCCACCATTTTTGCAGGCTGATGAACTCCCTTTTTTAATTGTCCACCTGTTCCAAAAAAATCTGAATATTTCCTCGAAATTCTGATCTTGAAGTAACAGAGAATTGAAATGCCAATAAGTACTTTTAGGCGTGAAAGCTGTAAGCAGCACACTGCAGGTTACTAAACTGTGATCTGACAGCCGAATGGGTGTGATGGAGCACGATTTGAACAGTCCTGAATGCCTGAATGTGTAAATGTGGTCCAGTCTGGCCAGGGATACCTCCCTGCCACTTACTCTCCCCCACATGTATTGTCTGCTTTCCCCATTTTTTCTCCTCCATACATCCACCATCTCCATTCCCCTCAGTATCCTCATCAGTTCTTGGGCTGAGCGAGGGTGTGGCTCAATCCCGTTATTCCTTTCAATTGGTGAGTTGATGGTGCAGTTAAAGTTGCCTCCCAACACTATGATTTCTTCTGAACTGCACTGCTCTAAAAGAGCTTCAACGTTCTTAAAAAACTGTACTCAGTCATTGCCATCATTTGGAGCATAAACATTTATGAAGCTAAAAAGCTTCCCCTGGATTTGTGCCTTCACTCTCAGTAATCTTCCCTCCAGTATGTTATCCACTCCACAGATGTCCGCACTGATGCTATTAGACAACAGCACAGCCACACCGGCACTGGCATTGGACCCATTATTGAAAAATATCCCATCACTCCAGTCCCTGCTCCACTCCCACTGGTTTTTCTTATCAATATGAGTTTCTTGAAAAAAGGTTACTTCAAGATTTTTCTGTTTTAAAAATTCAAAAAGAATGCCAGTATTTTTACCCCCATTGATATTCAAGCTCCCAGTTTTAATACTGGCCATAATCATAGATGATATAAAAAAACAATTCACGAGAAGATGACTCCAGTTCAAAAGGGGGTGAATCCTACCATTCCTATTTATTTTGTGTATTTATTCTGGACTTTCTCTTTAGTTTATTTAAAATATTCTCTAATCTCACAAGCTCTTGTGAGGTGAACATTGTGGACAAGGATGGCCTTTTTCTTAAACTGCAGACTGATGTCACAAACAGATCAATATCTGGAAAGTATTCTGACTCATCGACTCCTTTTTGCCCAGCAGTCTCCAATAGAAAATGTTTTATATTTTGGACACTGTAGCCTTCGAAAGGACAATACGTGTTTTACCACAGGAGCTTTGCACCCAAGTGGAATATGTTGTATCTTTGATACCAGTCGTCCCTGATGCTCCAATACTCTTTCTAGCACTTCATTTCTTAAAAATGGCGGTACTTTTGACAGAATGACTTTACGGGCTGGAGCCACCAGTGGAAACACCTGCACAAAAATACCATCAACTACGACTCCTTTTTCTACAAGCATTGATATCAAATCAACAGAACTTAGAAGTAATACGATTGATCCTCTCATCTGAGAGGCTGATTTAATGTTTCCACATCCTATAACTTTTAACCACTGCCAAGACCCCACTCTCTAAAGGAATAAAATCTTCCAACACAAGTTTAACACTACAATTATCAAAGCCTACGAAAAAACTCGTAAACCCGTCCCACCTTAAATCCCTTCGCACCTCTCTGTCCGTGACTTTTGTCTTGTAAATGTGTCGATAAGCACAAGCAGCAAGCAGCCTGCTATTCCATCCCCGCCACCAACGCAGAACGGGCAAGAAGTTCTCCCAGTTCAAGCCTTGATTATCTTGGAGTGAAGTGCTGGAGTTTTAGAGGGGAAATATTTGGAATACATACATTTCATGTGGGGCGGCACGGTGGAGCAGTGGGTAGTGCTGCTGCCTCACAGTTGGGAGATCTGGGGACCTGGATTCGCTTCCCGGGTCCTCCCTGCGTGGAGTGTGCATGTTCTCCCCGTGTCTGCGTGGGTTTCCTCTGGGCGCTCCGGTTTCCTCCCACAGTCCAAAGACATGCAGGTTAGGTGGATTGGCGATTCTAAATTGGCCATAGTGTGTGCTTGGTGTGTGGGTGTGTTTGTGTGTGTCCTGCGGTGGGTTGGCACCCTGCCCGGGATTGGTTCCTGCCTTGTGCCCTGTGTTGGCTGGGATTGGCTACAACAGACCCCCGTGATCCTGTAGTTAGGAATATAGCGGGTTGGAAAATGGATGGATGGATGGACATTTCATGTGTGTTCCAAGTCTACAAAAATCTATGTAAACACATTGTTAAAACAGATATGTTTTTCATGTTTTCGTAATAATTGACAAAATGTAGACATGAACTGTATAATGTGTGAAGGATGAAGTCCAAATATCAAATAAACACTTTCACAAAAGGTGAAAATAAAAATACGACACCCAGATCTGACGCTGTTACTTTTTATTTGAAACTGGGAATAACTGTAGATGTGAGTGGTGTTTCAAGACAATGGAATTGGAAATTCTCGGTCTGGAGGGATAAAAGTTGACACACAAACGCTGGTGAATCTGCCTTCTTCGTATTTTACTGTCACTTGAATTTTTTTATTCAATTTTATTGAATGTTCTTGCTCACGCTGAATTAGTATGCACCTTATGGTCCATAAAGTCAAAGCCGCACTGATGAAAAACAGAGGTCAGTTCCACGCTATATGCAATCATCAAATTCAATGTTAACAGTCCCCACACACCCAAGGACCGTCCTTCCTACATTTACGACATGTGTACCTGTTGCAATGTACACACTTTTCTCTATGCTGTGGTTCCTATTACACGAAGGGGTGCTCTGACACTAACTGAGTTTGCTTTCCTGGGGGAAGCGAAAGGTCTTGGAACAGAAGCTTGTCGATGTTGCATCTTCTTTTTCTTTTTCTATCGCCTTTTTTTGTAAGGAGCGACAACGAAGTTCCTCTGCAAGGTGAGCACAGATCACTCTTCTGTTCTCAGTAGACCCGTGCATGCCTTGCACAGTAGATGTGCATCAATCACTGCCAGGTCAAGCATTTTGTAGCACACAGCAACTGGCCACCTGCATGTTCCTGCTTGCACCGAATAAGCTCACACCTACTGGTGCACGATGTAAACGCAGCACAGGGCAAAAAAAGAAAGAGACAAATATATATGACATTTTGAAGAAATCACTTGATGACCTGAGTAGTACCAATTAGATAGATAGATAGATAGATAGATAGATAGATAGATAGATAGATAGATAGATAGATAGATAGATAGATACTTTATTAATCCCAAGGGGAAATTCACATACTCCAGCAGCAGCATACTGATACAAAAAACAATATTAAATTAAAGATTGATAAAAATGCAGGAAAAAATAGACAATAACTTTGTATAACATTAATGTTTACCCCCCCCCCCCCCGGGTGGAACTGAAGAGTCGCATAGTTTGGGGGAGGAACGATCTCCTCAGTCTGTCAGTGGAGCAGGACAGTGACAGCAGTCTGTCACTGAAGCTGCTCCTCTGTCTGGAGATGATACTGTTTAGTGGATGCAGTGGATTCTCCATAATTGATAGGAGTCTGCTGAGCGCCTGCTACAGATGTCATGCTGTCCATATTTCTTCATGTATATATTTTTCCCCAGCTTCTGAAGTATTATTTTGACTATGGAAATTCAAATTTTATTACCGTTTACTTTCTTTGTTGCGTATTAATGCAATTCAAGTTAATTTTTATTTTTGTTTTTGTTTGGATGGACTCCATTTTGTGGTGCTGTCATGTAGTCCATTGCTAGCGGAGTGACTTCAGAGATTAGATGACGTTATGGTATAAAAGCCATGTGGTGTGGTGAAAGATTATTCTCATCATTCTGAACTTCTAATGTTTGATGACTTTGAATCTTGTATTTTTGTTTTGTTGCCACTTCTTATTGACTCTCTGGTATTGACTGTTGCCAAATGTTTTTGGTTATGTTTCTCTCCCAGTCCTATCTAATACTCTTAAGGCCTTGTAGCCTGCCACTTTCTGAAATGAATTTGCCGACTGTTATTCAACAATTACACAGAGAGCGTTAACTGCTTTTCAGTTACCATTAATAGAAATAGCATGAAAAGTATTGCTGAATACCTTCACATATAATCTTTTAAGTTACTCCTCAGCCATGAAGGCGTGTTTACAATTATATTCTTTTTAAAAGCTCAGGTGCTATGCAATCTCATGTGGCTGACTCATGGGGGTAATTTATCAAAAGTAATTAACTAATTGCAGAAGCTTTTAGATTCATGACTCCCAGGTGAACAATCTAACAGATAAAAAGTTTAAAAGTCTTGGCTGCATGTTTTTATCTAGCTGTTAGAGATGGTGATCTGGTAAGTAAGCCATTCCTCCTCAAATGTATTTTTCAATTGTAGAGGAAAACTTTTATGTAACATTTTTAGTCTGTTAAGCTTTTCAGTTATTTTGCCTTTTGTCTAACTGCTCTAAGTAGTATGCGGTTCCTCAAGGTTGCTCCTGACTTGAAATTATAATTCTCTATGTAACCCAAAATAGAATCATCTAATATGCCATAAATGGACCTATTTATATTAGATAAGTGTATTATCAGCTTTATGCTAAATAATATCTTGTCTATTTATACACTATAAAGCCTTTGTTTAACAAAGTATTGTTAGCGCTCACAAGATTATATACAACACTAATATATATTTTAGAGGTACTCTGAAGGTGTCTCTGTTAAATAAATTTCTTATACTATATATATATATATAAGATTAGCAGGGAAGAAGTTCAAGTGAGAATAGGGATATATATTTATATATTCACGGCATTCGTAGTCTGAATCACAATCTGATTGTATGGGTGGTTACCTACCAGGTAACGCTTGTGGTTGGTCAGCAAGTCCGAATTAGGGTGAAACATGTGTCGCGTACTCTTTGCATTATTTGACAGTAAAACTATTTCAACCATTCTATATATATATAGAGAGAGAGAGAGAGAGATGTGGACAAATTTGTTGGTATCTCCTCCAAAAAAATAAGAAGCCACAATTGTCTCTGAAATAACTTCAAACTCACCAAAGTAATTGGCACCCATCATTGCTTATTCTGCATTTCACCAAAATCAGACTTTGCTTTAGAGTTTTGATTCAACAGAATATTTCAAATAATAACACAAATGAAAAATGCATGGACAAAAATTATGGGACCCTTAACCTAATATTATGTCGCAAAACCTTTAGAGTTTGCAATCACTGCCCGGAGCTCTCAATGAAACGTCTGCACCAGTTCACAGGTAGTTTGGCCCACTCTTCTTGAACAAACTGCTCCAGCTGTGTTAGGTTTGATGGGGGTCTTCTCCAGACTGCATGTTTCAGTTCTTTCCATTGATGCCATTGATGTTCAATAGGATTCAAATCAGGGCTCATAGAAGGTCACATCAGAATAGTCCAATGTTTTGTTCTTAGCCGTTCTTGGGTGCTTGTAGCTGTGTGTTTTGGGTCATTCTCCTGTTGGAGGGTGCATGGCCTATGATCGAGGCAAAGCTTTCCAGCTTTCACAATGACACCAAACCACAGAGTGATTACTTTTCTCCATTTAAACAGGCTGAATGACTGATTGCAGCTTAGGATACATGTGTGATACAAATTCAAGAAAACAGCTAGTTTGAAAATTCAAACAAATCCAATTATTTAGGATCATTTCTTGGGGTGTGAACAAATGTGTTCAAGCCATTTTAGTATCTCTTTGTAGAATAAGAAATACTTGTTCTCTTTTCACACTTGCTTTGCTTTACTCGGTGACATGTCAAAGGCATGCAGGTGTACAGGGGACAATAGCTTTTTATTTCATCACTTTTCAGGAGGCATACAGCACTTTTTTAATGAGCTGTAAGGGGACCAACAAATTTGTCCAAGGCTGTGTATAAATACGTTCACACACATATATCTATGTATATTGTGTATAATTTAAAGTTGCTAAGCCCAGTTCCACAAATTCTAATGACTTAAAACGTCCAATAGTCAATTTGTTTTAAAGTACGCGATTATTCTGTCAATACATGCAATGCACTCTGAACTCTCAAAATAACATTTTGAATTCTCTTCTTGGGATAATCCATGATGAAGGGTGTGATTTACAGTAGAATGATTCTTTTGCTATTTTTCCTTAATGTGTAACCCAATCTGCTAGACAGACTGACAGAAATTGACCTTTGATAGATTTTTGAAATTATTTAAATTATTATTTAAAATTATTGAAATTGATCCTAGTAGAAGGTCTGAGAAGTGATATGTGGTCGGATGTCTGAAATTATGACCCCATTCCGGATTTACTGCACTTGCCACTGACTACTTGGGCAATAAATAATGCTGGTCTGCACCAAAGTCCTCCCTTGCAAAACAAATCCGTGTACTCTATTGATTTAGCTGTGCCATTTCCAGTTTAAAAATTGAAATTTCTCTACCACAAAATATTTTCATTTTTTAAAAAATTGTTGATTTTTTTTTAAATAAGTCAGGTTTGTTTTACACTACGTTGTTAGTATTTTTAATGTTCAGAATATTATTATAAGTTTTCTTTCGCTCTTCTTAATTCTTCAGAACAGCCAGGAATTTAAACTTAGAAAATTATAAAAATGTTGTTTTATTGTCTAGCAGAGCGTAAGTTGTTGCTTACAAAAATATGGAAGGTCGGGTGGCTCTGTCCATTCTCTTGACCAGGTAACAAAATGGTAACAGAACACGTAGACTTTCAAGAACATGGGAGTGGTCTGCAATGAACATGTGGAGAGGGTCCACCAGAACAACATTCAAATGGAGAGACATTATGGTGGAAAGTGGAGTGAGTTGATGTTAGTAAAATTCTTTTGGTCATTCCACTGTGAAACTCCGTGAAAGGATTATAAAAGTTAAAAAACTACCAAATTACTAATTATGCTTAAAACAAATACATGTGTAATTTATAATTTGTTCAATGTTGAGGGTGGATTCAGCAAATTTATTTAAGGACACCTAAAATTTTGGACATGAGCAAAGTTTTTAAATGTATTTTATTGATTTTAATTAAAAGCAAATAGAGTATCCTTTTCCCAGGTATAGAAGCTTATTCTAAAATGTTATTGATTAGAGCCTACCATATATAAAAAAAAGTTTTGAAAAGATCCTCTGAATGAGAATTTTTTTTCAATTTCAAATAGTATAGGACATGAGTAACCCTCTGACTTGACACTAGAATCTGCCTTCTTCATATCTCACCGTCACTTTATTTTTTTTATTCAGTTTTATTGACTGTTCCTGCTGCACTGAATAAGCTCACGGCTTCTGTTGCACGATGTTGACGCAGCATGGAGAAAAAAGAAAGAGACAAATATATGGGACATGGGGTATAAAATTAATCAGAAAACATCATCGCACTAATGCAATGTCCCATATATTGTCTCTTTCTTTTTCTTCTCCGTGCTGCGTCGACATCATGCACCAGAAGGCGTGAGCTTATTCAGTGCAGTAGGAACACTCAATAAAACTGAATAAAGTGACGGTGAGATACGAAGAAGGCAGATTCACCAGCGTTTGTGTGTCAGCTTTTATCCCTCCAGATTAGAGAATGTCCAGTTCCATTGCCTCAAAACACCACTCACATCCACAGTTATTCCCAGTTTCAAATAAAAATTAACAGCGTCAGATCCCTAGGGCGGTGTATGTATGGTGATCATGACTGAGAGAATAAAAGTGAAAAAAAGGTAACTTTTACAAGTATAGTACTATAAATGTTCACAGTCTGTTACACACACAAACCAAATGTATGTGTGTACTGTATAATATTAACAATAAGAGCAGCTCACTACTGAAAACAGCAAATAACAGGAGACAGTCAGGATCGAACCGGGGACTCTTGATTACAAGTCGGCAAATCTTACCGCTGCACCATAGAAACTGTTGTATCGTCCTTGACCCTTTTGTGAAAGTGTTTAATTGATCTTTGGACTTCAGGCTTTACACATTCTATAGTTTATGCCTACATTTTGTAACATTTATTATTAAAATATGAAAAAGTTTCTGTTTTAACAATATGTTTACACAGATTACTGAAGAAACGGAACACACATGAAATGCATGTGCTCCAATAACGATCTATTATTTCCACTCCAAAACTCCAGCAGTTCACTCACTCCCAGATAATCAAACAAGGCATGAGCTGGAAGAATTTTGTGAACTTTCTGCGACGGTGGGGGGATGGAATAACAGGCTGCTTGCTGCTTGTCTTAATCGGCACATTTACAGGACAAAAGACGCTGACAGAGAGGTACGAACGGATTTAAGGTGGCCCGGATTTCCGAGTTTTCTTGTAGGCTCTGGTAATTCTAGTGTTAAAAGTAATGGGGTGGGATTCTTCCACTTGAGCAAGATAAGTCTACATGCTAATAGTGACGGTCTCGTGGCCTGGAACCCCTACAGATTTTATTTTTTTCTCCAGCCTTCTGGAGTTTTTTTTTGTTTTTTCTGTCCACCCTGGCCATCGGACCTTACTCCTTTCTATGTTAATTAATGTTGTCTTATTTTAATTTCTTATTGTCTTTTATTTTTCTTCTCTTCATTATGTAAAGCACTTTGAGCTACTTTTTGTATGAAAATGTGCTATATAAATAAATGTTGTTGTTGTTGTTGTTAAAGACCATCACAGTTTGTTTGTCTTTCTCCACTTGAAGCCCATCAGTGAGCCCACCAAACACAGCTGTTAATGGATTAGGAGGAATTGTGACACCAAGGCTGTCTGAAAGGCATTTAAAGATTTTGGTTCAGAATGATATTAATTCAGTGCATTTCCAAAATGTGGCCCAGAGAGGCCGGAGCTTGATTGCAATGTTCACAGGTTGAATCTTGCCCTGGAAACCTTTTTGGATAGTTTTAATCGAGATAAATGCACTGGAAAGAAGGTTTTAAGTTGAATAACTGAGTGCTTTAGACATATGGAGCTAGATGGTATTCTCTGCATGGCTGCCTTCCACTCCTTTTCTGAAATGTTAAGTGAAAGATCCTTTCTGCATTGTACCCTTGGATCTTTGAAAGGAGGGGACTTTAAAATGTTTTAAATTATAGAGATATTATCTGAGTCTTCAAGACTGATTAATATTTCTTCTGGAATAGAAATATTTGGAAGGTGAGGAAAGTTGAGTAGGTTCTGTTTAGCAACGTTTCTGGTTTGAAAGCAGTGGAAAAATTGTGTTGATGAGGAGTTAAATTTGAAGTTTAATAATTGCTCATAGGATGTAAAAATATTGTCTACGCCCACATCTCTAAATGTTTAATCCTAGACATTTTCCAAACATTAAATACTGTTTATGTTTGAGAGGGTGGAAAAAAGTGGTTGTCACGTAGAGTTGCAACAGATAAGAGCTTTTCTGTCATAAAGTGCATCCTACATTGGTTACATATTCTGAGTGAATGAAGGACAATTGGATTATTAGTGTATTGATGATAACTGGCATTTACTGGAGCACAGAGCAGGAAATAAGTATAATAAGTACTGCAAGATTTTAATTCTTTTGTTGAGCAGGTTTGTGTATGTTAATCAATATGTGTCAATTTCTAGGTCCTTATGGCCTGAGTATTTGCCACCCAGTAATAAAATTGAAAGTTAGGTAGTGCCATGCCCCTTTCTGCTTTAGGTCATTCTAGAGTCACCCTTTGGATGCATTTTTGTTTCGAATTCCAAATAAATTAGGTTATGATTAAATCTAATTTCAAAAAAAAATTGTTAATGTACTGTACATGGGGATGGTTTAAAATAGTAAAAGAAGCTTGGGAAGGATGTTCATCTTAACAGTGTTGATTCTACCTGCTAATGTGAGATGGAGGGTGGACCATCCATTTCAAAGTCAAAGTCAAAGTGAACTTTATTGTCATCTTAACCATATATAAGTATACAGATAGACAAAATTGCGAAGCTCAGGGTCCACAGTGTAACAACATAACGTACAAATAATAATTTAAAAATAGAATTAAAATTAAAATTTAAAATTTAAATTAAAATTAAAACACAAACAAGACAAGACATTGTGCAAAGACAAGACAAAGAAGTAGCAGCAATATCGATGTGTAAGATATGTAATATAATAAATAAATAATAAATAATAGATATAGATAATACAGAAATTATCAGTGTATGCTAATAGTTGTTTAAGACATGTGTAAACAATGACAGGTCAGAATGTTTCACAGAAGAAGGATAACAAGAGTATCAAAATACTTAAAGGTCAGTATGAGATTTTCAGTTCTTCTCTACCTGCACACTCGTCTTTGCAGGACTGTGGCTCACATGTATAAAAGTTCTGTTTTTAGAGGTGGTTGAGGCTGTGTGGAAGGTCCCAGGGGGCAGCCTGGTGTTAAGGAGTCTAACAGCTTGGGGGTAAAAACTCTTCTGCATCCTGGCAGATCTCGCTCTGATGCTGCAGTATCTTCTCTTGGATGGCAGAAGTGTGAAAAGTCCATGTGAGGGGTGTAAGGGGTCCTGCACAATGCTATAGGCCTTGCGGACACTGCGTTTGTAAAATATGTCCTGTAGTGAAGGGAGAGGCACCCCAATAATGTTCTCTGCTGTCTTCACTATCCTTTGCAGGCGCTTGCGGTCGGATATGTTGCAGTTGCCATACCAGACAGCGATACAGCTGGTCAGAACACTCTCAATGGTGCCTCTGTAGAACATGGTGAGGATGGAAGGGGGAAGACGTGCTCGCTTCAGCCGGCCTCAGGAAGTGTAGTCTCTGCTGGGCTTTCTTGATTAATGATGAGGTGTTATGTGTCCACGTAAGTTCCTCAGTTATGTGCACACCGAGGAACTTGGTACTCCTAACAGTCTCCACATCTAAACCGTTGATGCTGAGTGGGATGTGGGCAGGACGTGATTTTCTGAAGTCCACGATTATCTCTTTTGTCTTGTCGACATTGAGAGATAGATTGTTGTCTTCACACCATGCGGACAGCCGTTCCACCTCATCTCTGTATGTTCTTTCATCATCCCTGCTTATCAGTCCCAGCACCGTCGTATCATCCGCAAACTTGATGATGTGGTTAGTGTTGTGCATGGCTGTGCAGTCGTGAGTCAGCAGGGTGAACAGCAGTGGACTAAGCACGCAGCCCTGCGGTGCTCCAGTGCTCAGTGTGATGATGCTGGAAGTGTTGCAGCCTATCCGAACTGACTGGGGCCTCTCTGTCAAGAAGTCCAGGATCCAATTGCAGAGGGTGGTGTTTAGGTCCAACCTGCTCAGTTTTACAACCAGCTTTTTAGGGATGATTGTGTTGAAGGCAGAGCTAAAGTCTATGAATAGCTTACTGACATATGTGTCTTTTTTATCCAGATGTGTCAGGGAGAGGTGAAGGGCAGAGCATATGGCATCCTCAGTTGACCTGTTTGAGCGGTATGCAAACTGAAGAGGGTCAAGGGAGGCAGGGAGATTAGTCTTTATGTGTGACATGACTAACCTTTCGAAGCACTTCATTATGATTGGCGTGAGTGCAACTGGTCGCTAGTCATTCAGGCATGTCACTGATGATTTTTTTCGGCACTGGTATAATCGTGGTCGACTTGAAGCATGCTGGGACTGACGACTGGCTCAGAGATGTGTTGAAGATGTCTGTGAGAACACCAGCCAGTTGACTGGCACATTCTTTGAGCACACAACCAGATATGTTGTCAGGTCCTGCAGCCTTGGGTGTATTGACTCTAGATAGAGTCCTCTTCATGTCATTTATGGAGAGACATAGTGCCTGGTCAGTGGAGGGAGGTGTTGCTTTTCTCACAGGCTCTTTGTTCTGCGCCTCAAACCGTGCAAAGAAGTTGTTCAGCTCATCTGGAAGGGAGACATCACCATCTGCTGCTGTGTGGGTTGGGCTTGTAGTTTGTAATTGTCTGAACGCCCTGCCACATATGACGTGTGTCTCTGGTGCTGCTGAATTGTTTGTTGATCCTCTGCGCGTATGCCCACTTAGCTCTCCTTATAGCGTGAGACAGGTTGGCTCTGGTCATCCTGAGGACGGCCTTGTCTCCAGATCTGAAGGCTGCATTTCTGATCTTGAGCAGCTTGTGCACTTCTCTTGTCATCCAGGGCTTTTGGTTGGCTCTTGTGGTAACATCCTTGGTAACAGTAACATCCTCTATGCATTTGGAGATATACACAGTCACAGAGTCTGTGTACTCTTCCAGATTGATGGAGTCACCATTCATAGCAGCCTCTCTGAAAATGCCCCAGTTTCCCTTGGAGAGCTGAAACCGCACCATCCTGCCACACTTTGATGCTCTTATGGGCTGGTTTAGTGCGCTTCAGCAGGGACTTGTATGCAGGGACCATAAAAATGCTGATATGATCTGAACAACCGAGGTGGGGGTGGGGTAGGGCTTTGTAGGTGTCAGGAGCGCTCATATAAACATTGTCCAGACAGCTTCCCCCTCAAGTAGCAAAGTTCACATTCTTGTAGAATTTTGGGAGAAATTACTTCAAGTTGGCATGATTGAAGTCTCCAGCAATAATGAAAAATGCCTCGAGGTGCGTCGTTTGCAGTTTGCTGATGATCTCATAGAGTTCCACTAGCACCTGGTTAGCATATGCGCTAGGCGGGAGGTAGACGGCAACCACCAGCACGCAACTGTATTCCCTTGGCAGGTAGAAAGGCCGACACCTTACTGATAAAACCTCTATCAGCGGGGTGCAGTGTCGCGCAACTGAGGCAGAGTTCATACACCACTCTCTGTTCACATAAACACACAGTCCCCCCCCGTGGGTCTTACCGGACAAAGAGGCGTCTCTGTCCGCTCGGAAGATGGTTAGTCCGTCTAGCTGGATGGCTGAGTCTGCAATGTTTTCCTGGAGCCATGTCTCAGTGAAAATAAAGATGCAATTTGTATCTTGTTTATTTTTTTCCATGAAGACAGCAACATTTTGCTGAAAACAGCTTTATATTTACTTGTGATATTTACCCCTAGATATTTAAACTGATCTGCTAAGATAAATGGGAAGGTGTAAAGTCCAGTATTGTGTGCTAGACAATTCACTGGAAAAAGGACACCTTTATTCATATTGATTCTTAGTCCATATATCTTTTGAAGATCTGCCAGTGCTTTTAGGACTGCTGGCACAGAATTTTGTGGGTCTGATATATACAGTACCATATCCTCTGCATATAGTGATATTTTCTGTTCCAGTCCATCTCTGAAAATCCCCTTTACCTCTGATGCATTTTGAAAGTAAACAGCCAGTGGCTCAATGGCAATTGCAAAGAGCAATGGTGGTAGGGGCATCCTTGTTGAGTACTGTGTTGTAGTTTGAAGTGGTCTGAAATAATGCTGTTAATATGAACTGAGGCTTCTGAACTAATATTCAGTAGTGTGATCCATGCACATGTATTTGTGCCAAACTCAGATTTATGCAATGCGTTGAAAGGTAATCCCATTCAACCATGTAAAATGTTTTTTCTGTATCCAAATACAGTAAGATCTGGGGTGTTAGATTTAATGGGTGAGTATATTATATTAAACAAACACTGAAGATTAGAAACTAAGTGCCTGCCTTTAATAAATCCGGAATGGTCTTATGATATTACAGAAGGACCAATGCCAGTATCTTCACTTTTTAGAATCCAAAGCTAGCACACTTCCCATAGGTTGCCAATCCCTCAGATGCAGGAAGCAATATTAACAGAAACATATAAAGATCCAGCCATCCATCTATTTTCTGACGTGGGGACAGCAGTCTAAGCATTGATGCCCAGGCATCCCTTTTCCAGGCCATCTCCTCTGGGCAAGGTTACTGGATCCCTGTTGCTTCTTTCCATAATAGTCATATGACTTGCTCTCCGTCTGATCTCAGTAATGTACTTGGGTCCACCACCTACAGGAGGGGCCACAAGATTCTGATGCTTTGTGGCTCGGTGGACTAATCCTCAGCTACTGAAACTGACTCTAGGGAAATGGAAATGTGGCCCTTCTGGTGGGGAAGGAACCTGAGCTAGTGCAGGAGGTGGAGAGGTACCATCTTGATATTGTCAGGCCCACCTCATTGCATAGCATAAGTTCGAGAACCATCCATCCATCCATCCATTTTCCAACCCGCTGAATCCGAACACAGGGTCACGGGGGTCTGCTGGAGCCAATCCCAGGCAACACAGGGCGCAAGGCAGGGAACCAATCCCGGGCAGGGCACCAACCCACCACAGGACACACACACACCCACACACCAAGCACACACTTATGCCAATTTAGAATCGCCAATCAACCAAACCTGCATGTCTTTCGACTGTGGGAGGACACCGGAGCGCCCAGAGGAAACCCACACAGACACAGGTGGGTGCAAACTCCACGCAGGGAGAATCTGGGAAGCGAACCCGGGTCTCCTATTCGAGAACCAAATTGCTGAAATTGGATTTACAGTGTAACTCAGTGTTTCACTTTACAAAAACTCCTCCAGATAAATTAGGGTTAGGGTTAGGGTTTCACTTCTGAGTTGCAGACCTTCCAAAAGTGTCAGAACAAATTAAGCAACAAATGAACTAATATCCATTTAAGTGTCTATTTCAGCTGCGAGACTCTTCTCAAAGTGAACATTTTTGGAACTGAATAAAGAGAGGTCTTTTTATAAAATATCTAATATCTAATAAAAAGGCAGTTGATGTCCTCCTCATACCCACAAAACACATAGCCTACTTGTTGTCATCTCTGTTAACAGTGTACACTATGACAGTTTTCAGTTTCTCAAAACACAGAAAATATTTTTGAATCATTATCACAAAGTCAAGGTTGTTTTCTCATGGGAATCAAATGCTATACTTTCTAACTAACTAAAATTCTATGAACTAGGGCTGCAACTCTCAATTATTTAAATAATAAAGCAGTCTACCGATTATTCCATTGATTAATGGAGTAATCAAATAAGAAAAAAATGTTGCCTTATTAAAGAGCAATAGTAAATATACAAAAGAGGAAAAAAACAGGTCTCTTAAAATGAACAGCTAATTGGCTTACTTTTTTGAAAAATCATAATTTCTATTGCTTAAATTGCATTCAAGAATATAATTTGTCAAACCCAACCCCATTAAGTTCATTTAAGTGCCATATTATGTTCTGGATTTTAAAGAAAACATTGTCTGAAATGCAAAAACAAATGCAGTAGTTTCACAGTACTTTAAAAAGGTACACATACAACCTAAAACTAAACCATAAGTCATCAATAATAATTATTATTATTATACATAAAAACTGCTTTCAACCTACCTATAGGTCATGCATAATGTAAGCTTTTAATGTCTTCTTGGGAATCTTTTTGGTATTTGTAGGATGCAAAAAAAGAGAGAATTCTGGCAGGATCGTACCCCCTGGACGACATAGATATGGTGTGTGTGTGTGTGTGTAATTAGCATATAACAACATGAAAGAAGCTCAGGCTTTCACAAAATGACTGCAGGTTTTTATTTTCTGTAGTTATTTTTGTGTATAAAACTTAGGTACATCTGGGGCCTACGCCACCATTAAGGTGAATATGCCATTCACCTAAGGCACAGATCATAAGGGTGGGAAAAACCCAGCCGCATGGGTTAGCTACTGAACAGTTGGTTGTTGCACTAATACGTTTGGAATAGGGCAAGAAATAACGTAGCAAAAGCACTAGGGATATCTTAGCTAGCCACCATATTGATCTGCGTTCTTAATTAGCCATTATATATGGCCATAATTAACATACATTCTTTTCTAGCCTTCATCTCAACTAGTAGTCATATTGATTTACAGTAAATGCTGACGTTAACGTTGCCTTGTGTCGGGCCTGCTCTGTGAACTGGAAGCGTAGACTGGATGCTTTCTGCTGAAATGCTGAAGCATTGATGTTGTGCGATTGTATTGTAGAAGACTAGTTCAGTTTTACAATAGACACACTCTACAGAGGTTTTCTGTGTGTTTTTTTTTAACTTGAAATGATCCCAAACTTTGCCTATTTTTGCTCTTTTGAACTTTATCCTTGTATTTTTCTTATTTTTATTAATACATCTTTTATTTATAAAGACTCCTTGTTTACTCTTTTGTACATAAACCAAGGGTTTATGGTCATCCTTCCTCTTGTGGAGTCTTCCTTATATTTTTGGGACATTTCAAATTATTTTGCCAGCTCACCTTGTTGGGGGTTAGCTTGGTCGGAGGCCAGCGGTTAGTACTTTTAAATCTAGTTGGATTTGGCATTTCAAAATTTTAGGTTTTCTCTCTGAAATCTCCTGATCCTTGTGGTTGCTCATGTGCACAGTGGCATTAAGCCACCCCATACCAATCTGTCTATCTATGCAGCTTGGTTACTTCATTTAGCCCAATGTGTTGTGCATTTTTAAATAAAGAAATAAATCAGGGTCCATGTTAGGTGTAAAGGTGTGCATGAGCAGCCCAAGGTTTATTTTGAGAATTGACAGGACGTGCATCAACGTGCAGGTATGAGTGGTTCAGTAAATTTCCTCTTAGTTCATTCTTAGTTATTTTTCCTGTTCAGCCTATATACATCGGACTTCCAATACAACTCGGAGTCCTGCCAGTTCGCTGACGACACTGCTATCGTGGGCTGCATCAGGAGTGGGCAGGAGGAGGAGTATAGGAACCTCATCAAGGACTTTGTTAAATGGTGCGACTCAAACCACCTACACCTGAACACCAGCAAAACCAAGGAGCTGGTGGTGGATTTTAGGAGGCCCAGACCCCTCATGGACCCCGTGATCATCAGAGGTGACTGTGTGCAGAGGGTAAAGACCTATAAATTGGACTGGACTGCCAAAACTGATTCTCTGTGCAAGAGAGGACAGAGCTGGCTATACATCCTTAGAAGACTGGCGTCCTTCAACATCTGCAATAAGATGCTGCAGATGTTCTATCAGATAGTTGTGGCGAGCGCCCTCTTCTACGCGGTGGTGTGCTGGTGAAGGCAACATAAAGAAGAGGGATGCCTCACACCTGGACAAACTGGTGAGGAAGGCAGGCTCTATTGTAGGCATGGAGCTGGACAGTTTGACATCAGTGGCAGAGCGACGGGCGCTCAGCAGGCTCCTGTCAATCATGGAGAATCCACTGCATCCACTAAACAGGATCATCTCCAGACAGAGGAGCAGCTGCAGTGACAGACTGCTGTCAATATCCTGCTCCACTGACAAACTGAGGAGATCGTTCCTACCCCAAACTATGTGACTCTTTAATTCCACCCGGGGGGGGGGGGGAGGATTGTAAACGTTAACATTATTCAAAGTTATTGTTTTTACCTGCATTTTTATTACTCTTTAGTTTAATATTGCTTTTTGTATCAGTATGCTGCTGCTGGAGTATATGAATTTCCCCTTGGGATTAATAAAGTATCTATCTATCTATCTATCTATCTATCTATCTATCTATCTATCTATCTATCTATCTATCTATCTATCTATCTATCTATCTATCTAGTGCTTGAGGTTTTCATGGTAACAACACTTGCACTCAGTCATTGTATAATAAGGACCCTGGACAGGAAACGAGAGGAAAGAGAAAAGAAAAAATAGGAGGAAAAATGCTAAGGTTAACATAAAGTGAAGATGGTGAAAGCAGAGCAGGAATGAGAGAAAGGAGCCAGCACAGTTAATGAGTAGGCAGACAGTAGGGAACATGAGCTCCATGGAGAAACGTCTGGCCGGTGCTCAAAAGGGCTGAAGAGGGTCTCTCTGGCTGAGTGACCTGAAGTAGCAGGAGTGACCCGCTTTTCAAAGACAGCTCCCGCGTAATGGAGAGGAGTGATAGTGGGAGTTAAAGGAGCGAGGCCAGGCATGGTGCCCTGCTTGGAGCCTGGGGTGAGAGCAGGGTAACCGAGCCAGTGTTGATAGGCTGGCTGTGCCTGTTAGAAGGATGTCTCTTCTGGTTTGCACGATCCCATCCGAGGTTAGCAGAGGAGACATACATTTTTAGATGAAAGGACTGTGGTTCATTTGTTTTTAGAAGATTTATTATGCTTTTTGGGAATTTGTTTCAAAGAATTACTTACAAGATTATAAAGTTTGCGGATGACACGACGGTGGTCGGACTCATCTCGGGCAAGAAGGGTGAGCTAGCATACAGGGACGAGGTGGAGCGACTGTCAGAGTGGTGCACAGTCAATAACCTGCTCCTCAACAACAAAAAAACAAAGAAGCTTGTTATTAACTTTAGGAAAAAAAAAAACTGACATCCGGCCACTCATCATTGGCGGGGCCTGTGTGGAGAGGGTCCCGGTGTTCAGGTTTCTGGGTATGGAGCTGGAGGATGACCTGACCTGGAGCACCAACACCAAGGAGCTGCTAAAGAAGGCGCAGCAGAGACTGTATTTTCTGAGAATTCTCAGAAAGAACCACCTCCCAAAAAATCTGCTCCTTGCTTTTTATCATTGTTCCATCGAGAGTGTGCTCACGTACGGACTGTGTGTGTGGTACGGCAGCTGCACTTCCTCAGAAAAGAAAGCGCTCCACAGGGTCGTCAGGACAGCGGAGAGAACAATTGGTTGTACCCTCCCCACTCTGGAACAAATCTACACATCCCGAAGCCGCAAAAAAGCAATAGACATTTCACAGGACTCATCACATCCCGGTCATTGCCTCTTCCAGCTTTTGCCATCGGGCAAGAGATACAGAGCAATGAAAACAGGAGAAACCGCCTTAAAAACAGCTTTTATCCGAAAGCAATCATGGCCCTGATCTCAGAATAAAACTGCTCCATATCATTCTACCAATGTGCAATCTAGACCTTAAGTCAACAAGTGCAATTTGTATATTTATTACTATCCGGTTTGTTATTATTTTCTCTCTTCTTGTCTTTTTGTCTTTTTAACTCTTATTCCTCACACTGAGTCGATTGCACCTTCAATTTCGTTGTTCCTTTGTAAAAGTGACAATGACAAAAATGACCTATCTATCTATTTATCTATCTACTTACAGTTTACTGGATTTTAACCTGCACTGATCACCTTGTTTTTATGTATTATTTATTTATTTATTTATTGAAGAAACACTTTGGGCACTTTATTGTTTGGTTTTAATAAAAGCACAAAGCACTTGCTCATCCTCGGTCTATGACTATCGATGGTCCCAGGCTCTAGCTCCCAGGGTCTGTGGAGCCAATCTGGACCATCACATTGTTCAGTTGTTTCAGTTACCTGTTCATTATACTCTACATTTAATTCTGTATGTAATAAATATCATATAAGTTAATGTGCTTTATTGTATATTATTGTACAGTACAATCGGTTGAATTATATTGTGAAATCTTTTGTTGAGTGATTTCCTGTAGTATGACTAAAGTCTAAATGACAAAGAAGTACTGCATGGACCATACATATTTTTAAATGAGTTACTGTATCTCAATCAGAGCATGCTGTACAAATAATGTGAATTTTCAAAAGCTCCACTTAAAAGCATAGCTGCATTTTCAAAATCAACTTTCTTAAAGTTAACAGATATTCCATGCAACCTCAATTTCTGAATGATTCACTCTTTACCTTGAGGGGTTATTGCATGATACTTATCTTTGTCTGCCTCCTTGATGAAGCAAGTAAATAATGTTCAAATGCTACAAGTTGAAAAACATTTAGCTAAATTCCCTGAAAATACCCAAATATTTTCTAACTTTTATATTTTCCTTCCCAGATTTGCAAGAAGAAACTGTGAAGAAAAGAGTCATGTCTGGCACAAACCAAACAAATTTCCTTATAAAGGAATTTATTATTGTAGGATTTCCTGGATTCCAAGACCAGCCCAGCAAAAAAACACTCTTTACTTTTTTCCTCATCGCTTATCTTTTGGTTTTGCTGCTCAATCTTCTTCTAATTGGCATTTTTATTGTGGACAGAAATCTTCACACCCCAATGTATTTCTTAGTGTGTAGTCTTGCCATATTGGATATTATTTTATCAACAAACACAGTGCCTAGGATGTTAGCGCTCTTCATTTTAGATTTAAGATCAACACCATTTCTGGCCTGCTTTGCTCAGACTTACTTTTTTTTGGTTCTTAGCTCAGCTGAATGTTTCCTTCTTAGTGTCATGGCTTACGACAGACACATTGCAATCTGCAGACCTTTACACTACCCCACCATAATGACTAACAGTCGCATTCTGAAGCTCATCATTTTTAGTTGGCTGGGTGGATTCCTGAGTCCAACAATAGCAGTTGGTCTCGCCCTTAGGTTCCCATTTTGTGGTCCTAATAAGATCACTCATTGCTTCTGTGACTATGCTTCTGTGTTAATATTGGCCTGTGGGGACATCCTGATTACTAGCTATGTGGCGTTAGCCATAGGCCTATCCGTAATACTCATCTCGATAATTTATATAATCTTTTCGTATACAAGGATCATTATGTCTGTGCTAAAAATATCTAGCTCTACTAGCAGCATGAAGGCATTTTCTACATGCGGGACACATCTGCTGGTCATTTCTTTATTCTTGTTCACAGCTGGGGGAGTTTCCATTTCTTATCGATTCCCTGGTGCCACTACAGATGTGCGGATCATGGCTGCCATAGTGCAGAATGTGCTTCCACCACTGATGAACCCAATAATTTACTGTCTGAGGACAAAAGAAATCAGAGACAGTTTTATGAGGACTCTTAGGAAAAGAAGAATGGTTTCAACACACATATGAACATCTAAACACTTTCATGAACTATCACATACAAATAGCACAAATTAAGCCAGCCTCATTTTTGCACATTTATTATTGTAATTTTGGACCTTTATTCTTGCATTGTATGTAACTTAATGGCTAATTGTGCTAAGCTATTAAGTATTTTATACTATACTGTACGTGATTTTTGTGACTATTCATTTTAGAATATACTAGTTCTATATCTATTCCTTTAAACATACCTTTTTTTTTTTACACTAGACAGCATGACATAACCTGTTGGAGGAACAGGAAAGTATGCATGTTCCTTTCATGGTTGCACAGGTCTTCTTCCCCAGTCAGTATATAATGAGAGTCGGTGGTAGTATTAAGTGATCCAGTCTGACCAATTGTCAGCTCAGTAATGGACTAATTTCATGTGGTTTCTACAGTGTAAAAAAACTCTGCCTGAAGACAATGGCTGTGATCCGTATAAAAAAAAAAAAATAAAAAAATAATGAATAAATAAAAGCAATGGATTTTTAAAAGAAAGAAAATCAGAAAAAATGATACATTTATATATATATAGATATATATATTGTCACGCTTGGGTCACAGAATTGCACAGAAGACAGAGGAGGTTGAAGAGAATGGAATTTTATTCAAACACTGCAAACAAACATTTGTCTCTTCAAAGGGTTTCAAACGTGCTCCTAAAAAGGAAAGAGTTGTCTCCTCCGTTTATCAATTAAAAGTAAGCTCGGGTTTCTTCTTCTTCGGAGGAATACGTGCCAGGAGCAGGAGAAGTCTGAGAGAGAGAAGGAGAGGCATACAATCAATTTAACAAACTGAAAGAAGCCCGTACAGGCTTTTTAAGAAGGCGGAGCACCGCGCGAGAGGCATATTACGCGACAGAGCCGGCCAGAAGGGAATGGAGGAATGTGAAGGTAGTCTGTCATGTTTTTTTAGGGGTTTTCCCAGGGGCGTCTGTATTCTCTGGGGGTGCGATCAGCTCCGCAGCTCACACCCCCTCCCTCAGCTTTATTCACGTTTCCGTGAATCAAGCGATCCTCCAGACCAGGTTCAAACAGACGTGACAGGACATCAGCATTAATATGCTCAGAGCCAGGTCGATGCCTGACTATAAAACTGTAAGGTTGTAATCCCAAGAACCATCTCATGAGACGGGAGTTTGTATCTTTTTGACGGTATAACCATTGAAGTGAAATTTCATCCCCATAAGTAATACTGTAGCGCTTCTACAGCCCATTTAATCGCCAAACATTCTTTCTCAATAGTTGAATAATTGCGTTCTCTGGGGAGTAATTTCCTACTCAAGTATGTGATAGGGTGTTCTTCCCCATCAAAAACCTGGGACAGGACTGCACCTACTCCGAATGCACTTGCGTCCGTCTGTAGTATAAAATCTTTAGAGAAATCGGGATTTCGCAACACTGGATAAGAAGACAAAGCGGTTTTTAAATCTGAAAAGGAACATTCGCAAAGTTCTGTCCATACAATAGGGCGTTTTTTTCTTCCTTTAGTAAGCTCTGAGAGAGGAGCAGCCCTATTTGCAAAGTCAGGGATGAATCTTCTGTAGTAACCCGCTAGCCCCAGAAAAGCGCATACCTGTTTCTGCGTTTTAGAATGTGGGTAAGCTAGCACCTCTTCTATTTTTCTTAATTGAGGACGAAGTAAACCCCTGCCCATGAAGTAAGCTAGATAATGTGTCTCAGACATACCTAGTTTACATTTCTTTGGGTTAGCAGTCAATCCAGCTTGTTTCAGGCTATCAAGGACAGCCTGGACATGTTCTAAATGCGAATGCCAATCATTGCTGAAAATCACCACATCATCAAGATATGCCCCAGAATATTCAGAATGTGGGCGCAATATCTGATCCATCATATGCTAAAACGTTAGAAGGGCCCCATTCATAAAGTAAATTCATAAAGTCCATCAGGAGTCGCAAATGCTGTTTTCTCACAACTGTCAGCCTCTAGAGGCACCTGCCAATAACCCTTTGTGAGGTCTAGCATGGAGATATAGGTCGTCTGACCCAGTTTTTCCAACAGCTCGTCTATTCAGGGCATTGGGTAAGCATCAAATTTAGAAACCTTATTCAAGCGTCTAAAATCGATACAGAAGCGAACGGAACCGTCTTGCTTGGGAACTAACACAACCGGACTACACCAGTCACTTTTACTTTCTCGAATTACACCTAGCTCCAGCATCTTCTTGACTTCTTCGCGCACAATATTTCTTCGTGCTTCCGGGATTCGAAATGGCCGCATCTGTACCCGGACACCGGGCTCAGAAGTGATTTTATGTTCTGCTAAATTAGTGACGCCTGGCAAGTCTGAAAAAACATCAGTGTTCTGTTCAATCAACGTTAATAATTCTGTCTTTTGTGAGCCAGTTAAATCATTACCAATGACAACATCAGTCTGAGAGACAGCAGCCAAGGAAGTGTAAACCCCCTGTGGGTCATGCCACTCCTTCAGGAGATTAACATGTAAAATCTGGAATGTTTTGCGTCGGCCTGGTATTCTAACCTTGTAATTCACCGGTCCCATACGCTCCTCAATAATGGCAGATGGAATCAGTACCAAAACATGATCATCAGGTTTGAGTTTACAGAACTTACAGTGCCTATTGTAAAGACGTTTCTGAGTTTCCTGCTCACGTCGCTGATGCTCCACAGCGATAGAAGAAAACTTAGAAATTCTATCTTGCAATGAAATTACCCGATCTGCAAAGCTCGGGCCATAAGCTGTTGTATCGATTCCTATCCATTCCTCTCGTACAACATCCAGGATGTCTCGCGGGTGCCTGCCAAATAACAACTCGAAAGGACTCAAGCCAGTGGACGCCTGCGGCAGTTCCCGCACCGCAAACATAACAAAAGGCAGGACAGAGTCCCAAGATGTGGGATCATCATGAGCGACTCGCCTGATCATCTGTTTTAAAGTCTTGTTAAATCATTCAGTCAAACCATTCGTCTGTGGATGGTAAATAGTGGTACTCAATTTCTTAATAGCAAGGCTGTCACACAATTGTTTCATCACGCGAGAAGTAAAAGGAGTGCCCTGATCAGTTAAAATTTCCCTAGGGATGCCAATACGAGTAAAAATCTTGCACATAGCTTTAGCTACAATGGAGGAATTGGCCTTTTTCAAAGCAGCCACTTCCAGATATCGTGTTGATACCCGTTTTTACTCTTAGGAAGAGGGCCTACAATATCTAATCCCACCCATTGAAAGGGGACTTTCAGAAGAGGCATAGGACAAAGGGGAGCCTGAGAGGTTTATAAACGGAGACGATCTGGCAATCAGGACATGAAGTACAGAATCGCTCAACATCTTTTCCATATTCAGCCAATAAAATCGTTTTGATAAATGATCTCTGGTCTAATCAGCCCCCAGGTGCCCTCCTAAGATGTGAGAGTGGGCTAACTGGAAAAATATGTCCCTATGTACTTCAGATACAACTAGTTGTTCAATAAATTCCCCCAATAAATGATCTGAAATCACTCTAAAAAGTCTTTTTGTAGAA
The DNA here is from genome assembly GCF_900747795.2 of Erpetoichthys calabaricus. Taxonomy (NCBI): domain Eukaryota; kingdom Metazoa; phylum Chordata; class Cladistia; order Polypteriformes; family Polypteridae; genus Erpetoichthys; species Erpetoichthys calabaricus. The sequence goes on along the minus strand of NC_041397.2, from coordinate 302,848,670 downwards.
AGTGCAGGGTTTTCAAGCCCCCGGATTCACACTCTTGGTAATAAGAGTCACTAGCAGCGCAAGCCTGTTTAAATGCATATTCTAATGAACTATAGGTATGCTGCAAGCACACAAAATCTGTCTGCTCGTTAGTGCTCGGTTTGTGTTCGGAGGCATTTGCAAGTTGAGAAGTTGTAGATGGGCCAGCCAGCCAATCTGGGAAATTGGGGGTGTGTCCCTCGGTCTTGCAGGAGAGATCCGGTTCAATATCTAATTGGGCCTCGAGATCTTCCCCGACCGCCACCACTTCTTCTTCCTCACCCCTACTAAGCTTGACAGGGTACTCGATGACTGGTGCCCGACATTCGCTAATTAGTCTAGGAAAAAGGGAATTCCTCCTGCCAATCAGCAAGGGCCAGGGGCAGGAGTTCAAACCAAACTTTAAAGTGACGACCATTATATGTCAAAGGAAGAAGCAATGTCTGATAGTCTTTAATATCTCCATGTACACAACGTATCTGTACAGTTTCAGTGTTACTGAGGTATTCGTCGTCAAGACAGTCCCGTCTGACAACACATATGTCACTTCCTGAGTCCAATAATGCCGAGATCTCGCGGACCCCCAACTTCACTGAGATCCTTTTTTTCTGAAGAATAAGGAATACAGGAGCAACAAACCTCTGCTAATCCAATTTCCATCAATTGAGCAGGGGATAGGCGACAATCCCTCGCCAAGTGGCCGGGTTGATCACACCGGAAACATCTTCGTTCAGCACCCCTGCCGGATTATCCACGGCGACATCCACGACCTGCTCCTGCCTCCCCAGATATGGGCACTACATCTGATGACATCCGATTCTCAGGTCTTATATTTCATTGATGCTCTAACCTTCATTCAAAGCGACGAGCATTCCCTGGGTGATCCTTTGTAGGCAGTAAAACAGCATAAGGAGCAGCAAATCCAACGCTTTTTCTCCAAGCAGTCTGAGAACCTTCCACGAATTTGACCATGATCATCAATGACTCAATATTGTGATGAAGAAATTAATCTCAGAGAATTGCAGGTATCCCTGCCAGCAGTATATTCATGACAACTTTTTCCACAATACGTTCCATCTTGTCTCCCTCAAACCAGTAATGTACTTTATGAATCAAATCTTGTATCTGCGCATGGATGGGGCCATCCTTGTTCAGTCTCCAATCATGAAGTGCAAAACCTTTAGCCAAAATGGTCGTAGTTTTAAGTAAAACAACCTGCTGCTTAATAAATCATAATTGCCGAGTTTATCGCGAGGCACATTCTGTAAGGCAAGTAAGACATTCCCAGACAAAAAAGGGTTGACGATAACATTTCTGGGTCATCGGAAGGACCCATCTTTGTCAGCACATCCTTAGAATTAGCAGGAGGAGCAGGAATCGGATCATCCTCCGGGACATTCTGAGTGATTTGAAACAACTCCTCAGCATCCATCTGTGCAACCACTCCTGGTACCACTTGTCAAGCTTGACTAACAGATTTGCACTGAAACAGAAGAGGTTGTAGAGACAGGAACTTTATTCAAACACTGCAAACATATTTCTCTTTCAAAAGTTTAAACGTGCTCCTTGACAGGTGAGACAGTTCCGTCTCACAATTAAAAGTATGCAAACATATCTTCCTCTTCAAAGGAGTGTGTGTCAAGAGCAGGGAATGTCAGAGAGAGAGAGAGAGAGTGAAAGAGAAGCAAAACAATCCGAAACCGAAACCATTCAGGCTTTTAAGTATGCAGAGTACCGCACGGGAAGCATATCGCGCAATAGAGCAGCTGCAAGTAAGCCCAGCAAGTAAAGGAGCAATATGAAGGTAGTCTGTCAGCATTTTTAGGAGGGGTTTTCCAAGGAGCATCTGTATCCTCTAGGGGTGTGATCAGCCCCCCAGCTCACAATATACAATCAATCCTCAACTTTGGCGAGGGTTATATTCCTAGGAAAGTTTATGAAAGTGAAAAATGCAAATGGTAATACATTGAACCTATGGGAAATTGGGGGTTAGGTTCCCCTGACCACCAATAACTATAATCTTTCACTTGAGATTTCTCAAAATACACTTTTCTGAATAGAATTCTTTAATAACAAAATTCTTTAGTTACTGCTGTCAGAAGATGCTGAGACTTGTAAGGTTTCAACATCACGTCCAACACTTTGTCCTTTAAGGCTGGCATTGGATGCACCTACTTGACATAATCCGTCAGCGATGTCTTTAACCAGGTATTTAACTGTTATTAGTAACCTCTTACTTGTCTCAATATCCATAATGTACTCTGCATATGTAACCCTGGGGACCTCTAATGGCAGGCTGCTTACTTACTGAGACTGTCTTTACTTTCATTCCTTTACTTTAACCCAGTTTGCCACCAATGCAGGACTGCATTGTTAAGCATCTTTTTGTTCTTAAGGCACTGCATATAGTAAAAGAATATTCGATCTAGCTCTTGACTCGCTAGTAATCAGTAATTGGACACAGGCATTGAATTTAAGCTTTTCATGAAAAATGATTTGCATTTTCATAATTCCCGATAGGATCAAATATAAGCAACCAGTATCGGCACACTGCACGATAACATGCAGTGAATACACTTGACTTGAGCATTCATAGTTTTCATCCTCTTTCTCTGTACGTTTATCATTCGTTTGTTCAGAGGTTGATGTGCTTGCTGCTTTCTGAGCAGCTCTTTTTTTCTCCACCCTAGCGGCCTGCTTCTTCTCTTCTTTCATCAACATCTTTTCGCATTAAAACTGATTAAGTCAGTGTTTGTGTTGCAATTACTTAGTACGTTTTCCTTCATTTTTCACTTAAGCATGCACTTAAGTCTTCAATCTGCCTCAAGAATGATTTAAGATATGAAGAGGTAAGGGAAGTGATGGTGAAGGTGGTAGGGAATGAGAACGGCGCTCGTATGCATGTGCTGCACGGCCGCCCTGCTGGCCACTGCCGAGAGTTAATTCTACAATAAAATAAAATAAAAATAAAAAGAGGAATAACCTTGGAGGTCAATCATCATCATGAAAGCAGATATTAGACGTCACGTAGTATATGTGTACCAAATTTTAGGTCAATAGGTCAAACGGTTTGCGAGCTACAGGTAATTTAAAATACTGGATAGACAAATGAACAGCCATGGTAGTGTATTAAATATAATGATACAAAGAATTATACAACCTGAGTGGGTTCATGTAGTCAGCCTTCAGTCCCAGATGACATTCCCCAGATGGCTCAGTTCTTTAGTTACAGATTACATATCCTTAATCATAAAGTGGAAAGAAAGATTTCCTGCTGGAGGCAGATCTTGTTTGAAAATATATAGCAGATAAGCAGATACCAAGCTCCATCTAAATGTGTGTGGCTGCTCTTTAAGTTTCAGAAAGGCAACAAAATAAAATTTGAATTAAAAGTAAACAAAAAAAAAACAGAACTGAGACTTTATTTTTTGAAAAAAAAGGTGTAATCAAAGGCAGCCCCCCTCCTCATCCAAAGTGAACACTTGGTATTCTGTTTCCCAGAAGAGCAGGCAGGTTCTCAGAACACAGGCATGTTACTAAATCATCATCACTAGGCCAAAGTCATTTTCCAATGGGAATCAACAAGTTGCACTAAACTGCAAACCAACTGGTTGTACAAAACATTTGAAAGTCCTGCTGTAGTTGAGTTTACCTACTTTTCAGACATTCCACAGCTCCTGCTTTCCATTGGAGTCCAGACAATGACTATGACACTTTGACATATATAAAAAATAATTCCACGGTTCAAGTTCATTTTAAAAGTTATAGTAAAAATACAAAGCAAAAAAGTTTACACAAAAATAAAGAGAAAACTTGATAATACAAAACAAAATTTCATATGTAAGTTGTTTCTGTCCAAGGCTTATATATCTAGTTATGTATCTTTGAGTTTCTCTTATTAATTCTCTATAGGAGATACATGCGTAAAACATACAGACATGAAACTTGAACAGTCAGAAAACTGTATGCTGTTGTTAATCCATTAAAAACAGGGCAGGTCAGTTATGTTTCTAGCTCACTGGAAACTGACTAATATTGTATTACTGCAGTTCAGGCAAAGCTGAGTAATATGGAAGTTCCGTTACAAGTCCACTTGAGTGGTTAAAGAGAATTATCCATTATCTATATCAGTGGTTCATAAACCTTTTTTTCTCCGCACCCAATATTGCATATTCCATGACACAACCCTTAATCACTGTGGAACATCATCCTTCCCCCTTGCAGAATAGACGCTAACTGTCGTCTGGATGGATTGTTTCCCTCTGGAGAATTGCTGCCAACTGCTGTCCAGAGATGGTGGTAGGGAATACTGGATAATTGCTGCCAAACATTGTCTATTGTCACGTTCCCCATCAAGAATTGCTGACTAACGAAGTCTGGGGGGTTTGTTTCAGCCACGCAAGTGGTGATCCATCAAAATATGGAAGAAGATGATCCACTGCGGCAACCCCTAACAGGAGCAGCCGAAAGAAGAAGACTTTTTCTCATTGACTCAGCATGGCGCAATTACAGATAGCTCGTGACAAAAAGCACTGATCTGTATAGCTATGAGAAACACACATTCTTAACAAATTAAGCAAATGCTCTTGTGCACTCTAAAATTCACAGTAAACGTTCGAATATTGGCTCTCAAACCTGCTTTGCCTTTCTGCTTTCCCAGAACACACTTCACTCCTGTCCTGCTTGGCAATTCTTTCAGGCCTCAACTGTTTGCCTGAAACATCAAAGATTTCTCCATGCACCAATCCAGCTGATTTTGCTCACTATGCAGGTTTCTCATCTAAACTCACTTTAATGTCAGCGTGGAGAGCCCATGTCTGTTCAATGCAGTCCTCTGTCTCCATGTGTGTGTCAGTGCTGACAGGTTGTCTGCTATTAATCAATCTTCATGGCTATCAGGTTATTATGGATCACTGACTGAAATCTGGGACTTTAAAATGCAAGTTCAACAACACAGGATTTGAATGTCAATATTTGTCACATAAATGCTTTTTGTAAAATTGGAATTATGCTAGAAGGTGACTGTCAGATACATGTTAGATCATATACTGTTAGATCTGACTTTACCGATGTTTTTACTTTTATTGTGTCATCGACTGATAGTAATAGAGACCAAATAGAATGTTGGGTTGCCAACCGGGCTACCCCGTTAACTGGTGCAACAGGAAAACAAAAATAACATGAGCATGATGGCGCTGTAATTAACAAAAAGTGTAACTAGCCATTGTCCAGGGTACAGGTGCTGTAAAGAGTTGCTCATCTCCTAAATGACTGCCCTGCTTTTATAACTCAAGGACTAGAACAGGTAGGAACATCTATGGTTAAGATTAGGGTTAGGAGTTAAGTCAAGTAAACCAGGTGACAAAAACCTGCAATCCAATTGGATGTCCAATGGAGCTACTGAATCTCCGAGTTGCGGAGGTCTGCAGCTTGACCCATCTCATTTTTTTTCTTAAAGCTGTGCGCAGACAATAGTTATTGTGTGCATAGCTTTTCCAATCTTAGCCTCATCATTTCTTCATAGTTCTCACAGGTAGCCTCAATCACAACCTCTTCTTGTACAATCACTGAGTTTTTGAGGATGGTCTGGTCTTGGCAGATTTCCAGCTGTGCCATGCTCTCCATTTCTTAATGATTGATTTAATTCAATTTCAGTTACTTGGATATTTTCTTGTCTCTATCTCCTGATGCATGCTCTTCATGGAGTTACTTGGAGTGGTCTTTTGTCTTCATTGTACAGGTTAGCCTGGCATTCAGATTCACCACAAGTTAACTTATTTTACATTCGAGTGCATTTATACTACAAGCAGCTGAACCACAGACAGGTGGTCTCCACTGAACTAATTCTGGGACTTCTAAATCCAATTAGCTGCTTTACTGATTATTTAGGTGTGTCGCATTAAAGGGGGGTGATTACTTATGTGAACAGTTATTTTTTAATTTGTAATTAACTTAGATCATTTGTAGATATTAGTACTTAGGTGAAATACAACATTTAAGATACAATTGGTTACGTTTCTTCAGTTTTTCCAGTGGCAGCACAGGGTGGTGAAGTGACTTGCTCAGGGTCACAAAGCATCAGTAGCAGGATTTGAACCCACAACCTCAGGGTTTGAAGTTTTAAGTCTTAACTATTCTGCCACACTGCCTGTCAGAGATCAGTTTTCACTAAGATAGTTTTAGACAGCCTTATTCTGTTTGTCAGTGCCAAAAAGCCACATTTAATCAACTGTGATTTAAGTTTTTCATCACATTGAAATGTGAAAACTTCTAAGGGTGTGAACACATTTTATAGGGACCGTATGTGAAGGTGGACTGTACCTAATAAACCGAACACTTAGTGTATATCACTTACTACCTTATAAAGTATTATTTAAGACCTTAACCTTCTTGCATGGCCACTTTTCATCTTCCCCTATTCTGGCCATCAGCACTCATACCACCAGGTGCAGGGACAGCAGTTTCTGGTTTTGATCTCCATCAAGATTGTATATTGTTGTATTCACTCTCTGTTGTTGATATTCTACTACTGCCTTAATCTGTGGTAGACATGCAAGTAAGAATCTTCATTTTAATGCTACTTTTTACATTTATATTCTTAACACTGAGGATGTGTTTCCCGTAAACACCAGAATGGACTTCGTTGAGCCCTTGAGCAAGGCCCTTAACCTGCAACTGGGTTTGATGTTAATCTGCATCCATTCCTACAAGCAGGTCCTTCAACTTACAGGGAAAATCTGGGGGCAGGATTGGCACTCCAGCCACCATAAAAAATCTCACACTGTTCTAGTGTGGTGCTGAAGTGTCACCCAGTGCACTATTGCACTCAGATCACAATCCTGGTGATTTGTTGTGTGGTGGGTGCGGCAACATGCTGTATCAGCACATGCTCGCAACCTGTCTCTCTCTCTGAGGTTGCTAAACCAAAATGTAAAAGCAAATTTAACAACAGATTCAATAAAGGGCATAGAAAAAAGTGTCATTATGGCTTTGCCTACTTTATAAGACTAAGCTTCCTAAGAAAGAATAGCCATTTTACCTCAAATTTGTTCTGTGTTGAGATCAAAATTTAACCTGTTTTCAGTGATTGTCCCCAAATATTTGTAGAGCGAGGAGGAAAAATATTTAAGAGCTTTTACCTTACTCAGAGTGCCTCTGCAAACTGTACTGTGTAAGATAAGAAAGAGTGGAATGCTAAACATGGAAACTGTGAAGTTTTGATGGCCATGTGTGGGGGAATGGGCTTTAACCAATTAGAATAAATGTGATAAATTGTACAGCGCGTCATCAGCACGTGCATGTAAGAAATAAGCAAATCAATGAAATATTGTGCTGCATGATTAATGCATGCTCCTGAAAGGACCAATCAGTATAAATGTAAGTTGTTACATCACATGTTGTGTACTCCTATTGTTTGTATGATTCACCACTGATCTTGTTTGTCGAATATTTTCCTGGAAATTTTCCATGAGGCCAGCTTAGACAAACATTTTTTTCCTAGCACCCCATGATGCTTTACGAGGCAAGCATGACATAACAGAGCTGTAGGAGCCATGTGCAGAACTTTCACGCATGCTCTCTGTAATATTGTTTTCCCATCTGCTTCATGCTTGTTTAATGTCGAAAATACCAATCGACACAACAATTTATTTCTCTTATAGTCCAAAATCATACAAGAGATGTCTCATGGGGTTTTAACAAGCCCTGTTTTTTGATAGCCCTCCAAGCTTGACTGAGGATTTATTACTGTTTACAAGGCATTTCTATTTTCTTCATGGATGAAAAAAGTACAAAACATCTGCAGAGAGAATAGAAACAAACAAGCTGTTTCGACTGCAGAAAGCATTTGATAAGGTGACACATGAGAGGCTGGGCATCAAATTAAAAGAAGTGGGAGTTCAGAGTGTTGTGTGTAGATGGGTGCAGAATTGTCTCAGACACAGGAAGCAGAGGGTGATGATGTGAGGAACCTCATCAGAATTGGATGATGTTAAGAGTGGTGTTCTACTGGGGTCAGTGCTAGGGCCGCTGCTATTTTTCATATATACCGTATATATCAGTGGCGGACGATCAGGGCCTGCAATGACTTCTCTGCTGGCCTAAAAAAATATCTGAATCAGAAACTGATGTTAATTATATTTTGTCCATGAATAGTTCCAAATAGTCTGTCCGCTTCCTTTCATAGCTTTTCCAATGGTTGTGTTGCGCCTGCTTCCAGACATGTATTTTCGTATTAAAGCATTTAACCAATCACATTTCAGTCATCATTTGTTGCCAGGCAGGGTCAAAGTCAAATAAGTCTGCCCAGTGGCCTTCACAATCCATTCTGCAGGCCCTCTAACACAAAATAAATGTCGATTAAACTGTTGCTTCAACCAATCAGATTTTGAGTTGGTTTCACTAGGGCCCTCTAGCAGGCGTATGGCAACGTCACCGTATTCAGACCCGTTGATTGGATTGGATGGTGTAATAGAAAAATCTGAATGAGAGCATCATGGGGCAGCTGTACACATTGGTATGTTTGGCGGTGACCATTCCCATGTTCACTGCTTCTGTCGAGTGGACATTTTCAGCCCTAAAGCGAATTAAAACTTATGCCAGAAATACGACAGGGCAGGTTCGACTTTCAGTTTTAGAAAGGGACTTCGTGATGGAACTGAAGCGCACGGATAATCTGTACGACAGAGTAATTGAACTGTTTTTGAGGAAAGAGAGGAAGATGGATTTTGTTTACAAATAATCCGAATTTTTGGTGAGTAAAATGTTGCGATTTTCCTAAATAATATTGCAAGTTTATGAGTTATTATTGAAGTTTTTTATGTGGGTCGTGGGCTGTAGCTGCAGTAGAAAGGAACTTGTTCACCCCTGGTTTGTCTATTCAATAAAGGCATTTATTGTGGCTACAGGAGTTATCTATCTGCGATGCAACGGCTCTTTATACTGTATTTCTGCATATTAAGATGGTTTTTATAACCATAAATTAGTTTTTATGGGGGGGGGGTTGATTCAGACGGAGCACTGCCATATATACTCGCGGATAAGTCCTCCCGCAGATAAGTCGGGACTTGATTTTACCGTATAATTTCAGTATTTTATAATATCAGTCGTATAAGTCGAATGCGGAAACCTCACACTATTGGTCCAAGAGATTATGATACGCTAACGCACACCTGAGAGAGTAACCACGGAGCACACTGGCTTTTTTTCTATGTATTGTGCCTACGTGACCACACGGTAATACCCTAACTGTTCTGAAGCAACATTTGCACTGATTTATGTTTTTAGTATCTCATACATCTTTATCGTAAGAGCATCCCTTATCTACAATGGAGCGTTCGATCAGAAGAAAATATGAAGCTGGTTTTAAATTAAAAGTCGTTCAAGTGGTGAAAGAAATTGGTAACTGCACTGCTGCATCAAAATTCAATGCACCTGAGAAACTGATGTGAGATTGGAGGAGGCAAGAATATGTAAAAAAAAAAAAAAATAAAGTTTTGGATTTTTGAACAGCATATAAGTCGTGGTCTGATTTTATGATCGATTTTTTGGGTTTTAAGACCTGACTTATACATTTACGGTATACATGATTTGGATAGGAATATAAGCAACAAGCTGTTTAAGTTTTAGATGAAACCAAGATACGTAGATTGGCAGATAATCGAGAAACTGTTGAAGCATTACAGAGGGACTTGGACAGCATAAATGTTGGGCAGATTTGTGGCAAATGAAATTTAACTTCAGTAAATGTAAAGTATTATGCATAGGAAGTAAAAATGTTAGGTTTGAATACACAATGGGCGGTCTGGAAATTGAAAGTGCCCCTTATGAGCAGGATTTATGAGTCATAGTGGACTCCACACTATGAACTGCTAGACAGTGTTCAGAAGCCATTAAGAAGGCTAACAGAATGTCAGGTTATATAGCGCCTTGATGTGTGGAGTACAAGTCACAGGAGGCTCTGCTGAAGCCTCATCTGGAGTACTGTGTGCAGTTTGGGTCTCCAGGCTACAAAAAGGACATAGCAGCACTAGAAAAAGTCCAGAGAAGAGCAACTAAGCTGATTCCAGGGCTACAGGGGATGAATTATAATGAAAGATTTAAGGAGCTGAGCCTTTTCAGATTAAGGGAAAGAAGATTAAGAGGAGACATGATTGAAGTGTTTAAACTTATTAAGGGAATTAGCCCAGTGGATTGAGACTGTTACTTTAAAATGAGTTCATCAAGAACAACTGAATACAGTTGTAAACTTGTTAAGGGTAAATTTTGCACAAACATTAGGAAAGTTTTCTTTACACAGAGAAGCACAGACACATGAAATAAGGTACCAATAGTGTGGTGGACAGTAGGACTTCAGGGACCTTGAATTGATGAAGTGGATAGGACTGGCGAGCTTTGTTGGGCTGAAAGGCCTCTTCTTGTCTCTATTGCTCTAATGTTCTAATGCACTCGGAGCTGCAACTTCAAACTTTGGAATAAGCCAGTTTTATGTTGCCACTTTGTTGCACGGCTAATGTCTGCCACAAGATTGGAGATCTGTCAACACAATGATATACATGTATTTTTACTTATTGCTAGTTTCTGGCCATTTTTTGTATTTTGTTGTAGTTTACAGTATTCATTCCATCTGTGTGTTTTGTTGTTAAAGGCATGGTGGTGCAGTGGTTAGCACTGCTGCTTTACAGCTCAGATCATATTTTTTGGCCACAATAATTGTTCCAACATAGTGAATTGACCCTTAGGGGCAATTATAAGATTATACATCTAAACTAGTTTGATTCCCCCATCCCCATTGACTCCAACACATTTCACAGAGTTTGGCAAAAGTGCCTAAATCAAACATTTCCTCTGATTTTGCCCAAACTCACGGCAAGGTTCATTAATTACTATTGATGACAGAATGAGAGGAGGAGGGCACCTAAAACATTAAGCCATATACTTAGTCTTAGCGTTGTTTAGCTGTAAAAAGGAACATCACGCGTTGATTCAAATCCATTGTAGCCACAGTGTACAGTTTGTGCATGTGAATATAGTCGTAACTTCAGATATTCCAATGACTTTAAATTTTCTCTGCACGACCATGGGTGTGAGTTTGCCCCACAAATGACTGCCACTTCATCTTGCATTGTGCCTTATTTTGCTTCCCTATGATTTTGATTTTGTTCTTTTTGATTTGATACACTTTATTAATTCCAGAGAGGAAACTGTCTTTTCGCATGACCTTCGGAGGTCAGAGTGCAGGGTCAACCATTGTACAGCACCCCTGGAGCAGTTTTCAGGTTACAGTTCTTGCTCAAGGACCCAATGAAGTAGGATCCCTTCTGGCAATAATGGGATTGGATCCGGCAACCTTTTAGATACCAGCACAGATCCCCGGATCCTCAGAGCCACCACTCCACCTTGAAACTATAATGGAAAATTAAAAGATTATAGAATACACAGACGGATGTTTACCATTCTTTTTAATCATTCCTGGGTAATTAAGCTATGTGGCTGACTCAAGGTGGCTATTAAACAACAGTCATTTTCGAATTTAAGGAGCTTTTACATGACTCCCAGATTAAAACAAATTGAAACAGATAAAATCCTAAGAAGTCTTGGTGTGTAATTGCTGTCCAGCTGTCAGAGATGGTGAACAGGGAAGTAAGTAATTTCCTAATCTAATGTCTTTTTCGATTTTTAAAGAACATTAAGGTGTTACATTAAGAAGCATCATTCTGAGTTACCACATATACATGCAGATAAGTCGGGACTTGATTTTACCGTATAATTTCTGGTATTTTATAATGTCGGTCGTATAAGTCAATTGCAGAAAACTCACGCTATTGGTCCAAGAGATTACGATATGCAAACGCCCACCTGAGAGAGTAAACACGGAGCACACTGGCTTTTTTTCTATGTATTGTGCCTACGTGACCACACGGTAATACCCAAACTATTCTGAAGCAACATTTGCACTGATTTGTGTTTTTAGTATCTCATACATCTTTGTCGTAAGAGCATCCCTTATCTATGCCCTGTATCAGTGCGAGTGCTCCTAACCTTTCTCTTTCTCTGTCTCTCTCTATTGTGCCTAAGTGACCACACGGTAATACCCAAACTATTCTGAAACAACGTTTGCACTGATTTGTGTTTTTTGTATCTCACACCCTCATACTCCTTTATCGTAAGAGTATCCCTTATCTACGATAGAACATTCAATCAGAAGAAAATATAAAGCCGGTTTTAAATTAAATGTCGTTGAAGTGGCGAAAGAAATTGGTAACTGTGCTGCTGCAACACAATTCGATGTGTCTGAGGAACTGATGCGAGATTGGAGGAAGCAAGAAGATGTAAAAAAAAATTGTCGCATTTTTGAATGGGTGTATAAGTCAGGGTCTGATTTTATGATTGATTATTTGGGTCTCAAGACCCGACTTATACATATAGATAGATAGATAGATAGATAGATAGATAGATAGATAGATAGATAGATAGATAGATAGATAGATAGATAGATAGATAGATAGATAGATAGATAGATAGATAGATAGATAGATACTTTATTTATCCCAAGGGGAAATTCACATTCTCCAGCAGCAGCATACTGATAAAAAACTATTTTAAATTAAAGAGTGATAAAAATGCAGGTGTCACTGACAATAACTTTGTATAATGTTAATGTTTATCCCCCCCAAGAAGGAACTGAAGAGTCGCAAAGGTGTGGGGGAGGAACGATCTCCTCAGTCTGTCAGTGGAGCAGGACAGTGACAGCAGTCTGTCGCTGATGCTGCTCCTCTGTCTGGAGATGATGCTGTTCAGTGGATGCGGTGGATTCTCCATGATTGATAGGAGCCTGCTCAGCGCCGATTGCTCTGCCACAGATGTCAAACTGTCCAGCTCCATGCCTACAATAGAGCCTGCCTTCCTCACCAGTTTGTCCAGGCGTGAGGTGTCCCTCTTCTTTATGCTGCCTCCCCAGCACACCACCGCGTAGAAGAGGGCGCTCGCCACAACCGTCTGATAGAGCATCTGCAGCATCTTATTGCAGATGTTGAAGGACACCAGCCTTTTAAGGAAGTATAGTCGTCTCTGTCCTCTCTTGCACAGAGCATCAGTATTGGCAGTCCAGTCCAGTTTATCATCCAGCTACACTCCCAGATATTTATAGGTCTGCACCCTCTGCACACAGTCACCTCTGATGATCACGGGGTCCATGGGGGGCCTGGGCCTCCTAAAATCCACCACCAGCTCCTTGGTTTTGCTGGTGTTCAGGTGTAGTTGGTTTGAGTTGCACCATTTAACAAAGTCCTTGATTAGGTTCCTATACTCCTCCTCCTGCCCATGATAGCAGTGTCGTTAGTGAACTTTTGCATGTGGCAGGACTCTGAGTTGTATTGGAAGTCCGATGTATATAGGCTGAACAGGACTGGAAAAAGCACAGTCCCCTGCGGCGCTCCTGTGCTGCTGACCACAATATCAGACATGCAGTTCCCGAGACGCACATATTGAGGTCTGTCTGTCCACGATCCATGCCACCAGGTATGAATCTACTCCCATCTCTGCCAGCTTGTCCCTAAGGAGCTGGGGTTGATGGTGCTGAAGGTGCTAGAGAAGTCCAGAAACATAATTCTTACTGCACCACTGCCTCTGTCCAAGTGGGAGAGGGATCGGTGTAGCATGTAGATGATAGCATCCTCCGCTCCCACCTTCTCATTCTATGCGAACTGCAGAGGGTTGAGGGCGTGTTAGACCTGTGGCCTCAGGTGGTGGAGCAGCAGCCGCTCCATGGTCTTCATCACATGTGATGTCAGAGCGACAGGCCAGAAGTCATTCAGCTCACTAGGACGTGATACCTTTGGGACTGGGGTGATGCAAGATGTTTTCCAAAGCCTCGGGACTCTCCCCTGTTCCAGGCTCAGGTTGAAGATGTGCTGTAGTGGACTCCCCAGCTCCAATGCACAGGCCTTCAGCAGTCGTGGCGATACTCCATCTGGACCCACTGCTATGCTGGCACGAAGTCTCCTCAGCTCTCTGCTTACCTGGGCTGCTGTAATTGTGGGTGGAGGAAAACTCTTTCCTATGCTGGTATCAGCAGAAGGATGGGCGGAGGATGCAGTACTCTGAGGTGAGAGTTAGAGTGGGTTAGGGTGGTCAAACCTGTTAAAGAAGTTGTTCATCTAGTTTGCTCTCTACACGTCTCTCTCGATGGTGGCACCCCGCTTCGAGCTGCAGCCAGTGATGATCTTCATCCCATCCCACACTTCCTTCATGCTGTTATTCTGCAACTTTTGCTCCAGCTTTCTCCTGTACTGTTCTTTCGCTACCCTGAGCTGGACTTGGAGTTCCTTCTGCACGTGCTTGAGCTCATGCTGATCAACTCCTTTAAAAGCCCTTTTCTTCTGGTTCAAAAGGCCCTTGATGTCACTTGTAATCCATGGCTTGTTGTTAGCATAGCAGCGTACAGTTCTTACTGGAACTACAATGTCCATACAGAAGTTGATGTAGTCTGTAGTGCAGTCAATAACCTCCTCAATGTTCTCACTATGTGATCCCTGCAGGATATCCCAGTCCGTAGTTCCAAAGCAGTCTCTCAGAGCCTGCTCTGCCTCAGGGGACCACTTCCTGAATGAGCATGTAGTTATAGGTAGGACCCTCACTCTTGGTTTGTAGTGAGGCTGAAGCAAAACCAGGTTATGATCGGTTTTCCCAAACGCAGGCAGCGGGGTCATTGTAAGAAAACTATAAAAAAATCAGGATTATTTCAAATTATAAGCACAACAGTTGAGAACAAAACTCAAAGTCAAGGTGCAAAATTTGAATTATAGCTTCATAATCATTACTCTGTCTGACTCTCTTTTCACCTCCAAAACACTCTTGACATACTGTTCCTTCAGAATAACTCCTACCCCATTTCTCCTCCCATTCACACCATGATAGAACAATTTGAATCCACCTCTGATCCACCTGGCCTTACTCTTCCATTTAGTCTCTTGCACGTACAATATATCAACGTTCCTTCTCTCCATCATATCTGCTGTCTCTGCTTACCAGTCATACTGCCAACATTCAAAGTCCCTACCCTCAGTTCCACTCTGTTTACCTTCCTCCTCTCCTGCTACCTCTGGACACATCTCCCCTCTTCTTCGGCCAACAGTAGCCCAATTTCCACCAGCACCCTGTTGGCTAACAGTACTGGTGGCAGTCATTGTTAACCCAGGGCTCGACCAATCCGGTATGGAAATTCATATTGTTGTCCGCATATTGATTTTGCAAAATTATACAGTGGATGCCCTTCCTGATGTAACCCTCCCCATTTATCCGGGCTTGGGACTGGGATGAAGAAACACACTGGTTTGTGCATTCCCTGTGGCTGGGTTTCTGTAAGCCTAATGATATGGTATGAAATACTGTACATGTTTTTCACAGCTGCAGAACAGTACACAGGTAAACACAGGTGTGAATGAGGTTTTAGCAAACAATATTCTTGTTTTACACCCGGAAATCTCCGTTAAAACCCCACAATTTCATAATTATTTTCTTGCCCGGGAAATGAATTTTAGTGACCGTTTTGTAAAACTGCAATACTAATTGAAACTTGCCTGTATGGCACATTTCTGGTCAAATGCAACTTGTTAAGATTCATAGCACTTTAAAAATGTATTTCTTTATGGGTAAATTTTTCCCAGCATCTAAATGTGGTGTGGTTTGTGACTATGAAAATTTAAATTTCATTATTATTTTCTTTCTTATTTTAATTAAAGTCATTTTTTTATTTTTGTTTCATTGGATAGGTGCCTCCATTTTGTGGTGCTGTCATGTAGGCACAATGGTCTTCTGAGGGTTTCTCTCATTCCACAGTTATGTAATATACTGTATATCTCTGTGTTAAATTTGTCCTCAGATATGTTCTCTCCCATTTTTGCTACATTGACCTCTGTGATGTGGATGTGGGGTTAGGATGGGATTGTTCACCGAGTTCTTTCCTTGTACACCCACTTTCCGCTATGTGTTTAAGAGACCTTGGTTCAGTTTTTTTGTGTTGTTTCTTTTGGATTTATATTAGGGAGTTTGGGGGTGGCTTTCCAGAGCTATTGTCTACATTATTCACAGTCATTAGCAGGACCACAGAACAAAAATGTTCCCCACTCTTTATTGTGTTCTCTTTAGAGCTCCGCTTTGCTGTTGACACTATTCTATTAGATTTCTTTGCTCAGCTGGATGTGTGGCCCTCTGGGATATGTCATTGACTTGCGTGTTTTTATCAACTCTAATTTAAATCCACTTTCTTAAATAGTTCCAGGTTGGTGTGGGTTTTGGGCACTGGCGAGGTGGCGTTCTTCAAAATTTATACACGAAAATGTCTTTTTTCTTTTATTTACAATTTCTTACTGCCTTGCTACTTTTTTTTTGTTTAACATAAATTAAAAAATTAATTACAAAAAAGAATATGTAGACGTAATGGTCCACTGCAGCTTCCAATCTTCGATGCTTGTTTAAGGTAATATATTCACCCATAAAATCTAACACCCTGGAGATATTATTATCATTGGATGCTGAAAAAGCATTTTTGTTAAGGTTGAATGGAACTACCTTTTCACTGCATTTTTTGATATTTGGGTTTGGCCCAAACATGTGTGCATGGATCAGCTACTGTATACCAGTCCAGAAGCTTCAGTTTGTATTAACAATATTAATTCAGACTACTTCAAACTAGAACGTGGTACTAGACAAGGATGTCCCTTATCACCACTGCTTTTTGCAATTGTCATTGAGCCACTGGCAGTTCACTGTCGAAATGCTTATGAGATAAAGGGGATTATCAGAGAAGGACTTGAACAGAAAATTTCTCTGCATGCAGATGATATGGTACTGTATATATCCGATCAATAAAATACTGTGCCTGCAGTCCTAACAGCACTAACGGAATTTCAGAAGATTTCTGGTCTCAGAATTAATTTGAACAAAAGTGTGCTCTTTCCAGTGAATTCTCAAGCACACAATATTAGATTTGACACCTTCTCTTTTATCATCAAAGATCAGTTTAAATACCTAGGGGTAAACATCACAAGTAAACATAAAGCTTTTTATCAACAAAATTTTGCCCTCTGAATGGAAAAAATTAAGCAAGACTTGTATAGATGGTCTATCCTTCACCTCACTTTAGCTGGAAGAATTAACATTGTCAAGATGAATATACTCCCTAAGCTTCTTTTTCTATTTAAAAACATTCCAATATGCATCAATAAATCATTTTTTAAGAAATTAGATTCAACCATAACCTCATTTATGTGGAATTCAAAACATCCACGTATCCAACGAGCGACCCTACAAAGACCTAAGGCGTAAGGTGGCATGGCTCTACCTTACTTTCAATTTTATTACTGAGCGGCAAATATGCAAGCTATAAAAACCTGGACACGGACAGAAATAGATGAACATACACAGGCTTGGTCCACAATAGAAATAAAATCCTGCAGTACTTCTTTATATTCAGAGGTGCACATAACTGGTATGCTGGTACGCAGGCACGACAAAAATTGTAAATGTATAACGCCATCTGTGTCCAACATCAGGCAGTTTACCACGGAGTTCCTTGGCCTAATTGAACTGAGTGCTGACTGATCTGTAACAGACGAACTCGTTAAACTTTTCCAGGAAGCAGGCTTGGACAACTGGAAGAAAAAGTTGGTCACCGTGTGCACAGACAGGGCTGCTGTTAACCTAGGTATATACAACGGCATTGTTCCGAAACAACGGCAACTGGCTGCAGTAGGAGACTCCCTTGTGCACATTCTGTGCACCGCACACACACTAGAAAACTGCGGAAAATCAGCTGATCGCAATGTTCCATACTGTGAGACCTTTAATCGCTCCGTGGTCAAGCTGCTGCAGTTTTATTTACAAAAAGGTGGAGTAAAAAATAAGAAGTTGTGTGAAGAGAACGGGATCACTTTTGTGAAATTAGGCAAATTTCACAATATCAGATGGTCTGCATGGAGGCATGACACACTGCTAAAAATATCAACATTATTGCCAGCCATTAAAATGCAACTGTAATAACAGTGACTTGCAACATATCTGCACAGACCAATTTCAGTGTTTTCTGGGCAACGTGCTTGACATTGGCAAGATTTTGAAGACCACATCCATTGTGTTTCAGAAGGAAAAGCTGAGCATTGGAGAATGTAAGGATGAACTAATTTTGGCCATAGGACAGTTTACAGTTTTGCTTGATTCTGAAGGCCACTACAGAGCATATACTGTTTCTAATGCTGATGCTGACAGGGACAAGATAAATTTACTCAGGGGGTTAATTAAGGAGTTTGGAATCAGATATGACTCACTGAAGTAATGTGATCATTTCTTAGTATTTGATCCTTCAAGTTGGCCTCAGGAAATACAAGATTTACATCGTTTTGGCAACATAACAGTTTGTACCATTCTTCAGAATTATGAAGCCACACTGAGTCTTGAGAAACACACAACTGTCACAGAATGGATGCGCTTAAAGCAAACAGGGAAACGCTTGGCAGCATCCTCTGTGTATGACTTGGTCCAAATAATAAGCAATTCAGATCTTTACTCCAACATTGTCAAATTGGTTAAACTGTCTCTTACACTGCCTTTGAGCACTGCAGCCCGTGAGAAGGGATTCTCAAATCTTAACATAATAAAAAACAAGCACAGATCTCGTCTGTCATATGCTCGCCTCATGGCCCTAATGCACATCCACCAGTCAAAGAAGACCACAGAGACATTTGACCCAAAACCTGTGGATGGAGACAGCTAAGCGGAGGCTTAACCAACAAGATTGAGATGCATCTGCAGCATCATCATCTACCATGCAGGAAGCTGAAGTAGAGGACTGTGAGGTAGACAGCGAGGAGGACAGTGAGGAAGGTTGCACTTATTAAAACCTTACTCTGTATAGAGTGATCAGGTATTTCTGATTCTTACCTCTTTTTAAGCTGCTGCTATATTTTTATTTTATTATTATTGTTGTTGTATCTGTATTTATTTTTTACCCTAATTCTTTACCTTACTGTTAAATCTGTTATAGAAATTGTTTTATTTCAATTTTTTCAATTTCTTTGGCAAAACTATTTATGGTTATGCCAATAAAGCTTTTTGAATTGAATTGCATACCAAACTCCATCTGATGGTACTCACTTGAGTAACTCACTGAAAAAGTTATGTGCACCCCTGTTTATATTCCTTACTTTGTACCCCAATAAGTACAAGTCATCGCCAATATACTAACAACCCAATTGTGCTTCACTCACTCAGAATATGTAACCAATGTAGGAAGTATTTTAAGATAGAGAAGCTTTTATCTGTGGCACCTCTGCACCAGAACCACATTTTTTCACCCTCTCAGATGTATGCAGTTATTAATATCTGGAAAACACTTGGGATTAAATCACTTAGAGATCCATACATAGACAACATCTTTGCATCCTATGAACAATTACACTCCAAATGTAACTTTCCAGCAACACATTTCTTTCACTACCTTCAAATTAGAAACTTCGTTAAACAAAACCTGCCCAATTTTCCTCACGTCCCACCTACCTCTATGCCAGAAAAAATATTGATCAGTCTTGAGGACTCAGACAGCATCTCCGTACTCAACATCTCAGAAAAGGAGTGGAAGGCAGCAATGCACAGAATTCACTCAAGCTCCATATGCACAAAGCATGCAATTATTCAACTTAAAATTATATATCGAGCACATCTCTCTTTCTTAAAATTATCCAAATTGTTTCCAAGGCAAGATCCAATCTGTGAACGTTGCAATCGAGCTCCAGACTCACTAGGCTATATGTTTTGTGCCTGCACCAAATTAACATCATTTTGGACCAAAATATTGAAATGCCTTTCAGACAGCCTTGGTGTCACAATCCCTCCTAACCCACTAACAGCTGTGTTTGGTGGGTTCCCAGATGGGCTTAAAGTTTAGAAGGACAAACAAATTGTAATTGCCTTTACTACACTATTGGCGCGTAGACTTATCTTGCTCAACTGGAAGAATCCTAGCTCAACTATTTTAAGTCAGTAGGTAACTGATGGTATATACAGTACTATTTGCCACATTGATTTCCTGGCATTGACTGTTGCCAGACGTTTTTTGGCTCTGTTTTTCTCCTAGTCCTATCTAATACTCTTGAGCCCTTGTAGCCTGGTACTTTCTGCAATAGTGGAAGAACACAACTGAATCTGATGACTATTATTCAAGAATACACAGAACAACAAGTGTTTTTCAGTTACCATAAACAGTAATACCGTGAAAAGGATGTCTGTATATCTTTACGTGCAGTCTTTTTTAGTCATGAAGGTGTTTTTCGCAACTCAGTTCATTTCAAAAGCTCAGCTGCTATGACTCTCATGTGGTTGACTCAAGGGAGCAATTTAACAATAGCAATGATATAATTGCAGAAGATTGTACGTAACTCCCAAGTGAAAAATTAAAACAGATAAAATGCTAAGAAGTCTTGGCCGTGTGTTTTTATCGAGCTCTTAGTGATGATGAACTGGTAAGTAAGCCTTTCCTTCTCAAAATGTCTTTTTCTATTGTAGTGGAAAACCTTTATGTAACTTTTTTAATCTGTTAAGCTTTTTAGTTATGTTGTCTTTTGTCTAAGTGCTGTAAATAGGATGAGTCCATTCTGGTATGCAGACACTCAAGGTTGCCCCTGACCTTTGGATGAAGTATCAGATATCTCTTTATGTAAATTAGTACAAGATGAACAAATGCTACATATATGTACCTATTTATATTAGATTATTATATTATCAGCTTTCTGATAAACATTATGTTGTATATTTATACAGTATAAAGTATTGTTAGCACTCTCGTGAGGGGTGCTATGAAGGTGTCTTTATTAAATTATTTTTTTAGACTTATTGCAAGTTCTTTATTACTGCCACATGGTGCAAGTAAAATTCAGGGCTAATACTAAAACTGTGTCTATCAAACAAAAATTCCATTAACAGACACTTGAATTTGAACCCAGCATATGCAGGCTTAAAAAGAAGAACATCTAAATAATAAATAAGGCTTTATGACCAACACTCTCTGAACCAAACCTTATAAACCCCCCGCCCCCCTTTTCCCCCCTATGTCTAATCATTTTCCTCTGGTGATGAATCCTGGTAGGAGTTTAAAGCTCAGGAATAAAAAAACATCTTAAGATATGTGACACATCTACCTACAGTTTGATAGGATTCAAATCACGGCTTACAGAAGACCACTTCAGAATATTCCAATGTTTTGTTCTTAGCTATTCTTGGGTGCTTTTAGTTGTGTGTTTTAGCTCATTATCCTTTTGGAGGATCCATGACCTATGGCTGAGACAGAGCTTTTTGACATCAGGTAGTGTGTTTCACTCCACGAATAAAAGCACCCTGTGCCAGACGCAGCGAAGCAGCCCCAGAACATAAGTGAGGTATGGTATGGTCTATTGTTCTTTTCTTTGAAAGCTTCATTTGTTCCTCTTTGAACACACAGCTGGTGTGACTTTCCAGAAAGCTCCAGTTTTATCTAATCTGGCTTGTCATTACAGTATGCATTTTAGCAAATTCCAGTCTGGCTTTTTTATGGGAAGTCATCCTGGGTCTTCTTCCATTGAAGCCCACTGTCACTCAGAAGCAATGGATGGTGCAATCAGACACTGATGGATTTTGACTTCAGCTTGTATCATTAACATGAGCAAAATTATTTATTTATTTTATTTTTTGCAGGACGGTGCACGTAAATTCACTTTTCAGATTCCAAAACTAGCACACTTACCATGGGCTGCCAACCCCTCGGAGGCAGGAATCAATATTAAAAGAAGCATAATGATATTGTAATAAAATATATAATGATATCATAATAAAATATAAAAATGCATCGTGTTTAGAAGAAGAGCAAATCACAACAGAATATGTAATACACCCTTTGAATAGTGATGTGCAAAATAATTTGCATGGAAGTGGATTTGCACTTTCACTTCACAAACCATATGTAGAAATTAAATCAAACATTTTGCTATGCCATTTACCCAAGAAGAAAGGCATTTATTTCCTGTCTGAAAGCGTTTTCATGTAAATTAATTCCACATGTATATACGTGCCATTTAGTACGTAAATAAAGATCTCTAGTGAAATAAAATAAAAAATCACAGCATATCCTCAACAAGAATAACTCAATTGCTAGTTAATGGTGGGATCGTTGCTAGAGGTGATTTATTTTCATGTGGAGAAAACCCAGTAATGTGTTTGATGTGTTGTTGTCTGGAAAATTTACAACACATCCGATTTTTAAAAAACGATCTGCACCCTTTCCCGGTGATCTCAAGGAGACAGAATTGATTTTACTGGTGTGCTGTGGATTACACATTTTACACAGCAGCATTAAAGAACACAGGTAGTGACTGAGGTTTAGGAAGCAATATTCCTTGTATCCACCAAAATAAATAAATAAAACAAATTTGAAACCTCAAAAAAAACCAAAAAACTCTTTACTGAGTTTCATGTTTTGCTTGCAAAATGTACCTTAGCATCTGGTTTTGCAAAAATATATGCAAATTGAACCTCACCTGTGAGTATAATATCAGAAAACATGGATAACTTTAGAGTGCTTGTTATTTTAGCGCATTGCCTGGAACTGGGATCCTCCTGAATCAAGCAGATCTTTTTCATGATTTAAATTCAAAATTGCTCTACTTGACAATGATGTTTTAATCAGCCTAAAAACTGTATTACGCATATTTCACTTTATTTAAGACCAGTAATAGCACACTGCACGATAACGTGCAGAGAATACACTTGACCTAAGCGTTCCTAGTTTTCATCCTCTTTCTCTGTACATTTAGCATTTGTTTGCTCAGAGGTTGATGTGCTTGCTGCTTCCTGAGCAGCTCTCCTTTTCTCCACCTTAGCGGCCCGCTTCTTTTCTTCTTTTGTTGGCATCTTTTTGCATTAAAACTGATAATAAGATAGTGTTTGTGTTGAAATTACTTAGTTCGTTTTCTTTAATTTTTCTCTTAAGCTGCCACTTAAGTCTTCAATCTGCCTTAAGAATGATTTAAGATATGAAGAGGTAGGGGAAGTGATGGCGAAGGTGGTAGGGATGAAAACGGAGCTCGCATGCATGCACTGGCCGCTGCCGAGAGTTGATTTTACAATACAATAAAATAAAAATAAAAAGATGAATAACCTCAGAGGTCAATCATCACCCCGAAAGAGGATAGTAGACGTCACATAGTATATGTGTACCAAATTTCAGGTCAATGGGTCAAACGGTTTGCAAGCTACAGGTGATTTAAAATCCTGGACAGACAAACAAACAGCCACGGTAGTGTATTATAAATAAAGATGGTGCAGTGGGTACGTCTGCTGTCTCGTGTCTACACTTTCTTCAGCTCGGATCCCACATCTCGTCATTTCCTCTATGGAGTTTGCACATTCTCAGTGGCTCTGTCTGGGTTTTTGTCTGTGCACTCCAGTTTTCCTCTCCTATTGCCAAAAACATGCTGGTTAGTTTAACTGGAGGTTCCACATTTTTTCCTATATTGAGTTCCTGCTTTGTTCCCATTTTTGCTGGCACAGACTAAAGCCTCTGTGACTTAAACTTGGTTGTAAGTCTTAAATATTTTTTATCTGCTGGACACACTTCATTCTGTTTTCCCCTGTCCCAAGATCAGTTCCTAAGCCACAGTAGGACTAGGTTGTTGTACCGTGTTAGGATGTATTGAGAAGTCAAGAAAAATGACCCCTTTTATTGGCTAACTAAAAAGATTACAATATGCAAGCTTTTGAGGCAACTCAGGCTCCTTCTTCAGGCAAGATGAATTATATCACTAAGCCACGGTAGGTATATTTAATGAATATGATTGTAATATAATGTTTCTAATGCTGTTTCAATTTCTGAAAATTGTTGCCGCATCGCTTCTATTGACAGCAACTAAAGAATGAAGTTTTTCTAAACTCAAGTAATTTAAGTCCAAACTCAGAAATCTATACCTAATCCTCTGATTTTGTCCATAAACAAATATATCACTGTTAACAAAAATTAAGTTTTTACAATCTTTCAAATTTTCATGAACTTGAAAGCACAGAATTAAAAGAGAGTACTAATTTGTGACAAAGTCTGTCCTTCAAAGTGCACCATCTTCCCTTTTCAACCACCAGTCTGTTCACATTACTGGTCTTTAACAGTCTCCGAAGAGCCCCCTAGTAAATACAGTTTATATAGTAATAAAGAGACAAACAGAGATTATAAATTATAAATCTTTGGGGCACCACAAGAGCCAACCACATATATTCAAATAAAATGTGTGGCATAGTGCTCTGTGACGTTGTTACTTCTGGAGATAAAGGTCCTGGGAAGGAAGAGGCAGGCCCAGGAGGGCGGAAACCGGAAGTAACATCGGAGGTGTTATGATCATCAATCTTCCTGTCTGCAGAGAAAGGAAGAGAAAATGCATTAGTTGACAGTGCCCTCTGGGTTTCTGGAGGAATAGTACAATTATCTGACCCCTTAAACTGTCCCTCATTGATGTGTATATGACAATATATATCATTTGTTTATCATAGCTATTAAATACATATATGTATTATAACTTAGATATGTACTGTACCCTTACACTGCTGTCAGTACAATTGCTTTTGTTTAGAATACACGTGGTGCGTTAGGGAAGAAATAACATAATACAGCAGATACAGACCACAGACATAACTATGAACGGATGTTAAAAGATTGATGGATACCTGTTCTGCCACAGGTATAAACAATATTGATTTCTGTGCTCTGGTAGCGCAGCTCCGCATGGCTAATTTGCATATGAAAATCTATAGTAAATTGATTTTTACTTCTTAGAAAGTTATATTTTTCTTGCATTGTGTAGACTAACTCCTAAATGACTATCCATCCATCCATCCATTTTCCAACCCGCTATATTCCTAACTACAGGGTCACGGGGGTCTGCTGGAGCCAATCCCAGCCAACACAGGGCACAAGGCAGGAACCAATCCAGGGCAGGGTGCCAACCCACCGCAGCCTAAATGACTAGATTGCAGCAAATATAAAACATTTTAGAGGAAGTGGTTTCTGAGATATCCACCCTGAACACTGGGACCTATGTACAACAATAACTACCAAAATAATGACCTTCTAATTCTTTTTAACAACTTGCACTGTGTTTGCCTTGTTACAGCCTCCAGGCCTATTGCTTTTGGTCCAGTTTGGTTTAGTACTTATCCACATATCATTCAAAAACAGTGTCACCCATGTCCAACAGTAACTGCTGTAGAAATTGTTTAATTTAACCAGGATTTCTGAAGTCTAATGATGACACTGATGATTTGTTTAGTCATGGGTCCAAGCCTATTAATTTACTTTTTTTTTCATGAGTAGTTTTTGAGATATTAATTTATTAATAGATGTGAGTTCTCAAGGAAGCACACATGAGCATGTGCATGCACATGTTTTTACACACACAAGTGTGTATATAAGTTAATTGACTTTATTGTATAATGTTGTATAGTACAGTGTACAGTCAGTTGCATTGTATTGTAAAATCTTCCGTTGAGTGATTTCCTGCAGTGTCACTGAAGCGTAATTGACATGGAAGTACTACATGGACCATTCCGTACTGATTTTTTTAATGAGATGCTGTACAAATTTGTGAATTTTCAGAAGCTCCACTTAAAAGCATTGTTACATTTTCAAAATCAACTTCCTTCAAGTTATCAGACATTCCATGCAACCTCAATTACCGAATGATTCACTGTTTAAATTTTACCTTGAGCGGTTATTGCATGAATATCTATGCCTGCCTCTTTGATGAAGCAAGTAAGCAAATTAAAAATGCTACAAGTAGGAAAACATTTAGCTAAACCCCTGAAAATAACTCGAATATGTTCTAACTTTTATATTTTCATTCCTACTGTAGATTTGCAAGATGAAATCGTGAGACGAGAAGAAAAGAATCATGTCTGGAACAAACCAAACAACTTTCCTTATAAAGGAATTTATTATTGTAGGATTTCCTGGATTCCAAGACCAGCCTAGCAAAAAAACACTCTTTACATTTTTCCTCATAGCTTATCTTTTGATTTTGCTTCTCAATCTTCTTTTAATTGGCATTTTTATTGTGGACAGAAATCTTCACACCCCAATGTATTTCCTAGTATGTAGTCTTGCCATATTGGATATTGTGCTATCAACAAACACAGTGCCAAGAATGTTAGCGCTCTTCATATTGGATTTAAGATCGACTCCATTTGTGACCTGCTTTACTCAAACCTACTTCTTTTTGGGTCTTAGCTCAGCTGAATGTTTCCTTCTTAGCTTAATGGCTTATGACAGACACATCGCAATCTGTAAACCTTTGCACTACCCCAGCATAATGACTAACAGTCGCATTCTGAAGCTCATCGTCTATGGCTGGGTGAGTGGATTCCTATGTCCAGCAATAGCAGTGGCCCTTGCCCTTAGATTTCCATTTTGTGGTCCTAATAAGATCAATCAGTGCTTCTGTGACTATTCTTCTGTGTTAATATTGGCCTGTGGGGACATTCTGATTACAAGCTATGTGGCATTAGCCATGGGCCTATCCGTAATACTCATCTCATTAATTTACATAATCTTTTCCTATACAAAGATCATTATGTCTGTGCTAAAAATATCTACCTCTACTGGCCGTATGAAGGCCTTTTCTACATGTGGGACACATCTACTGGTCATTTCTTTGTTCTTGTTCATAGCTGCAGGAGTATTCATTTCTTATCGAATTCCCGGTGCCTCTGCGGATGTGCGGATCATGGCGGCTGTGGTGCAGAACGTTCTTCCACCGTTGATGAACCCAATAATTTACTGTCTGAGGACAAAAGAAATCAGAGACAGTTTAATGAGGACCCTTAAGAAAAGAAGAATCATTCCAACACACATATGAACATCTAAGCACTTTCCATGAACTGTCACATAGAAATAGCACAAAATAAGCCAGCCCCATTTTTGCACATTCAATAATGTAATTTTGGACTTTTATTCTTGTATTGTCTGTAACTTTACGGCTAATTGTGCTAAGCTGTTAAGTATTATATACTACATTGTAAAATCAATATGATTCTTGTGACCATTTATTTTTGAATATACTAATTCTGCATATGTTCCTTTAAATGTACCATTTTTATTTCACTAGACAGCATGCTATATCGTGTTTGAAGAACATTCCAAGTAGAGTATGCACATTCTTTCAATGGTTGCACAGGTCTACTTCACGAGTCCAAAGGTCTATGATGAGAGACACTACTAGAAGGAAATGACTCTCAATGGCTCTGGCTCATAAAAAAGGGATTAATAATTAAAAAGAATGGATATTCAAAAGAAAGAAAAATAGGAAAGTAATACTATCTATCTATCTATCTATCTATCTATCTATCTATCTATCTATCTATCTATCTATCTATCTATCTATCTATCTATCTATCTATAATCCTAAGCCTAAAAGTGCAACGATTTTGTGCAACTATTTTATGTGACGTTTTATGTCATGTTTTTTGTCACGCTTTAAATCGGGCTTATTTTAAAACCTACATATATATGTTTGGTATCATTCTTCTCAGAATTTACTGAACTTTAATATAATGTTATTAGGTTTTCAGATTCTTATTCTGTTTTTAAATGATAAACTAAAGTATCAAGAACTCATGTCCCGTGAGATGAGACTTTGTGCCAAGAGATTTAACCACACCCGTGGCCGGAAATAAAAGACAAAGAGTAAATGACAAAGACAGCTGTGTATAGGCTTTTACATGTTCAAAGTGCTGCGTGAGATGCAGATTACCCAGCATGGCAGCAACAGCAGCAAGCCAGCAGCTGATCGAGCAAAGAGGAGTTAAAAAAACCTGTATTTGTTTCCCATTGTATCACCGTTTAAGAGGGGGTTTCGGAGGAGCGACAATGTCTCCTTGGGGTGCGTTCAGTTCACAACGCGAGCAGCGAAGACATGAAGTGGCTGGCTCATAGCACAGGCCAAGGGGGTTGGCAAGCGAAGAAAGCAGGGGGTGAACCCCCTATTATATATATATATATATATATATATATATATATATATATATATATATATATATATATATATATATATATATATATACTGTATATACATATATATACATACAGTCAATCCCCAATGTTTGCAGGGGGTTATGTTCCTAGAAAATATGGAAATGGGGAGTTAGGTTCTCATGACCACCAAAAATGGTAATCTTTCGCTAGAGATTTCTCAAAATACATTTTTCTGCATATAATTCTATAACAAAACACTATTTTTGATTAATATGCACTTTTCATAACACAGTAACCATGAAATAAACCGTAAAATAAAGTACAGAAAATACTATTGTTAAAATGAAAAAAAATGATCTCCTACTAGTCATTCACTAGAATTTCATGACCTCTTGTGCTAACATCTCAATAAAAATAAAAAATCTTTATTTACTGTTGTCATTAAACACTGAGACTGTAGACGTCTTGACATCACCTACAACAATTTATTCACTGGAGTTGGAGATTGTGAAGGACATGTCGGCTTTGTGTGCTGCCCAAGATTCTTAAAGAGTCTTAAATATCTCTGCATATGTGAGCATATCAGAGGTGAGTTGATGTTTAACTTTGAGGCTGTGATCGATAATGGGACCAGCAGCCTCACAGTTTCTAGCCAGCTTTTCGATTCGTTAATGTCAAACTCACTGCCAATATTCTGGCGTAAAGTTTATCAAAAACATTTATTTTCTCAATAAGCACATCACTGACTGTGCATATTTGGATGTAGTGCCCAAATTACTTGCAAAATGTTTTGGGAGCATAATTGTAACATCAAGTTTCATATTTTAGACAAAATACTGAAAATATGCAATGCATGTGTGGGAAGTTCTCTACTCTACAATGGTAAGGTGAACAAGACTGGTAGTATAATAGAATACAGTCAGCTCTTCAAAATTATGTGCGCTGTGCCTCTTATATTTTCATTACCGTGTATAGCCATGAACTCCATGAATGTGAGAGGCTGTTAGCACAAACGTAAAAGAGAGGTTGCAAAAAATTGTGTGCATATTTAAAGTTGTGAAAGTTAAAATTTACAACAACAACAACATTAATTTCTATAGCACATTTTCATACAAATGATGTAGCTCAAAGTGCTTTACATAATGAAGAAAGTAGAACAAAATAAATAAGAAAATAGAATTAGGGAACACTAATTAACATAGAATAAAAGTAAGATTCGATGGCCAGGGAGGACAGAAATAACAAAAAAAACTCCATATGGCTAGAGTAAAAAATTAAAATCTTCCATTCCAAGTTAGCTTTAGGGGTTAAACAGAATCCTCTATTTTCTGTATCAGTGGTTCATAAACGTTTGTTTTTCTTGCGACCCAATTTTGCCTACTGTGTGTCTTTACATCCCATAATCACAACAGAATATCATCCTTCCCCACTCCGAATTGCTAACGAACATTATTGGGAGTGGCATCTGGTTCCTCCTTCAAGAATTGCTGATGAATGAAGTCCAGTGACCCATCA
Source organism: Erpetoichthys calabaricus (assembly GCF_900747795.2). Classification (NCBI taxonomy): domain Eukaryota; kingdom Metazoa; phylum Chordata; class Cladistia; order Polypteriformes; family Polypteridae; genus Erpetoichthys; species Erpetoichthys calabaricus. Next base: position 302,819,104 of record NC_041397.2, on the reverse strand, counting down.
AAGGGATTTCCACTAACTGTTCGTGACCCATTCTCATTCACTCGAATTGTAATTCACAACTCTAGTACAACCCAATTACAGGTAGCCTGTGACCCAAAATGGGTTGCAACCCATAATTTAAGTAACACCAATGTATATAGCTATGAGAAACTCACATTAAAAAAATTAAGCAAATTTTCATGTGCATTTTAACATTAACTTTAAACAATCTAATATTGGCTCTCATACGTGGTTTGCCTTTCAGTTTACCAGAATACACTTCATTCCTGCCCTACCTGACAATTCTTTCGGTCCTCTGCATCTGTTTACCTGAGATGTCATTTGAAAAGGTTAAAGCATCTCCATACACCAAGCCAGCTGATTTTGGTCACTATGCAGGACTTTCATCCATAGTAAAGCCACTTTGATGTCAAACCGGAAAGCCCACATCTTGTCAATGCTGTCCTCTGTCTTCATGCCATATGTTAATGTGTGTGTCAGTGCTGACAGGCTGTCTGCTTTTATTCAGTCTTCATGACAAATGTTATTTTTTGATCACTGGCTGAAATCTAGGACTTTGAAATACAAATTCAGCAACATGGGATTTAAAATTCAGTATTTGTCAGATAAATGCCACTTGTAACATAAAATTGGGAAATGTAATGTATAATTACATATAACTAATTTTAGGAACTCAACCTTAACTGTCCAGTTAGACCAGCCAATCTCAAACTTCTTTCTCCCATGCTCTCTTGTAACATGAAGATCATAACAGTAAATGAAATGACAGAGGTATCTCAATGGAAGCTCCGTCATTAAAGCGTAACATCGTTATTCATGAAATTGTTAATGACTGTATGTGAGTGTGTGTGTATATACTGTATATATATATATATATATATATATTATATGTTGCATGTGTGATGACTTGTTTCTCTTCAGTTTAACAGGATTTAACCTGCCTTGAGCAAAGAATTCTTACGACAAAACACACAGTGAATAAGAGCTCAACTTCAATAAACAAGCACATAACTCCATACAGCAGAAAATCACCTTATAATGTTTGCCATTTTCCACCTTATTTTCTGATAAAATCTTGCTCATTGCATATATTTATTATCATCTTCTTGAGAAAACCATTTTAATTGATCTGTTAGGTTTGTCAATTAAACATGACTTGTATCCTTCTCCTAGAGGGTCTTCCATTTTTGTTTAACACAAGCCACATCCTGCATTGTTCCTCTTCCAAATAAGGCATGTTCACCTAATAACTACACACCAGTGGCACTTACACCACACATTATGAAGACCTTTTAGAGACTGGACCTGGATTATATGAGACCTCTTGTGGTAGACCACCTGGACTCCACTGCTTTTTGCCAATCCAACAAAGATTGGAGTGGAGTATACAATTATCTGTCTGCTCCACAAAGCTTATTCTCACTTGGACAAAGCTGTCAGGAGTGTGAAGTATATGTTTTTAATTAATCCAGTGCCTTGAGTACCATCCAGCCATCTCTGTTAACGAGAAAACTCAGAGATATACTGGTGGATGAGCCTATGGTACCCTAGGTAATGGACGATCTTTCTGGCAGGCCACAGTTTGAGAGACTCAATGTCTGTGTTTCTGAAACAGATGTGAGCAACACTGGAGCACAACAAGGAACAGCCCTGTCTCCTTATCTCTTCACTCTGGACACCTCTGACTATAAAAATAGTGCCAGGACATGTCACTTGCAGAAATTCCCAGATGATTCTGCACTTATGGGGTTTATTGATAAATGGGGATGAGACAAAGGAGAGGAGTTGTTTCATGGTGCAGAAAGAATTTTCTGCAGCTTAACATTAGTAGAACCAAGGAACTGCTTATTGACTTTCACTAAACCAAAGAGCCTCTATGTCTAGTCACTATTGAAGGAGGGGATGTAGAGGTGGTCCACTCCTGCATGTACTTGGAGGCTTGTAACACAGAGGAACTATATAAGAAAGGGATGAGGAGGTTCTTATTTTCTTAGGAGACTACATTTCTTTAATGTGGTAAGTGACATCCTTCACATCTTCGACAACTCTGTGATGACCAGTGCAATTTTGTATGCTGTGGTGTTCTGGGCTGGTAACATCACTCCAAGAGAGGCCCACTGAATCAACAAGGTAGTTAAAAGGACAGGCTCAGTTTTGGGATGCAGTCTGGGCTCCCTGGAGGTCGTAACAAAGGAGAAAATGAAAACTGAGTGCCATTATGAACAATGCTGCACATCCTTTCTCTGACACACTAACATTGAGGACATTCAGCCAATGAATTATTCAACAGAAGTGTGTCAAGAAATGTGACTGGCGGTCATTTATACCAAAAAGCAATGCGCCTGTATAGCACCTCAATGGGGCTGGGACTTCCAAGTCAGACATTTTCTATCTTTCTTTCAAAATGTTTCTTCTATTTGAGTCATTCTGGTGTGTGTTCAGACCATGGTGTGTGTGTATATATATTTACTTGCCTGTTTATTTATTTAAAGAACTTCTGTACAAATATACATTTCCCTCTGGGACAAACAGAAAAGCTCCATATAATCTCTAAAAGCCTAATATAATCTAGTGTGGTTCAAGTTTTTTTTATCACAATAAAATGTGCAAGGGAGTGAACACTTCTTTTAGGCACTGTATGTGAAGGTGGGCTATATGTAATAAACTGGCAGAATAGTGTATATCACTTACTACCTTGAAAAGTATTAAATAAGACCTCATTCTTCCTGCATGGCCATAGCACCTTCACCACAAGGCACAAGGACAGTTTCCATCCACAGATCACAAGGTCACTCAGCAGGTGCTGGTTTGGATCTCCATGAATAGAGCTGATCTGTGCTGTTATATCTGTCGTGTGAGGTTGTATATAATGTATATGTTCGTTTCACTATCTGTTGTTGATATTCAACTGCTGCCGTAATCTGTGAGAGACATGCAAGTAAGAATCTGATTGAACTCTACACATAATAATAAATCTGAACTTGATCTTAAACTGGGACTTCACATAATGAGATATTTACAGGTACTGTATGCATTTGTACGCATTACAGGTTTCAGACTGAAATTTGTACCTATTTGTAGGGACTTACACTGGAGCATAAGTCAGCAATGACTCAGAAAATGTCTTCTAATGTGCAACAGACATAAGATGTGTATTTCTGCTGACAGAAAACAGGACCATTAGAGGTTTTCACTGTGCAAACATGAATAAAAAAGGTAAATACCAAGTATGTACATATATTGTTACAAAAATGTACCATATATACTCACGTATAAGTCGGGTCTTGAAATCCAAAAAATCGATCATAAAATCAGACCCTGACTTATACACCCATTCAAAAATGCGACAGTTAATTTTTTTTTTTTTTTTTTACATCTTCTTGCCTCCTTCAATCTCGCATCAGTTTCCCAGACGAATTGAATTTTGTTGTTCACTACTTCAACAATGTTTAATTTAAAACAAGCTTCATATTTTCTTCTGATCGAATGCTCCATTGTAGATAAGGGGTGCTCTTACAATAAAGGTGTGAGATACAAAAACAAAGATCAGTGCGCAAATGTTACTTCGGAAAAGTTCAGGTATTACCGTGTAGTCACGTTGGCACAATAGAGAGAGAGAAAGAGAGGTTAGGAGCACACGCTGACACAGTGCATTGCCCCACCCACATAGAAGAAAAAGGCAGTGTGCTCCGTGTTTACTCTCTCAGGTGGGCGTTAGCATATCATAATTTTTTGAACCAATATCGTGAGTTTTCTGCATTCAAATTATATGACGACATTATAAAATACCAGAAATTATACGGTAAAATCAAGTCCCGACTTATCTGCAGGAGAACTTATCCTCAAGTATATATGGTATTTCAGAAAGTAGAAAAATATATACAGAACATGTTTATGGAGCACACCATGAAGGTGTGATGTGGTTAGCACAGCTATAGGTAGGCAGGCTTTATTATCCCAGAGGGACATGAAAGTATAAACATAAAGCACTGTTACACAAGAAACAAGCACAAGACACAACAGCTGACATATGTACAAACCCTCAAGATTATTCTTTGTAATAATTACCTTTGACAGTACACAAAATAATTATTCAGAATTTAACATTTAGCAACAAACCTACAAGTAACAGAATTCAAAATACTTATAGTCATGTGAAAAAAGAGTTCATAACAGTTTGGGTGGGGTTAGTGACAGTTTCTATCTTGGTACTCCAGCATTCTACTCTGCATGGATTTAAAAAAAAAAATGAAAACTTGCAGTATTTCCATTTGAGGGGTACATTAGTTGATCATAATGAGAATATTATGAGTACTGCCACCAGATATACAGTATAGCTTGGATCCCAGCACTGCATGGCTAATTTGTGTGCATAATCAGCCATGTGCTGCAGCTACGATTGAAAATAAGCTTTAAAGGAGCCCTTCTTCATGGAAGAAAAAAGTGCAACGCATCTTCACAGAGCTCAAAAACTAATAAAAATGTTCTGGCTACACCTGGAGTAATGACTTCAAACATTGGAATGCGCCAGTGTCATGCCACCACATTGTCACATGGCTAATGTTTGACCCAAGATTGGAACTTTGTGAGTGCAATGACATACAGTAATCCCTCCTCTATCGCGGGGGTTGCGTTCCAGACCCCCCCGCGAAAGGTGAAAATCTGCGAAGTAGAAACCATGTTTATATGGTTATTTTTATATTGTCATGCTTGGGTCACAGATTTGCACAAAACACACAGGAGGTTGTAGAGAGACAGGAACTTTATTCAAACACTGCAAACAAACATTTGTCTCTTTTTCAAAAGTTTAAACTGTGCTCCATAACAAGACAGAGATGACAGTTCCGTCTCACAATTAAAAGAATACAAACATATCTTCCTCTTCAAAGGAGTGCGCGTCAGGAACAGATAATGTCAGAGAGACAGAGAGAAAAAAGCAAACAATCAGAAATCAATAGGGCTGTTTGGGCTTTTAAGTATGCGAAGCACCGCCGGACAACGCAGCTGCTAGGAAGGGAACAATGTAAAGGTAGCCTTTCAGCATTTTTTTAGAGGAGCGTCCGTATCGTCTAGTGGTGCAAACAGCCCCCCCCCTGCTCAAACCCCCTCCGTCAGGAGCACAGAATGTCAGAGAGAGTGAGAGAGAGAGACAGAGAAAAACAAACAATTAAAAATCAATATGTGCCATTCGAGCTTTTAAGTATGCGAAGCACCATGCAGGAAGCATATCGCTTGACAAAACAGCCACATTTAAGCCCAGCAAGGAAGAGAGCAATGTGAAGGTAATCTTTCAGTGTTTTTTGAGGAGCGGCCATATCTTCTAGGGGTGCGAACAGCCCCCGTGCTAACAATATATTTGAGGAGTTTTATTTAATAGGTTGGGTAGCTTCTCAGCCATCTGCCAATAGCGTCCCTTGTATGAAATCAACTGGGCAAACCAACTGAGGAAGCATGTACCAGAAATTAAAAGACACATTGTCCGCAGAAATCCGCGAACCAGCGAAAAATCCGCGATATATATTTAAATATGCTTACATATAAAATCCGCGATAGAGTGAAGCCGCGAATGTCGAAGCGCGATATAGCAAGGGATTACTGTACGTATTTTTTACTTATTGCTAGTTTGTGGCCATTTACTGTATTTTGTTTGTGGTTAGCATTCCGTCTGCGTATTTGTTGTTTGAGGCATGGTGGCACTGCTGTGATGCAGCTCACATCACATTTTTGGTCATAATAATTGCTCCTGTATAGTCGGGAAGATACTTCCTCAGCCCTAAGGGACAATTATAAGATTATAATCCACTTAGAACTAAACACTTAAAAACTTCCCTATTGACTTCAGCACATTTCACAGAGTTTGGTGAAGTTCCTAACTATTTCCTGTGATTGAACTCACCGCAGGGTTCACTCATCACTATTGTTGAGAGAGTGGGAGGAGGAGAGCACCTAAAATCTTTAGCCATATACTTGATCTTAGTGATATTTAGCTACAAAATGTTAATTCAAATTCAGGGTCAGTCTGTGCATTTCACCCCTATCTGTATATGATCCTAACTCCAGATATTCCAGTTTCCACCGAGAGAATGGGTTGACTGGTAACTCTAATTTTGCTCTGCATGGCCATTGGTGTGGGTGTAAATGTGCCCCACAAACAACTGGCACTTCATCTTGCATTATGCCTTATTCTACTTCCCTAATAAATTTGTAATGGAAAATTAAAAGTTTATAGAATACACAGATGGATGTTTACAAATCTTTCAAGTCATTCCTGGGTAATTAAGCTATGTGGATCACTCAAGGGGACTATTAAACAACAGTTGTGTTTTCTAATTGAAGGAACTTTTACATGAGTCCCAGATGAAAAAATTGAAACAGATAAAATCCTAAGAAGTCTTGGCGTGTATTGCTGTCCAGCTGTTGGAGATGGTGAACTGGCAAGTAAGTCATTTCGTAATCAAATGTCTCTGAAAGTAACACCTTAACATTCTTTATGTATAGTAAAAGACATCATTTTGAATGACATAAAATAGTCCATTATTAAAGCACATGATCATTTTAATCAGGGCATGCATCACACTGTGAATTCTTAACATGAAATTTTGCATTCCATGCTTGGAATAAACCACTTAAAATGATAGTAAAGCTGCTTTACGCTAGCGTAGTTCTTCCGTTACTGCATTACTGCATTTGTTGCTGCCAGTCAGACTGATAAGAACCGACTTATTATCATGATAGAAGGGTAATCAATGTGCTAAGTGTTTGAGTGGCTGAAGTTGAACCCCATGAACCTAAAGAAGGATTTATTACATTTAACAGTGACCACTTACAGTAAGTAAAAAAAAAAATAATTTCTTCATGCAGCATCTTCACTTTTCAGAGTTCAAAGCTGGAACACTTGCTGTAGGTTGCCAGTCCTTCAGATACAGACAGCGTTATGAACAGCTTTTAAACAGTCTTTGATTTTTATTTGGAACAAATACGCAAATCCAAAACCTATAGTTACATATGACATTTTTTTCATAAACTTTTTAAAAATGTCTATTTGATATTCATGAACTGGGCTATCAGAAGAAAGCTTCCACATTTTGACAACAACTATGCTATCTAGGCAGAGTGGTGGCTCTGAGGCTAGAGATCTGCACTGGCAATCGGAAGGTTGCCGGTTCGAATCCCGTAAATGCCAAAAGGGACTCTGCTCTGTTGGGCCCTTAACCTGCAATTGCTAAGCGCTTTGAGTAGTGAGAAAAGAGAAATTATTAGGTTATTCTAAGTTATTCACACCAGGCTGTCTCAAAGAGAGAGAGAAAATGATTTTTGTAATGTGGAGTTGTGACATCTTTGCCAGTTTATTAAAAACAACCTACTATAATCAGCTTCCACAGGCTCACAAAACCCTTAGATTACACTCGGAAAGAATATCTATATAAATAAAATCCCTGTGTGCGTCTAGGTGTCCGTGTGTGGGTGTCTTCTGATGAAGTGCGCATGCGCGGGGCACGGTGCGATGAGCCGATATTACTGTCAGAGAAAGTTAGAGGCGTTTTACGGAAATACAAACCAGTATTACTGCGAGAGGAAATTAAAGGTATACAATACAGTGACGCATATTACAGCTACATACAAGCCAGTATTACTGTCAGAGTAGATTAAAGGCATATTACCGACGCGCACGCCTGTATTACCGCCAGAGAAAATTAAAGGTATATTACGGACGTACAAGCCAGCGGACGTACAATTAAATATCCTTCAATAAGGGCGCGCACAAAAAGGCGAGCCCTTATTCGCCGCGCTCAATTGAGGTCGCCCTTTTGAAGCTCGCCTTTTTGTGCGCGCCCTTATTGAATAGAGCCGTACAAGACAGTATTACTGTCACAGAAAATTAAAGACACACAATACACGGCGGCAGCCCACGAAGAACGGTCAGCTCAGCAAGTAAACATCAACAAAAGAAAGGCTGAAAGAAAGAAAAATACGACAAACAAAAAGAATGAGATCAAAGTCCCTTGCCATATAATATAGACTGTACCTACTAATGTTTATGCACTACTGTTCTAGCGCCCGTTATTGTAACGGGCTAAATGACTAGCGTTATACATTAACCATTTTATCTTTCTTTCCCACTCTACAAAGGTGTTAGGATCCACAGGAAAACTTTGCAGTATTTTACCAAAAAAAGTACAATTCCCATATGTAAATGTAATTTCCCTATGCAAATTTAGACTTCTCTGCTGAGAAAAATACCACAGCAAGTGCAGAAATAGTTCTGAAAAACTGACACATATACAGTAATCCACCCAAACCAGTTTTCCTGAAGTGGACAGCACCCAAAAATAATCAGCTTGGAGGTGGATTTTGTTTTTTCATGTTAGGTCATGACAGCTTAATAAATCTGTGAATTGGAAAAGTAGCCATACTAATTTTGAACATGAAAAGGTGACCTTTTGGGCTAAAATGAATTTAAGGTGGGTTGGCTCAGTGGTAGTGCTGCTGCCTCACTATAATATGGTTTATGTCCAAAGTGCTCCCTGCACAGAGTTTGCATGTTCTGTGTCCAATTGCTTTTCTTTTGGGTACTCTGGTTTCCTTCCACAGTCCTAAGACATTACATATTATATTTAAATTAATAATTTGAAGATTGTATATATTTGTTACGGAATAAATGGCTGCATTGTTGTTTTGAATTACATATGGAATATTTTTACACAGTATACACATACAGGTGTTATGGCTATGTTCCATAGCGCTACTCTACTACTAGGGGGCAGTGTGTTATGAACTGTTCATATAGGAAAATGAGAATAGAAGAATGAGTGAATGTAGTGCTTGCAAACCGCCGATTTGTTGTCGAACAGCAGTTTTTTTTTAATATACATTGAAAACACCTAAAATGCAACATTTAAATGATATCACTCATCTTCATTATAGTCTTTTTGTTATTAAGAGGATTTTTTGGCCTATGTAATGTTGCTGCAATTTTAGTTAAACTGCCATTTAAATTAATCTGATATGTTTGTTACAAAATTGTAAAACATTAAAAGCAATACTGTACGTTGATCAAACCAAGTGTTTATAATGTACTATACAACATTTAAATTTCATCATTCGTCTCCATCATACTTTTTTGTTTTCAACAGGATTTTGTTTAGGATATCCAACATTGCTGCAATTTTAGTTTCACTGGCAATAATATTAATCTGACAAGATTGTTACAAAATAGTAAAACGCTAAAAGTTAACTATTCATTGAAAACCTCAAGGCTTCATATTATACAACATTTAAATGATGTAATCCGTCTCTATTTTACTTTTTTGATAATGAGAAGGTTTTTTGTATATCTAATGTGGCTGAAATTTTGGTTACACTATATGTTTGTTACAAAAGTTGTAAAAAAATAGAATACTGTTTATTAAAAACACCAGACATTTAAAGTATTCTATTTAACAGGGGTCTCCAACATGTCACTCGCCAAAGGGTTAATAAATCCTACATAAATTTGAAAACTTGACTAGTCAGATTAGGGGGTGGGCGATTTTTCTAAAAAAACATATAACGATCCACAATCTGAATTGCAATCTAATGTGGCATACACTTAAGAGAATATCCGGACTCAAACTCATCAATACATAAGTAACACTTTATTTTAAATATCAAACAAAGTTGAAATCAATTGTTCTCTCGTTTGCTAGCTAAGCGGAGTTAAGGACAATGCCCCGAAGCTGGCGAATGAGTGAGGAAGGCCCCACCCCTCAGTCTGCTGCATGTTTCTTGGATTCAGGGAAATAAATCGGTACCGCAAGCGAACTATGATACATAGCGAAATGAGAGAAGTCGCAAAATCAACTGGAATGTTCAAGCAAATTATAGAAAAAAAACCCATTCTAAATCCGTTAAGTAGTTCTCTTGTGAAAAGCAGACATACATACATACAGTACATACACACAGATAGACAGACATTGGACTTTATATATTATATATTAGTAAACCTTCAAAATAATGTGCAGTTAAAGTCTCAACAGCATTCTCAGCATTTCAGGAGCTTAGCAGAGCCAGATAACTATAAGAATCTTCACCAAGCAGCTCTGAAAATGTCTGCTTTGTTTGGGTCTACATACCTCAGTGAGTCTGACGTGAATGTCATGAAATCAAAGTTCAGAACAAGACTGACAGATGAACATTTACATGACTCTGGAAGAGTGAACCTCAGTGGCTCCACTCCACCAGACACCTGCCTCTCTTGTTGAGCCATCTGACTAACTCAAAAACACATCACACATGCAACTGGACATGTGAATAAAGTGACACAGTGACATGTGACAAAATGACAAATGAATAAGTCAGATCTGTGTATTTGGAATTGCATTGCTTTGTTTTGACAGTATTCATGTTTTAATTCAATAGTGTGAAATACACTAGAAAATGCATACAGACATACATAATGCACTTGCAGGTGAACTAAATATTTTTTGTGATGTTTTAATGCAAAATGTCATTTGTGGACACCAACATTTTGTAAATGTTCAGGCAAAACAAGCTTATTCAGTTTGCTTGGGTTGAAATAAGTTATGAAAATAAACGTTAGAAAACATGAGTAGCTCTCGGCCATTTTCATTTTGTAAAAGTAGCTATCAGGGGAAAAAAGGTTGGAGACCCCTGACCTAACATAAACGATGTTATTCATCACCATAGTACTTTTTTGCTAATAGGATTTTTTTTGCATATCTAATGATGTTGCAATTTTGATTGCACTTTCGCTCACATTAATCTGATACAGTATGTTTGCTACAAAGTGGTAAAACACTAAAAGCTAAACTAAATATTGAGAACACCAAAGGTTCATAATTTAAACTTTGTAATTTGTTTCCATCTTACATTTTTGTTAACGAGAGGATTTCTTTTTTGCATATCTAATGTTGCTACAATTGTAGCTAAACTGTCATTTAAAATAATGTGTTTGTCACAAAATTTGCAAAAAATTAAAAGCAATACAGTTCATTAAAAACACTAAAGGTTTGAAATATTCAGAACAACATTTAAATGATGTTATTTATCTCCTTGTACTTTTTTGTCATTGAGAGGATTTTTTTTAGCATATGTTATGCTGCTGCAGTTTTAGTTATAATAATCTGTTGCAAAAACTGCAAAAAATTAAAAGTGATACTGTTCATTGAAAAAACCAATGTTTATAATATACCGTGCAATATTTAAATGTAGTCATTCACCTCGATCATACTTTTATGTTTTTAAGAGGATTTTATTTAGGATATCACTGTCATTAATATTAAAAAAAAAATGTATACAGTGGAACCTCGAGATACGAGCACCTCTGTATACGAGAAATTCAAAATACGAGGAAAGTATGAGCGAAAAATTCAGCTCTAAATACGAGCATTGGTTCGCGTAACGAGCCACGAGCCAGGCTGTGGGTATAGCTCGCGGCTTAGCGAGGGGGCGTGGTAGCTGTAGCGAGCCGCAGGGTGATCTGCGGTGTCTGCGTTTCTCACCTAAGTGCACAGGTGGGAAACTGCCCACATCCATGATTGTTCCTGTGGCTGATGGGCTGCAGCTGCCATGTCCTCCCCGCATATATAGAGAAGCGCGAGCCGGTTAAGGGGGAGAAAAAGTAAAAGAGAGAGAGAGAGAGAGAGAGAGAGAGAGAGAGAGAGAGAGAGAGAGAGAGAGAGAGAGAGAGAGAGAGAGAAGGCAGGCAGGCAGGCAGGCAGGCAGGCAGGCAAGTGCAGGCTCGCGCAGGCTCGCGTGTAGCTGAACAGGCGAGCCAAACAGCTGAAGCAGGACGGTGTAGAGAAGGTCAGCTGCATTAAGAGTGTCTCGCCTGTTTTACAGCCCGCATGGGAGAAATAGGTGAGACGCTAACAGAGAAGAAGCACCGGGGATTGTCATCTGTTTTTAAAGACTGCTTCTTGTTGACGTTTTAACCTCGTGTTAAAGGATTGTTATTCTTGTGTATTTTAAACCTCCACTTCACAACTGTTTTAAGGATTATTTATTTAAAGATTTATTGAATGCTCTACTGCACTTTGGACACCTGTTTTGATTCTTTTAATAATCAGTTATATTATTTACCAGTGTTATTTATTAAAGGTAGACTACAGTATATATAATTTATCAGTGTTATTTATTAGGAAAATTGATTTTTATGTTAATATATTTGGGGTGCAGAACGGATTAACTGGATTTCCATTATTTTCAATGGGGAAGTTTGTTCTAGATACGAGAAATTCGCTAAACAAGCTCAGTTCTGGAACGAATTAAACTCGTATCTAGAGGTTCCACTGTATTATGTAATTTGATTCCATTGCACTTTTGTTATTAATGGAAGTAATTTTTTTGTCATTTAAATTAATCTGATTAGTTTGTTACAATATGGTAAAACATTAAAAGCTAAACTATACATTGAAAACACCAAGGGGTGATAATATATAATATTTAAATGATGTCATTTGTCTCCATTATACTTTTTGTGGACTTTTTGCATATCTAATGTTGCTGCAATTTTTGTTACACTATCTTTTAAATGAATCAAAAACGTTTATTATAAAATGGTAAAACATTACAAGCTATAGTGTCCATTAAAATGCCAAGAATTAATAATGTATCAGTTTTAAATTGTAATAGCATTTGTCCCCATTGTTCTTTATTGTCAAGAGCTGGCAAAAGAAAAACAGAGTAAAAATAAACGGATTAAAAAGGATGCGTTCCATTAAGATAAAACCTTTAATTACTGAAAGTGTCAATTGTAACTCAATAAATCTCTAACACTGAGTAGCACAGAGATGTTCTCTTCACTTCCAAACATGAAGGAATCCCTCACTATGGTCTCTTATTTAATTTGGTGCAAATACGCAATTATGTTTTTTGCCATAAGCCTCTTACATTTTTTTGATTGCTGCTTCTGAACTGCACTATTAGAATAAAGTTGATTTAGGATCAACTGTGGTGTGTGTTCTTGAAATGTTATTGAAGCAGGATTGCCATTCAGAGTTTGGCCTCCCACCCCACCAGTGACAGACGCTGCAGCTTTGTTTTTGATTGCTAAATGCACAATATATGTTGGCATATAAATGTATATTCTAGTAATTCTAAATTATGTTCTCTCATATTCTTTTCGCTTATTACCAAGTGCACCTCACATCCCTTACATTGCTACTGCATACATAATTCACTGACCGATTGAGCTCTGGCATTCACAGACTAGTATGTTTACAAAAAAAACAAATGGACAATTTAAAGGACATTTTTTTTTAGTTTTATTAACTTAATTAACTTTTAATACTGCAAAGTGTAAATTCACTATAATGTATGTACTTTGGATTTCCTCGGTCTGCTATTGACTGCCACTCAATCTTAACGGATTTCTTATTACTTGACGCATGTCCAGTTTGGTGTTATTATTGATCACATATTAGTTTTTGTTCAACTGCTTACACTCTTGGAGTCCTTTAAATGCCATTATAGGCCTTTTACTCATACACACATATATACACACACAATATATATATATTTTATGAGTTGATTTGATACACTTGATTAATCCATCCATCCATCCATTATCCAACCCGCTATATCCTAACACAGGGTCACGGGGGTCTGCTGGAGTCAATCCCAGCCAACACAAGGTGCAGGGCAGGAAACAAACCCCGGGCAGGGAGCCAGCCCACCACAGGGCACACACACCCACACACCAAGCACACACTAGGGACAATTTAGGATCGCCAATGCACCTAACCTGCATGTCTTTGGACTGTGGGAGGAAACCACTTGATTAACCCTGAAGGGAATTTTTTTTTTTTTTTCATAAACTTTGGAGGTCAAAGGACAGGGTCAGCTATCATACAGCGATCCCTGGAGGAATTTTGAAGGTAAGGGCCTAGCTCAGGGGCCCAACAGAGTAGGATCCCTTCTGGCAGTAATGGGCTTTGAATTGGCAACCTTCCAGATACCAGCACTGACCCTTAGCCTCGAGCCACCTATATAGAGTAAGTACTTCAGATGACGGTTCGGCATCAGGTTTGTTGCTAAAGCTCCTTCTACTAATCTAGCTCTGCCGTTCCTCTTCTTTTCATTAACAAAGCAATGAGATACCTTTACTTTTGTCAAAAAAAAGTTATATTTGCAAATAAAACTAACAAGCACTTTAAACACCTAACTCTTTGAGCATTTTACAAAAGATGCTGTATGGCAAAACGTTTGAGGAAACCTGACCATCACACTTATAGAAGCTTGTTGGACATTCCATTCCATGACCATGGGCAGTAATATGGAGTTGCCAACAAACCCCCTCCCCACCAGCAGCTAGACTTCGTCCATTCTTTTCATAAGATCTTGGAGTGTGTGTAGGGTTTTGCTCCAATTCAGCCTAAAGAGCATTTGTGACGTCAGATACTGATGTTGAATGAGAGGACCAGGCTCACAATCACCGTTCCAATTCGTCCCTAAGGTAAGTAGGGTTGAGGTGAGAGGTCTTTGGAGGACATTCAAGCTCCTTCATATCTTTAGGTACCTGGCTTTGTGTAAATTAGCACAGTCATACTGGAACAGAAAAGGGCCTTCCTTAAACTGTTGTCACAAAGTTGCAAGTGCACAATTGTCTAACATGTCTTTGTATGCTGTAGCATTAACGTTACCCTTCACTGTTACCAAGGGGCCTAATCCAAACCCCGAAAAACAGCTCTGGACCATTATAACCCCCTCAACCAAACTTTACAATAGGCACTAAGCAGTCTGGAAGGTAGTGTTATCCTGGCAAGCCCATATTTGACCATTAAACTGCCAGATAGTGAAGTATGAGTCGTCACTCCAGAGTTTCCACTGCTGCAGATTGCTTTGGCTGCATGCTTTACACCACTCCATAGTGAGCTCGCCCATGGAAACCCCATTTCATTAAACTTTTGACACACAGTTCTTGTGCTGATGTTGCTTCCAGAGGCAGCTTGAAACTCTGTTGTGAGTAATGCAAAACAGAATTGGCATATTTAATGCACTAAATGCTTCAGCACTCAGCTGACCCATTTTCTAAGTTTGTGTGGTCTAACGCCTCAAAACTGAGCTGCTTCTGCTCCTCAGTAAACTTCACAATAAAATCACTTGCAGATGAGGGTGACAGATCTAGTAGGGCAGAAATGTCATGAGCTTAGTTGTGGAAAAGGAGGCATCTTTTGATACTGACATGTTTGAAGTCACTGAGCTCTTCATTATGACTCATTTTACTGCCAAAGGAAGTTGGCTGGAACACCTTAACTCAATAGTCTGGAGAGTTGTCCATGTACTTGTGGCCATATTGTGTGTATGACCCTTAACCCCTTAACCGCCCTCTACCGGATATATCCGGCACTGTTGTTTTATTGCTAACGCCATACTGCCGGAATTATCCGGCACATTTGCCTGTGGTTATATGAATGCCTGGCAAGTAGTATAACTGACGGTTTGGCGTGGGTATTATTACTACGTTGTATTTCGACAAGTCTGTGGTTGTTTTGGCCAGTCATGTGACATGATTCGGAAGTGACAGCTGTGAATATGGCGAAACGTAAACTGACTTCAAGTGAGGCTTTGCAGGCGATTTTTGGACAGTTCTGCTCATGATTGTAGCAGTTCTGAAGAAGATTTTAGCGACAATGATGAGCAGCAACGTGCGCTGCATGATACTGTGAATGAAGACGCATCGGATGACGGCGATGAGTGGGTGTATCCCCAGCATCTCAACTGGACTGCTGCCCGATGTGAACTACCTTTTCTGCATCCGTTTGAGGCAACGTGTGGCTTTATTGTTGATGTAAACAATTACACTGCTGAGCAGTTTTATGAGCTGTTTGTGTCACCTGATTTGATCAGACATTTTGTTCATCAGACAAATCTGTATGCAGCACAGTTTATTGAGAAAAATCCCAATTTACCTCCACATTCCCGTGTTCGTGCTTGGTTTGACACTGATGAAAACGAAATGAAAAAATTCATTGGGATTTTGATGTTGATGGGAATAATCAGAAAACCAGATATTGAGATGTACTGGTCTATGTATGCAACACCTATTTTTGCAGCTGTCATGACACGTAAACGATTCTCTTTGCTGCTGAAATTCTTTCATTTGAATGACAACAGAAATGAGCCAGATAAGAAAGATCCAAACCGCGACCGCTTGTTCAAGCTACGTCCTTTGATTGATCATTTATTTGAAGCATTTCAGTTGCCCTACATGCCAGGACCGTCAGTTGCAGTTGATGAAAGTTTATTTTTGTGGAAGGGCCGCTTATAGGTTCGACAGTATCTACCATTGAAAAGGGCACGGTTTGGTATCAAGATGTTTTGCTTAGCTGAGAATTCAGGTTACATTTATAGATTTCGTATATACACTGGCAAAGAGGATCCTATGAGTAGTATTTCAGCAGTGTTGCCAGATGAATGTAAGGACTTTGGACTTTCAGAAAAACGCTGTCGTGTCTGTTCAAAGAAGGGTCAGCGTAGAGACGTCAAGACCTTCTGCTCAAAGTGTCCCAGCAATCCAGGACTTTGTGCAGTTCCCTGCTTTGGCCTGTGGCACAGCAAACTCAAATACTGGGAATGAAACTATGATTGACTGAACTACTTTTGACTTTTGAATTACTTTTGACTGTTCCGTTTTGTAGTAGACAATAAATCCAGAAGCCTCAGAAAAGGTACATTTTGTGTTTTATTATGTGTTTGCCCATTTCTAGAACTTGCACAACATTTAGTGGTCAATACTGCTTGAATAAATGTAAAAAATGTAAAAAAAAATGTAAAAAAGTAAAAAAACGAAAATTGTTCAGATTTCGCCTGGCATGGGGAATATTTAGGGAGTTGGCGGAATTTAGGGAAATTCTCCCTTATTTATAATACTTTCCTGTTATTGAGCCTAAGAGGAGGACTCAGTCGCCAAAAGAAGAAGAAGGAGTCTCAATAGGTTATGTGCATTCAACCCACAGACTGCTTTCAAAATTGACCTTAGTGTGTCCTACTAAGGAAGCTTTTGGTTGTCCTAAAACACATCTTGCTACGTTACATGTTTCCTGAGCACCAAAGTTCCCCTGCCTTTCTGGACACACTCTAGAGCTTGAAGTAATGTGTGAGGGTAGAAAACTCAAAGGATGCTAGTCGAAAGTCTCCTGAATGCCACAGAACCCATGAAATGTTGACAGTGTTAGAGTCAGTGAGCTCCATGCATTACTGCCAAGCGCTTCCAATTTTTCACACTAACCAGGAGGTATGGTAGGGATTTGCATCCCATGTTGTTCCTCCATTTTATTTGTCTCTTAGAAATATGAACTTGTGTTTTTGGTAGCAACTAAGTATTTTTATGTGACAGCTGGTCATGATACCCCCTCACAGAAGAACCCCACTTCACCTAGAATATCCTCATGTTACCCTCTACCCATTCATCCATTACTCAGGTATTATGCTGCCTTTATCTTTCTTCGACTTTGATCATAGATAGGCAACCTAAGGATTGACGGCCCGTGTTGTTTGTCATTATATTTCTCTAATTTAAAAAGCAGAGTTTTCAACAATTAGTCAAGGGAATGGGTACATTATATTCACTCATTAAAAATTGTTTCGTATATATGCCTAAACCTGAAGAAAATCAATTACTGTACCTATGTATATGGCATTAAATACAATTAATAGTAGTACTTCTTGTTGAAGGCCAGACCCCAATGTGTCTAGGGCTCAGGTGGAAGATGTTCTTACATGTTGCAGTGAGCTGGTCAGTCCTTCTGGCAGGACCTTCAGCTTCAAGGGCTGAGGTGGAAGCCAGACTGTCGATTTGCCCTACTATTTATTTATGTGCTAATAGGGCTTCAAAGAGTAGGGCCCCACAGCTTTCCTATGGTGTCCACTGGCCCCTTGATTAATCCTATCCAAGTCCTGCCTTTCTTCTCAAATCATCCATTAGTCAGTGTTTTACTCATGAATAGAGCCTCACAGGACATGCCTCATGCATTTACATCTTTGTCCCATGCTGACCCCCTTAAACCCCCATTCTAGTTGCTTATGCAAAAAGCCAAGCAGCTCAGCAAATCTTATAATAGAGTAATTGCTAGATGAAGTACACTTAGCCTTATACTTGCTCTTTAAATAAATACACATTATGGTCTGAACACACGGAAATACTGAGCTTCTGTAAAATGACTGCTGCTTGCAAAGCACCCAGAAGTTAATTTATGGGAAACACATACAGTAGAACATTAGAGCATTAGAACATTAAAACAATCGAGATGAGAACAGGCCATTCAGCCCAACAAAGCTTGCCAGTCCTGTCCACTTAATTCTTTCAAAATAACATCAAGTTGAGTTTTGAAGGCCCCTAAAGTTCTAGTGTCCAACACACTACTTGGTCACTTATTCTATGTGTCTATAGTTCTTGATGTGAAAATGAAATCCTAATGTTTTTGTGAAATTTATCCTTATCGAGTTTCCAACTATGTCCCAGTGTTCTAGATGAGCTCATTTTAAAGCCTTGGCTCTTTTAATCTTTCCACTTACTCTGCAGTCCTGGAATCAGTCGAGTCGCTCTTCTCTGGACATTTTCTAGTGCTGCTATGTCTTTTTTGTATCCTGGAGACCAAATCTGTACCCAGTACTCCAGATGAGGCCTCACCAGTTTATTATAAAGCTTGAGCAGAACCTCCTTGGACTTGTACTCCACACATCAAGGCGCTATATAACCTGACATTCTTTTAGCCTTCTTAATGGCTTCTGAACACTATCTGGCAGTTGATAGCGTAGAGTCCACTACGACTCTTAAATCCTTCTCATAAGGTGTACTTTCGATTTTCAGACCTTCCATTGTGTATTCAGACCTCACATTTTTACTTCCTATGTGTAATACTTTACATTTACTTAAATTAAATTTCACCTGTCACAAATCTGTCGAAGCCTGTATGCTATCCAAGTCCTTCTGTAATGATATAATGGATTCCAATCCACCTATCTTGGTATCATCTGCAAACTTAACCAGCTTCTTACTTATATTCTAATCATTTATATATACTAAAATTAGCAGTGGCCCTAGCACTGACCCTTGGGGAACACCACCCTTAACATCAGCCTGATAGGGTTCCTTTCACCATCACCCTTTGCTTCCTGTGTCAATTCTGCACCCATCTACACACAACACCCTGAAGTTCCACTTCTATTAGTTTGATGCCCAACCTGTTATGTGGCGCCTCATCAAATGCTTTCTGATAGTCAAGATATATAATATCCTATGCTCCACTTTGATCATATCCTTTTGTTGCTTCCTCATAGAATTCCAGCATGTTAGTAAAACACAACCTCCTCCTTCGAACCTTTACTGACTGTACATTAAAACTTGTGTTTTTGTCATGTGTTTCTCAAGCTTTTCCTTAATAATCCTTTATATTTATTTACCTGTGATGCACATTAGGCTTACTGGCCTATACCTACTTGGATTTGCCTGATTTCCCTTTTTATGTAATGGGATAATATCCATCCATCCATTATCCAACCCGCTATATCCTAACTACAGGGTGACGGGGGTCTGCTGGAGCCAAGCCCAGCCAACACAGGGTGCAAGGCAGGAAACAAAGCTCACCGCAGGGCACACACACACACACACATGCACACACTACGGACAATTTAGGATCGCCAATGCACCTAACCTGCATGTCTTTGGACTGTGGGAGGAAACCGGAGCGCCTGGAGGAAACCCACGCAGGCACGGGGAGAACATGCAAACTCCACGCAGGAAGGACCCGGGAAGCGAACCCGGGTCTCCTAACTGCGAGGCAGCAGCGCTACCCACTGCGCCACCGTGCCGCCCAAGTAATGGGATAATATGAGTTTGTAATTTTCTAGTCCTTCAGAATTTCCCCAGTGCACAATGACTTCCTAAACATACGAGTCGAGGGTTTATATGAGTATTAACTAACCTCCTTAAGAACTCGAGGATAAATATTATCTGGTCCAACAGCACACAATTAGTCATAACTCATCCTCATATCACTCTCATCCTAGTTTGAGAAGCCATGAATCAGTCATGAATTTAAAGACACTTGATGGAAAACATAACATTATTACTTCTTACAATGCAATTTTTCTGATTAAGGTCTTTTTTATATTTTATTTCCTAGATTTACACAGAGAAACTGTCAGAAGAGAAGGAAAGAATCATGTCTGACACAAACCAAACAGCATTCCTTATCAAGGAGTTTATTATCGTGGGATTTCCTGGATTCCAAGACCAAGCGAGCAAAAAAGCACTTTTTACTTTTTTTCTTATAGCTTATTTTTTGGTTTTAACACTCAATCTTCTTCTGATTGGCATTTTTATTATGGATAGAAATCTTCACACCCCAATGTATTGCTTAGTGTGTAGTCTTGCCATTTTAGATATTGTGCTTTCAATAAACACAGTGCCTAGGATGTTAGCCCTCTTCATTTCAGATTCAAGATCAACTCCTTTTGTGACCTGCTTTGCTCAGATCTACTTCTTTTTGGGTCTCAGCTCAGCTGAATGTTTCCTGCTTGGCCTCATGGCTTATGACAGACACATTGCAATCTGCAAACCTTTGCACTACCCCAGCATAATGACTAACAATCGCATTCTGAAGCTCATCATCTGCAGCTGGCTGGGTGGATTTTTGATTCCAGTGATAGCAGTAAGTCTTGCCCTTCGGTTTCCATTTTGTGGCCCTAATAAGATCAATCAGTGCTTCTCTGACTATTCTTCTGTGCTAATATTGGCCTGTGGGGACATCCTAATTACCACCTATGTGGCATTAGCTTTGGGTCTGAGTATAATATTCATCCCATTGATATATATAATCTTTTCCTATACAAAGATCATCAGATCAGTGCTGAACATATCTAGCTCTACTGGCCGCAAGAAGGCCTTTTCCACTTGTGGAACACATCTACTGGTCATTTCTTTATTCTTGTTCCTAGCTGCAGGAGTATTTGTTTCTTATCGAATTCCCGGTGCCTCTGTGGATTTGCGGATCATGGCGGCTGTGTTGCAGAATGTCTTTCCACCTTTGATAAACCCAATAATTTACTGTTTGAGGACAAAGGAGATCAGAGACAGTATTATGAAGACCCTTAGGAAGATTAGACTCATCCCAACAAATACATGATACAACGATGTTGTTTCCATGAACTTTCAGATAACTACAAAATAGGTCCTACACATTCCATGTTGTAATTGTTGATTTTCATCTCTGTTATAAGTATGATAAACTATAGACGCAAAATGGTTATTATTGTTACACATTTCAGTGTACATTGATTCCATATCTGTTGCCTTTTCTTTTAATTTTATTCGAAGGAAATAACTTTCCATACAATCAAGTCAAACTTAACAAAACAGATTTCAACCCACCCGAGGATTTTATTCATTTTATTAACTAGACAACACAGACATGTTTGCATAACCCTCTGAGTGTAGTGGTCTATTATAAGAGTGAGGGACAAAATGAACAGATCCAGTATGACACAGCTCAGTAATGGACTCATTCCATCTACTAAACTGGTTTCTGCTTTGTGGTATTCACTGTTAGAATGACAATGGAGTTCTTCTACTGTGACCTGCAAAAAGAGGTCTAAAAAAAGAAAATTAGAATCATCTGGAAGAGAACAGGCCATTCAGCCCAACAACAGCCATCAGGCCTATTCATCTAATTTCTCCAAAAGGACTGCTATAGGCCATTTCTACAGATTTTTATTTGTCAAAGAATATAACTGATTATAGCTTCATTTATTTTTATAATTAGTTTTTTTGTTTCACTTACCCTAGTTTGTGAGTAAGGGATGAGAAGCCTCTGGGAATAAACGTCTGGTGAGTAGACACACTCTGGATGGTAATAGCGACACTTTGAGGTCTGCTTACAGCCACGAGTGCTGACATGCCAATATCCTAGAGTTACTTTGTGGCTGCTAAGGGATAGATGTCTGTTAAATCTGCATGTGTTGTGGAGATTACCGGGTGAGAATGCATGCAAGCCAGTCATGTAAAGGGTTGTAAGAGAGTCTGTTGTGGCAGAAACATGCTGCTCAAAGAAGGCACTCAGAGACTTCAGGATGTGCAGGCAGAATCAAGATTTATTGCGTGATGAACAAACAGTCTCAGTCCAGATGAACTGATTCAGCGAGCTTGCATTTATTACAATTCTTATCAAAAATTTTACCTCACTTCTTTCATTCAACACTCCTATCTGACTACAATTTCCCACAGCCTTGGTTCCACCATTATTTCCCAGTCTAATGAACATGGCAGTCTATGTTATCCATCAAGGCCACCTGGCAGGCTTTCTCCCCCTCCTTGGTCCCATCTAATTCCTGCCACCATTATCTCTAGTCCTCAGCCCTCGCTCGCCACCTGGAAAAGAGGAGGGCCAGCCTGTTAGTCTCCTTCTACAAACTTGACCGTGACTCATGAAATATCAGTGGTTTCCAGCTTGCTAAGAAAGATTTTTAAAAAATACACAGGCAAAAGTATGGTGGCCCCAAAGGGCAAGTGACAAAAAATTTAAAGGTGTGACACACACATTTAAAAAAGGTCACACGCACAATTAAACAAGGTGATGAGCATAATTGAACTAGGTGGCGTGCACATTTAAGGTGACACACACAATTAAATGTGGTGACCACACACACTTAAGGTGAAGTGCACAATTAAATGTGGTGCTACGCAAAATTAGAGATGACACACTCGCAATCAGAGGGGTGAAGACAAGTAAAAGTGTACAAAAAGGCTAGGTACCTTAGCAAAATAAAGGAAAACATTGAATGGTAATAAGATTTGTTTCTCAGTCCACAGTTGAAGTTTCCAGTTAAGTGGTGTGCTGAGTGACGGAAAGTTAATATAGCATTCTTTTTTCAATTAAATTGTTAGCGATAAATGATGGTGTACATTAATTGGTGGGCATCCATTTCTTTTTTCTCTCATGCAAGAGTTAAAAAAAAAGTAAACTGGGGTGTTTCCCCATCCTTTTTTTTTCCTGCAGTATGGTGTTTGATAGTTTGTTCCAGTTTGTTAAAATTCTACATATTATTTTATTGTAATAACAATCACTAAAGGAATTTATTTATAATCTAATGTGGTGGAGCGTGTCATCTATAATTTTGCACAACACCACATTTAATTGTACGCGTCACATCTTTAAATTTTTTGTCACTTGCCCTTCGGGGCCATCGTACACAAGCCTTTTTGTGACTTAACCCTTACTAGACTAACGTGCATTAGGATATACTGTTTAATTTCATACATGCTTATGATTCTCTTTGAATATGTGTAAATCATCAACTTTAAGAATATACACTTCTATAAGTCAAGGTCCCAAAGGGAGTTCAGGAAGTTATCTGAAAGTGGGTTGTGTGCACAAATGCCTGCTGAAAGATATGCGTGCACAAGTTTGAAGACACAGTAATATATGTAAGTTGGACGTCATAATACCTTCAGAGATCGGTTGTGCTGGTTAAATATAAATATAAATGCAAGACAAACCAGGGCTCTCATGTATAACACCGTGTGTAGAATTCAGCATAAAACATGTATGGACAACAACAGTGTAGAAAAAAAAATAGGGACACAGTAAAGAAAAAAGGTCTAGGTCGAAATGTTGACTTTAATTTCGAAATTTCCACTTTAATCTCGTAGTTTGTCAGTAAAGTAGAACTGACTTAAAATCATTGCTTAATTTACTAGAGTTTCTCAAATTCCATTGTAACTAAAGTAGTAGCACATTAAATGCTCCATGTTCCCCGACCCAGTCGGTAATCGCTATGTGCTTCTTAAATAGGCTCTCTCTTACGTCAACAGTAGCGTGCAGGCAGTGATCACCACACAGAATACGTTACATTGATGATATTACAGCTCTCTGATCATTTTAGAATACTAAGATATATACTTGCTATTATTTTCATGATGAAATGAATTAAAGCATGTGCTAAACATGTGGGGGCATGGTGTCACAGTAGTAGCAATGAGCTGATGTCTCATCCCGGAATTGTTCCTGCCTCCCACAAGATGCTGATTGGGACATGTGCAACCTTGGATGGAATAATTTATTGCAGCACTACTGTCTCTGTGAAATATATTTTCCCCCTAAATTTCTGTCCTTCCATTTTTTTTCTCCACATAACCAATTACCACACAATAAGCATCTGTAATAAATGTAAAATCAGCTGTAAGCTTAGAACGCAGATTCTTCAAAACTTTTAAGGAACATTGAAAACTCTTGGTTATACATGTTTAATTATGCCATCCATCCAGGTTCGCGGCAGTCCCAGCAAGCATCGAGTTCAAGGCAAGATCAATCACTAGACGGGACACCAGCTCGTTACTACCACTGTGTCACTGTGCCCCCACATGTTTAATTATTAACAGTATACATTATTTAAATGTTAAAAGTTAATAAATTGTCTGTAAAATGTAATACACATACTTTGATGCATTTCATTATAAAAATGATATCAAGGATACATCCTAGTATTCTTACAGAACACAGCTCCAAGAGGACAGCTCTTGGAAATCTAAATAGACTTAGAAGTTAGTCATAGTCATCTCTAAATACACACTCTCTTCTACTGAATTTAATTCCTTTATTGTCATTGTATGGTACAATGAGATTCAATATTCAACTCCTCCATCAACTAATTTTCCTATATATGATTAAAAATAGTAATAATAATATGATACAAAACAATGAAAAATATACAATAAGAAAGGGATAAGTACAATATACCTGTACATATAGTGCGGATAGTGAAAATGATTCATAAAGTGACTCAGGTTGTGCAATGTTACAGTTGTAGTGCAAGTTTATAGTGAGGTAATTAAAATTATAAGTACAAATAGTTCGACAGGAAGCACTTGATGGACTGATAGAGTGCAAAAAAAGCTCTGAACCATCTTCCGGATGGGAGAAGATCAAATAGACTGTGGCATGAATGGAACAAAGACCTGCAGCCACAGTGGGTCCCCAGGATTGAGTTTGGGAACCACTGCTCTAGGCAATGGTTCAGAGAGTTCAAGTTTTGGCAGCATTGACTAAATGGTTGATAAGAGAATTGCATTTTGAAACATGACTGAAAGGTTTTGCATGAATTACTTTATTGTGCTGGTTATCCAAATTATTGTGCTGAAATTTACAAACTCTTTTGAGAAATGCACAAGCAGTTGACATAACCTCAGGACTGTTTGGAGAAATTGTACAAAGCAACTGAGAAAAACTATAATATGCCAATCAAGAATTTGTAATGATTTTGGGGATTAGAAACATTTTCATACCATTTACTGTGATGTCATCTGCATGTCTCACATGTGAGTTTGTAGGTTGAAGTATTATTCCCACAAATGTACTCACTGACTCACAGGTTGTCCTCATAAAAGTCATCTTAAAATGCTTGTGCTATTACAGCTATTATGCCTAAAGCAGAAAAGGAATTAATCCGTTTAAAAGGAAAGGAATTAATCATTACGACAGCATAAGCCAACAATAAGCAGACTGTCCACAAAAATTGAGTGATAACACAGAATGTGTGGGAGGCTACCAAGAGAGACATCTGAGAACTTTGAAGGACTTACAAGTCACAATAGCAGAAACTGAGGAGACTGTGCAGACAACAACTGCTGCCAAGGTGCTTCACCAGTTGCAAATTTATGGTAGAGTGGCAAAGAGAAAGCCACTGGTCAAAAACGCAGGCACAGGTCATCTCAACTAGACTTTGGCAAGAGGCACAAAGGAGACTCGGACGTCAGCTAAAAGAATGTCCTATGGACTGATGAGGCCAAAATTCAGCTTTTTGGCCATGAGACTAAACATTATATTACAGTCCACATTATTAAAAGCACATCATCAGCAATTTGAAGCATGGTGGTGTCAGCATAAAGGCTGAGGGGATGTTTCTCTGCAGCAGGACCTGGAATGTTTTATGAGTGAAAATTAAAAACAGTAAAATGGCTGGGGACCTAATATAGTCTGCAAAAAGCTCAGCAGCCTTGGTCTGAACAGCTCCATCTGTGGCTGGGTGTTTGACTTCCTGACAGATACACCCCAGTCAGTAAAGTTTGTCAACAAGTACTCCTCCATGGTGTTCATCAACATCGATGTTCCACAAGGCTGCTGCCTCAGCCCACTGCTGTACAGTCTACTCACCTATAACTGTGTAGCAAAGGATGAAGGCAAAGGCATCATCAAGTCTGCAGATGGTACCACTGTGATTGGCCTCAACAATACCTGACGGTTTGGTGCCATAACAACAACCTCTCCATGAAGGTCAACCAAAAGAAAGGTAGTTATTGTGGACATTGATTGTTCCCCTGTCCAGACAGTTATCAGCTTCAGGCTCCTGGGTGTACATATCATCAACTGCCTTTCTTGGTTAGTTAACACCATTTGCATCCTCAAAAAGGCTCAGCAAAGGCTCTTTATCCTAAGGAGGCTAAAGAGCTTTGATGGGAAGCAAAACATTCATGAACTTTTACCACTGCACTATTGAAAGAATCCTGGTTGCATGCATCATGGTGTTTGGTGTCCTGACTCGCCAGGATCTCAAACTCTTCCAAATCTGTACAGCTTCTAAAATCATTGGGGCTGACCTTTCACGGCTTCGCACCATCTACTCAACCAGATGTCTGAGGAGAGCTGAATCCATCATCTCTGGTAACAGCTGTCCAGCTCATCCCTGTTTTCATTTCTGAAAAGCGCTACTGGAGCCTCACCACTTGCTCCACCTGCTTCAGGAACAGCTTCTTAACTGCAGCCATAAGGGCACTGAATCCCTAGCAATCTGATCTTACCTGCCCTGCACTGTACCCACCTGCTGGTTTATGTGTATTTTTACTGTGCTGTACTTTTTTTTTTTTTAAACTCTTATCTTGTTTACTGTACTTATGTTGTTTGTTTGTTTGCTTCCTTTATTTTTGCTTTGCGTGCTCCCTTAGCATAACCTATCATCTATGGGGGATAAGCGAAAGCTTTAGATTCGTCAAAAATTTTCGATCTCCGGCTTTCGACAGATCTCAAAGTTTTAGGCTCCCCCAATGCTGATGATGGGCGTCTTTCTGTGTGTGTGTAAGTCTGTGTGTCACAGTTTGTGCAGGATGGTCTGGAGCTAAAATGGCTGGGTGGAAAAATACCAAACTTGAAACTTAAGCCTGTTATGAGATGACGATATGCTAATTAGTTTTTGAGCCAAATCATGCAAGAGAAAGGCACTCTAGAGGAACCCTCAAACACCATAATTATGCAATTAATTATGAATTCTTCTCATCAATTGGTATCGTAATGACCTATTTTATGATCAGAAAGATCAGCATCAGAGCAGTAAATAATTACTGAAATGTTATAGAATAGTTTGGGTAACTTGGTTCCTAAGGCACAAAGTCTACAGATGCTCATGTCCAATTTTTTTTTTTTAATGTTTTCTGTGGGACAAGAATTGCAGTATCTTCTTTCTCTTAATATTTTCCCACATTTATGTAGGGTTGATGTGCTTAATCAGCCTTCTCCATACAGCTTATTCCTGTACGCCCTCCCCAGTCAGACGCTTTTCCTTCAAATGTTCTTTTACTCTGTCCATCCGCCTTCGCTTTGGAGTGCTTTTGTAGTGTATGTCACAATAAAAATCTCTAATATACAGTGATCCCTCGCTATATCGCGCTTCGCCTTTCGCGGCTTCACTCCATCGCGGATTTTATATGTAAACATATTTAAATATATATCGCGGATTTTTTGCTGCTTCACGGGTTTCTGCGGACAATGGGTCTTTTAATTTCTGGTACATGCTTCCTCAGTTGGTTTGCCAAGTTGATTTCATACAAGGGACGCTATTGGCAGATGGCTGAGAAGCTACCCAACTTACTTTCTCTCTCTCTCTCTCTCTTGCGCTGACGTAGGGGGGTGTGATTTTTTTTTTGACTGCTTGCTTTGCACTCCTTAGAAAAGGAAGATATGTTTGCATTCTTTTAATTGTGAGACAGAACTGTCATCTCTGTCTTGTCATGGAGCACAGTTTAAACTTTTGAAAAAGAGACAAATGTTTGTTTGCAGTGTTTGAATAACGTTCCTGTCTCTCTACAACCTCCTGTGTTTCTGCGCAAATCTGTGACTCAAGCATGACAATATAAAAATAACCATATAAACATATGGTTTCTACTTCGCGGATTTTCCTATTTCGCGGGTGGCTCTGGAACGCAACCCCCGCGATGGAGGAGGGATTACTGTACTCTAATCTCAATCCAGTTGAGAATTTGTGGCTTGAGTTGAAAAAGGCTGCTCATAATACAGGGTGTCCCAAAAAGAATATTGGAGCTTTAATTAGCTGTAGCTTGACGCCCATTCATCGGAGACTGCACAGCAACCTAATGGCGTCTTGAGGAATTAATCTAGTTTCATTTTGTTGCTGGTAGATGGTGCTAGTGCTTATCAAAAAGCTAACAGTGTGTTTTGGGGTACAAAATAGTGTCCAGCTTAAATGATTACAGGATATTGGTGCAGACCTCTGTAATAATGAAGACATTTAATATAACTGGACTATGCCACAGGTGTCTCTGTATCTCTGACTTTCTATGAACAAGTCGACAACAAGCAGTGAAGCTGATCAATCATCAGTCAGGGTCCCCTCTGGCTGTGTTCTGTCTCTTCTTTTCTCTCTCTGTATCAATGACTGCTCCTCCAATGACCCATCTGCTCACCTGATAAAGTTAACTGATGACACTACATTGATCAGCTTGATTACAGATGATAATGAGATGCCATACTGCATCGGAGGGAGCTGGATCAGATGGGTAGTTGCTGTGTCCTTAACAATCTCAAATTCAATACCCTGAAAACAGTGGAAATGGTTTTGGATTTTAGGAGACACTTCTGCAGTGTTAGATGAAAGTCCTCAGTATTAACGTGTCAGAAAGAGGATGTGCAGCATTTTTCATAATGACACTTAGTTTTGTCTTCATTATCTACCTCTAGGGGATCAAAATTGCACCCCATAACTGAGACTGCCTTTTAAATTAGTTTATTAATTTAATTTAGTGGACCACACATGAAGTGATGTTACCAGCCCAGCACACCACAGCATAGAAAATCAAACTGGCCATCACAGAGTATCTATCTAATAGAAGATGTGAAGGATGTCACTTCCCGCAGTAAAGGAATCCAGTCTCCTCAGAAAAAAAAGAGATAGCTCTGCCCTTTCTTCAATAGTTCCTCTGTGTTATGAGACCAGTCCAACCAGTGATCAAAGTGGATCCCCAAGTACTTGTAGGAGTGGACCACATCTCCATCCGCTCCCTGAATAGTGTCTTGACATAAAGGCTCTTTAATTGATGAAAGTCAATAAGTAGTTCCTTGGTTTTGCAGATGTTAACTTGCAGACAATTCTCTTTGTATGAAGAAACAAAGTTCTCCACCTGATTCCTATACTCTATTTCAATGATCTTATCAATACACCCTATAAGTGCAGAATCATTTGGGAATTTCTGCAAGTGACGTGGCCTGGTGTTATATTTATAGTCTGAGATGCAAAGATTACAGAGAAAATGAGACAGAGCTGTTCCTTGTGGTGCTCCAGTGTTGTTCACAATCCTCGAGTCTCACATACTGTGGTTCGAAAGACAGATAGCCCATTTCCCAGGATACCATACCATAGGCTCATCCACCTGCATATCTTTGAGCTTAGTTCTTAACAGGGATGGTTGGAAGGTACTGAAGGCACTGGAAAAATCAAAACACCTAATGTTCACAGTGCTGCCAGCTTTGATGAGGGCAGAAAAGCCTTGTGGAGCAGATAGATGAATTTCATCCTCGACTGTATGACAGGCAAAGTTCAGTGAGTCCAGGTGGTCTACCGCAAGAAGACTCAAAGTCCAGCTGATAAGAGTCTCAAAGGTCTTCATGATGTGAGACTTAAGTGCCACTGGCTTGTAGTCAATATGTGGAGAGACACCTGTCTTCTTTAGAACGGAAACATGCAAGATGTTTTTCACCACTGTGGCACTTTCTGCAGCTTCAGTGGCTGAGGACACCTTAAAGTTGGTCAGCACTGACCTTGATGATCAACTCCAGCTGGTCCTGTGGCTTTTCTTTCCATGTTGACTCTTCACCTGGTCATCAGTTATGGACAACTAATGGTGGTCAGAGATAGTGTCATCACTGACCATTCGAGTTGACGTGGTAGAAATTGTTAACGTAGTACAAATGGTGTAAAGAAGAAGTTGGCAGTGGGAGAGAAATTTGGTTCAAGCATTAACTTCGTCCACATCCTCTTCTACCACCTGAGCCCTGGATTTCTTGAGTCCAGTAATTACGACAATGCACCTAACCACTAAAATAGACACTACAGAGTATCATCAGAAAGGACTGAAACTGGATTCTATGGAGGTTCTATATAAATCACAGGTCAGAAAATGTGTTGAGAATCTAATTAAAGACTACAATCACCCAGGTAGTCATCTCTTTCAGTTATTACCATCATGGCAATGTTAGCGATCACAAGAACTACTAGACATATAAAGTTACTTTCCCAATGGAGTCACTCTACTTAACACTAGAATCCCTGAAGCCAACAAAAAAACTCGTAATCCCGACCCACCTTAAATCTCTTCACACCTCTCCATCAGCATCTTTTGTTTTGTAAATGTGTCGATCAGCACAAGCAGCAAGCAGCCTGCTATCCCCCATTGAAGGATCTCAACTTGAGCAAAAAGTTCTGTCAGCTCAAGCCAAGGCTCCTTATCTGCATGTGAGGTGCCTGGAGCTATATAGGGTAAATAATACAGTATATTGTTATTTGGAATACATGCATTTCATGTGTGCTCCATGTCTACAAAAATCTGGATAAGTGTAGGATGAAAGAAAATGCGAGAAATGCTGAACACATACCTAAATCAGAAACTTTTTCCATGTTATACAAATAATGACGTGAATTACATAATGTGTGAAGATTTGAGTAAAAGTGCACGTGTTTGATATTTGGACTAAAGAATATAACCAAAGGGAAAAAAAATGAATTTACACGTTGCTGTCAATGAGTTAAACACCCAAGCTGCTGTTATTATTATTACTACTTTAATATAATAAAAACATACATTTAATTTGAGTTTGTAACACCCAGTGTAAATTTTGGCTACTTGTAAAAGTTAGCGCTTATATTTTTATTATTCAGTTTTATTTTGTCAGTGACGTTCACATGGTAAAATGAACTTGCCACTCCCTCTCTGAGTTGATGGCGTTTATCTCCATTCTTTTCACAAGAGCAGCGAAGACAGTCATATGGACCTTAAACTTCTTAATGATATTTGCAATGGTGGTCACCGGAACATCAAGCTGTTTTGAGATGGTCTTCTAGCCTTTGCCTTTAATATGCTTGTCTATAATTTTCTTTCTGATCTCCTCACACAACACTCTCCTTTGCTTTCCCTGGTCCACATTCAGTGTGGGACACACAAGGATAACAAACAGCAGAGTAATGGCTTTTCTCCATTTAAATAGCATGATTGACTGATTGCACAATTGGAGACGTGATATAAATTCAAGAAAACAGCAAGTCTGAAAAATCATTCAAATCTAATTTTTGATGATCTTTTCTAGGGGTATCAACAAATGTGTCCAGACCATTTTATAAGCTCTTTGTGGAGTAAGCAATACTTGATCTCTTTTCATGCTTGCTTTGCTTTGCTTTACTCAATGACATATCAAAGACATGCAGGGGGCAACTGCTTTTCAGTTCATCGCTTCAAAGGAGACAGATAACATTTTTTTCAATGAGCTCTAAGAGGACCAATAAATTTATCCATGTCTGTATGTTACTGATTTTCTTAATATATATATATTTGTACAGGTTGTTTTTTAATTATCAGCTATGGTTTGTGATATATTGCTGTCATGAGATTACGCCTCTCTGTATAGGATATGTCTTAAAGTGCCACATGCTGGCACACTGTTTAGCATCGCTGACTCACAGCTCCAGCTCCATGGGTTCAAATCACATGCCATCTGGAAATTGCGTGTCCTCTCCGTGTCGATATGGGCTTACTTTCCATGTTCTCAAACATTCATGGGTTTAGTTATTTGGCTGTTTCAAACTAGTTGAGTGTGTGTAAAAGAGTACCCCGGCATCATCTTCAGGGTTTGTTTCCATTTTGTGCCCATTAGAGCTGGAACAGGTTCTGCCCATCTGTGGACTTAAATTGTATTAATATACTATATCATAGCATTCTCAAACTCAGTAATGTGTTTTATATTTATGCACACAATTTATATTATGAAAGAATTTAAATCTTTTTTTTTTTTTCCTGAAAAGCCTCCCCCCACCCCTTAAAAAAAAAAAAAAAAGAGGATGCATGGTGATACTTAATAGTCGAAAAGCTATAATGAGCTCCCTGGTGAAAACACGAAGGGTAATTTTCCCTTATGGCCAACAATAAAATAAAGTATGGCAACCCTGAAATGAGCTCATGCTCTCTTGCAGTGCAGCAGCTAACAAGCGTTTGTCTGGTAAGTAACTCATTTTGTGGCTGTGTTTTATTGTTACGAAGGCATGTTTCAAGGACTTCTCCATTCAATATACGATCATAAACATAAATTAAGTGGCAAGGCAAAAGTTGCTTTTTAAAATGACTGATCATTTTCGTTTTATCTCCTCATAATGGTGAGTAAAAATGAACATTTTTTATTTGACATTTTTTGAATGAAATATAGTTTGCTTAATTATGTTTCCATAAATATGAGGTTATGTATAATAAGACTGATTACCGGACAGCCTGGTGGTGTAGCTGTTGGCATTGCCAACAGGAGAAGAAGCAGGCTTTAGCGGACTTTCATTTTGGTAATAGATTTTTTTTTTAACCATTAGAACAATTACAACCAAAACAGACTGTTCAGGCCACAACAGCTTGTCAATTTTTATTCACCTAAAATAATAGCAAATTGAGCTTTGAAGGTCCATAAGGTTCTAGCGTTTGATAACTTATCCATACGTTTTGTGTATGAAGAAAAAATTCCTAACATATGTACTAAATTTGCCCTTAACAAGATTTGATGTTTATTTTGAAGAACTCATTTTTAAGTAACAGCTTGAATATACTGGACTAATTTCTTTCAGAATTTTGAAGCCTGTTTATCTAAACTGAAATGCTCCATCTCCTCATAGCTCTTGCCCCACACTCCTTGAATCGGCCTAGTCAGCCTTTTCTGCTCCTCTTTCTTTAGCATTCTTATGTCTTCTTGGCATCATGAACATCAAAACTACACACAGTACTACAGGTGAGCCCTCACAATTGTACGTTACCTAACATTTGTAGTAGCCTTCTTGATTGTTTCTGTTCACTTTTTGTATATACTGTAGATAGTGATGAGTCCACTTTGACTCCTAGGTCCTACTCTTTGGTAAAAGATAGTAAGCAAAGGCTTATAGTGCAAGGAACCTTATCAGAATTATTATAGTTGATGTTAAAAGTGGTGTCCCTCAGGGGTCAGTGCTGGAACCACTGCCGTTTTTAATATTGAGCATATACTGTATATATGTATGAACACAATATGGAGAAGAAAAACAACAAGCTAGTTACGTTTGCAGATCCCAAGCTAGGTAGAATATGAGATAATTTAGAATTCATTGAATCATCAGAGGAACTTGGACAGGATACAGGCTTGGGCAGAATTATGGCAGATGAAATTTAATGTCAGTGAATGTAAAGTATTACACGTAGGAAGTGAAAATGTTAGACTTGAATAAACAACGGGAGGTCTGAAACTTGAAAGAACCCCTTATGTGAAGGAGTACCAACTTTCAGGCAGGGTTCAAAAACCATTAAGGAGGTGTCAAGACAATAGACCACCTCTGCCCATTAGTGAAAGCTTGGCCTGAGATGGACTATAGAGACTTGGGTGCAAGAATTTTGAAATTAAGTTGTGACCATGTGACTGCTAGCTTGGAAAATTTGAAAAATAAGCAATGAACTGGACAAAAGGATATAAATCAGTTTAAAACCATTTTTCTTTTCAAGACCTGCATGTTTGAATTAGAACTGGTCTTCCTGTCAAATCTTTTTACGATCTAAAATTTTTGAACTAATAAGTTTTTTGTGTTAAGGTCTGCCTAAAAAAAATTCATGATGGCATTCTGGGTGCACACCCAGGGTTCTATGAAAGCAAGGGCCCTCTTTAGCAATCCAAAGCAGGAATATGATCAAGCCTCCTCACTTCGAAAAGACCAAAGGAAAAATGTTCGCCCAACAACTCGATTAAACAAGCAAGTCTCCATATGCTGAACACCAGGGTTGAGAAATACTGTGCAGCATTAGCTCTCTGTTTAGGAGCTAAGGCACCCAGGGGCTTGTGGTGGTCTTAATCCAGGCTTGTTTGAACCTCTGCACTAAGCAATTTTTCAGTAATAAGATTTGATCAAAGATTTAATGTGTTTTATTGCTCAAGTATTGTGCTTTTAATTAGTTTGATTATTTCATCAAAATGAGGTAGATAGATTATGTTAATAGTGTGAACATTATAAAGGCATGAAAATAGAAAGAAAAATTAGAAAGAAGCAAATATATTTGAGTAAATAAATTTGTATTTCATTTTTGCGTTATGGATTGTTAGGCATAAGAAACCATTCGTATTACAAAGAAGTATTTTACTATTAGCAGGGAAACTCCAAGGATGGACAGAAGTTATAGGAAGTGAAAAATAAAACAAAAATTGTCTTGAAGATATGGAGGAAGGTCTGAATCTGCTACCATAAAAATATTATCTTTATTATTACTTGTATTTTGTTTTTGTGCTTTAATAATTCAGCTAAACTATTTAAATATTAATTTTTTGTACATTCTTGACTTTTTCTTGTCTCAGAGTTTCAGGTTTTAACTTAGAGGTTTAATTGAAGGGCTAAGCAGGGTTAGGAATGTCAAATACAGGTCTGAGAGAACTGCAAAAGGTAACTAGAGGTGTTAAGGTCTTAACACCAGGTGCTGGGACCAGAGATCTGGAACTGCAGGGAGGACCTTAAGGACCCTAAGGTCACCAGTGCCTCCACATCTCTCATCTCTTGGCCTGGGAAAGAAAGACTAATAACCTTTGAATCCACCAGACCTGGATCTAGAAAAGGTCTAACAGGATATAAGGTTTTATAGCACCCTGATGTATGGAGTACAAGTCAAGGGAGGTTGTGTTCAACTTATCACACACTAGTAAGGCCTCATCTGGAGTACTGTGTGCAGTTCTGTTCTCCATATTGCAAAAAGACATAGCAGTACCAGAGAATGTCCAGAGAAGAGTGATTACAGGTGGCACAGTGGTAGTGCTGCTGCTTTGCAGTAAGGAGACTGTGGAAGATTGTGGGTTCGCTTCCCGGTTCCTCCCTGTGTGGATAGCGCTTTGAGTACTGAGAAAAGCGTTATATAAATGTAATGAATTATTATTATTATTATTATTAGGCCGACTCCGGGACTAAAAGGTATGAGCTATGAGGAGAGATTGTTTTAACAAACAGAGATTAAGAGGTGACATGATTGAAGTGTTTAAAAGTATGAAAGGAATTAGTACAGTGGATCAAGACTGTGACTTTACAATGAGCTCAATAAAAACACAGGGACACGGTTGGAAACTTGTTAAGGGGAAATTGGAAAAGAGAGATGGATAAGCTGGATAATGCCTGCAGGCCTGTATCTAGACAAAAGCTAATATGATGTTAAGATATATAGCACAATGTGCGGTTTGCAAGTTAAAGCAGATTATGCTTAAGTTATATGACACACTAGTAAGGCCTCATTTCTAGCACTGTGTGCAGTTTTGGTCTCCATATTACAAAAAAGACATAGCAGTGCCAGAGAATAGTGACAATGCTAATATAGCACTGTGCCATGAGGAGAAACTGAAGGGGTCGAACCTTTTCAGTTCAAGCAAGCAGAGATTTAGAGGTGACGTGATTGAAGTGTTTAACATTATGAAAAGAATTAGTACAGTGGATCCAGACTTTTACTTTAAAAAGAGCTCAACAAGAATAGTGGGTCACAGTTGTAAACATGTTTACGGTAAATTTCCTATAAACATTAGGAAGTTTTTCTTCATCGAGAACCACAGACACATGGCATAATTTACCAAGTAGTGTTGTAGACAGGACTGCTATAGGGACCTTCAAGACTAAACTTACTGTTAGTTTGGAGGGATTAGGTGACTAGGAGTGATGAGCTCTGTTGGGTTGAATGACCTGTTCGACACATTTTCTAATGACTAGGTTGGGCTTTGAAGCCAGGATTCTGGAAAAGTGAGTCAATTTCGAACCATTATAATGTCCTAAAACAGTCGCATTGATTTTAATTCAATTTTCTTTTAATGAATTAGTCATTTTAAAGAATATTCTTTTATTGTAAATGGATAACCTTTTCTCTTCTTTTCTTCAGGTTTCACTTTATGACAAAGAATGTCAGGACTAAACCACAGCAGCTCATCTGTCACAGAATTCATTATTATTGGTTTTCCGGGACTTCGGGATCAAGAAAGCCGGAAGGCTCTGTTTGCAATCTTCTTGACAGTCTACCTCTGCATTTTATTAGGGAATCTTCTTCTGGTCTTTATTTTTATGACTGATAGAACTTTACACACCCCCATGTACATTCTAGTTTGTGGTCTGGCAGTTTTAGATGTTGCCATCACCACTAACACTGTGCCCAGCATGCTGGTCTTATTCCATCTAGAAGTCAGGTCGGCCCCCTTTGCTGCTTGTTTTAGTCAGGTTGCTCTTTTTCTGGGTTTATTCTCCACAGAGTGCTTCCTCCTCGGACTAATGGCTTATGATCGTTACATAGCCATCTGTGACCCACTCCACTACCCTAATAAAATGAGTAACAGTCGCATCTCGAAGCTTATGTCTTGTTGCTGGCTGGCAGGTTTCTTTTGTGCAACTCCTACTGTAGTTCTTGCTCTTCGGCTTCCTTTTTGTGGGCCCAATAAAGTAATTCATTGTTTTTGTGACTTTTCATCTGTGTTGGCTTTAGCATGTGGGGATATTGTCATTCCAAGCTTTGTAGGATTTTCCACTGGCATGAGTGTTCTGCTCATCCCGTTGATATTTATCCTGTTTTCATACGCACGGATCATATTTTCAGTGGTTAGGATCGCTAGTGCTAAGGGACGCCTGAAGGCTTTTTACACATGTGCAACACACATGCTGGTCATTTCTGTCTTCTTTCTCGTAGCTGCTGGAGCGTTCATCTCAAACAGAATTCCCGGTACGTCTGTGGACATCCGTATGATGGTACTAATAATCCAAAATATATTTCCCGCTTTAATGAATCCGGTAATATATTGTCTAAGAACTAAAGAGATCAGAAGCAGCTTAATGAAAACATTAAAAAAAAGTAAAATCATAGCAGAGACCAGAAATGGTTAGGTTTGAACAAATTTTACAACACTATTTCAAGGCAAAACTGTACCCTCGCTCATGGTTTAATTTCTTGGAATATTTACAGAAAATGAACATTTCCATACATTTCTTAACACTAGAATCCCTGAAGCCTGCAAAAATATTTGTTATGCCAGTACACTTTAACTTTCCTTGCACTTCTTTATGACTGCGTTAATTGCGCACCGATAACGCCTTTGTGTTTCAAATGAGTCAATCAGCACTGGCAGCAGTTTTTATTACATAATGGTAATAATAGCGCACTGCTCAAAACACTAAAAGCTGGGAGGACCCGGGATCAAACCAGCAACTTCTTGAATTACGAAGTAAGAATTCTTACCCTTGCAAAAGCCAAGCAAATATCTACAACTCACACACACATGCAGATGTCTTTACTTTTTATTGACTGATATTTGGGTCTCAGTTTTCACATACTGACAGAAACATGTAAATTGAACAATTTTTTTCTTTGGTTTTATTCTTGAGCAAAACCACACTTGTTTTATTATACCTTTTGGGAAAGCGTTTATTTCACATTTGGACTTCAGTCTTCACATATTATACACTTCACGTCAACATTTTATTGTTATTGCTATATCTATCTATCTATCTATAACATATGAAAACATTTTCTGTGTTAGTTATGTGTTCAACATTTTTTGCCTCGCATTTCCTGTCGTCATGCATTTACCCAGATTGTTGTACACACAGAACACACATGAAATGGTCGTATTTCAACTAATGATATATTATTTTCAGTTCCAGGCACCTCATTCCCAGATAAACAGACTTTAGCTGTGAGAACTTTGCATCTAACATCAGCTGCCATTATACACTTCACATCAACATTTTGTTATTACTATAACATAGGAAAAAAGTTAGTTTTAGTTATGCGTTCAACTTTTTTGCCTCGTATTTCCTGTCATCCTACATTTACACTGATCACTGTAGATAAGGAACACACATCAAATGTATGTATTTCAAATAGCGATATAATATTTTCCAATACACTCCCAAACAAACAGACTTCAGCTGCCTCAGTGGGGGATAGGATAGCAGGCTGCCTGCCTGCTGCCAATTGACAAAGGCGCTTTATCAGTGGGCAATTAACGTAGTGATGAGGAGGCGCAAGGGAAATTAAGGTAGCCGAGCATTACGAATACTTTTGCAGACTTCTAGTGTTAAGAATTTAACATAACATTCTAAAAACTTGTTTGGCTCCCCATGACCCTGAAATGGAGCAGAGCCTCTATCTGCAGCATCAGACACAAAGCAGGTAACAACCCTGGACAGGGTGTCAGTCTGTCACATGGTGCACTCATGCACACACCCATGCAGGACCAATTCAGAGTCTACAGCAATCAATTTTCCCATATCTGTAGGACATGATGAATAAAACCTAAACAGAAAAGGACAGCAAACTCCACATGGATGATGTTCAGCCAAACCATTCATACAAAGGATGCTTGATTCAAACCTCAAACTTTTTAAATACTACAATGACTGCATAGTAATAATGTCAGTTTGAAAGTAATTGGCAACTCCATACTGGCCTGATTAAAGTTTATGTTTGTGCATTTCAGTGTCCTTTTAAAATGAATGACATTTATCAAGATTTCCCAGTAGGTGTGATAAAACAAACTGCTATGATGGCGCTGAAATATTGCATACAAGTACACCTGCATTCTCCAACCTGATTAGTCCAATTCAAGGTCACAGTGGCAGCACTGGGTGCAACACAAAAAAAAAAACAATCCTGGAAGAGGAGCCAATCCATTTGTTCTCCAGTGAGCGGCCAAGTTTACCTTCATGTTGAAGGTTGTTGAATGGTAGCATTCCTGCCTATGTGCTCCAGAGAGTAATTAACACCATCTTAATAAAACAATTACATTAGAAATGTAGTGACAAGAACAGCCCATTTATAGGCCAACAAGCTTGTCGATCCTGTTCACCTACACTGTACAAAATAACAAATGAAGATTTAACAGTCCCTAAAGTCTTACTCTCCATCACACTATTTGGTTATTTATTCCATGTGTCTGTGGTCCTTTGCACAAAGAAAAACTTAACAAACGTCCCCGTGTTCTTGTTGCAATATTTAAAGTAACAGCTAGAAGCTTCTGTAATAATTCCTTTCATAACTATGAACACTTTAATCGTGTCACCTCTTAATTTCCATTTGCTGAAAGTTAAAAGCTTCAAACTCTTCTCATAGGTCATACCAGTTAATTAGATGCTGCTCTCCTCTTTACTCTATGTAATGCTATTACATCTTTTTTTATAATATGGAGACCAAAAGCATACACAGTACTCCAATTCAGGCTGGACTAGTGTGCTATATAACTTAAGCATAACCGCCCATGACTTGTACTCTACACATCAGGGTGCTATATAACCTAACATCCTATTAGCCTTCTTGATTGCTTCTTCTGTATACTGTGTTAATGTAGATAGTGATGAGTCCACTAGGAGTCCAAGGTCTTTCTCATAAGGTGTACTTTCAAGTTTCAGACCTCCCATTTTGTACTCAAATCTAAATCGAAAATACCTACTGGAATAATACTTCACGTAGGCCTGCTGCATGTTTCTCAGATTTGCGCAAATAAATCAATACCACAAGCGAAATATGATACTTAGCAAAATGAGGGAAGTCGCATAAACAACCGGATTGTTCAAGCAAATTATAGAAAAAAAAATCAGATCTAAATCCGTTAAGTAGTTCTCTCATGAAAAGTGGACAGACATACAGACAGAGAGATATTGGATTTCATACATTATATATTAGTAAACCTTCAAAATAATGTGCAGTTAAAGTCTCAACAGCATTCTCAGCATTTCTGGAGCTTAGCAGAGCCAGATAACTATAAGAATCTTCTCCAAGCAGCTCTGAAAATGTCTGCTTTGTTTGGGTCTCCATACCTCTGTGAGTCTGACATGAATGTCATGAAATCAAAGTTCAGAACAAGACTGAGAGATGAACATTGACATGACTCCACTCCACCAGACACCTGCCTCTCTTGTTAATTCCATGCAGTGTCAGCCATCTCTCTAACTAAAAAACACATCACACATGCAACTGGACAAGTGAATAAAGTGAAACAGTGACATGGAACAAAATGGCAAATGAATAAGTCAGATCTGTGTATTTGCAATTGCATTGTTTTGTTTTGACAGCATTCATGTTTTAATTCAGTAGTGTGAGATACACCAGAACATGCATACAGACATACAAAATGCACTTGCAGGTGAACTAAATATTTTTTGTGATGTTGTGGACACCAACATTTTGTAAATGTTCAAGCAAAGCAAGCTTATTCAGTTTGCTTGCATGGAAATAAGCTATGAGAAAAAACATTAGAAAACATGAGTAGCTCTCGTCCATTTTCATTTTGTAAAAGTAGCTCTCAGAGTAAAAAAGGTTGGAGACCCCTGAACTAGAGCCACCAAACTTAATGTTATGTTTTAGGTACCAAGCTGTAGGTTTTTTTGTATCCGGTAATTCCTTCTGAGCCCAAAGTCAATTCTTGGCTCTGCTGTCCCACTC
The DNA here is from genome assembly GCF_900747795.2 of Erpetoichthys calabaricus. Taxonomy (NCBI): domain Eukaryota; kingdom Metazoa; phylum Chordata; class Cladistia; order Polypteriformes; family Polypteridae; genus Erpetoichthys; species Erpetoichthys calabaricus. The sequence continues at coordinate 302,778,171 of NC_041397.2, read as the reverse complement.
CCCTGTGCTTCTAACGGCCTTGTGCACTGTTATCTGCCACTATCAACATTATTGTGTTCATTTCCAACTATCTTCTGAACTGATTATTGAATAAAATAATTTTTTTAAACATATATTTTATTATTAGAAAATATTAAATTCAAGCAAATTATCAAATGAGATATTGATATTTAAATCATGCAGAAACAACTGTGTCTTATGAAAAAATGTTACATGATGTAAAAAAAAAAAAATCATTTTTGAATATTGCTCACAAAAATATTTTAAAACTGCACGAAATAATACAGGTCTACATTGAAAATAATGGTTTGATTATTGCCAGAGGACAAATAGCCAGTTGCTGTTGTTTGTGGGGTCTAAATTATCATAATGGGCTCACTTTAGTCACCTCTTACCAAGACTGCCCTGGAAGGACTGCTTTATGGTTTAGCTCAGTGCAGTTGACATAGTAGCCTATGAGGAAGCTGCTCAATGTTATATCCGTTGTACATATGGAGTATCTTGAAAATAGACTGACCTTCCTGGGAACTGTCAAAAGGATTATAAATCTGAAACAGTGACAATGATGGGACATATCAGTGATCACCTGTAGTGGTTACTGGTTAATGGAGGAAGGAGTGGCGTTAGACAGACAGCAGACCTTGAAGGCGTTGGTGTCAGCAAAAGGATCCCGTGTGGATGTGCACTAACGTGGGGTGCATGTGCGATTGTATTCGACTTTGTGTAGGTCCCCTTTCTGGAGCACTGTTACCAATGAGCAGCAGACCAGATAGTTACAGGTGGCTGTGAAGTGTTTGCCCATGCGTAACTGGTGGTGCAGAAGATGTGTGCTGATATGTACACCTGTGGGTACCATACCCTTTATCAAGCTGTGTTTGTGATACAGGTGGAAAAACACCAGAGTCAGGTGGGTCGTATCATGGGTGAAGAGGAATGGACATCACTGTAAAGGAGGAGCAAATAGGCTGCAAGGACCGCATCATTCGAGATAAACAAACAGGAAGTCAAATGGCTTATTAATTATTTAATTATTTTTTGAGCCCCAAAAGCCAAGAGATTATTATTGTATCTTTTGTTTTTTTGTGTTAATAGAGAAGGTGCAATAGTATATAAAATATAGAAAGGACACCATATTTGTTTTTTGTTGTACACTGAATTTGATTTCACTATTTCTTATTCATTTTTAGCACTTTGAACTGTTCTTAAATTGGTTTGAGATTTTTTGTCATCTTTAGTCTCACACAATAAAATCTCTTAATTGCACGTTTTGATTGTCTCCTTTACCGTTCCGCAAGCTCTTGGTCCTTATCATAGTGTTCCCAACTCAAACAAAAACCTTTGAAGATTTTAGGGTGTGACAATGACCCGGATATTCATGACATACCCTGCTTATAGCTAAACTATGGCAACCTCCAAGATCAGCTTCTTGTTTGTACCACCACTTCACTGGAAAGACAGAAAGAGCAGGAATTGAGACAAGGGCAGTGTCACCTGATGCAAACACTGGATACATCCATCACCATAACTGGTAGATCTGAGCATTGATTAGGCAAACTGCACCACAGCTAAATCAAATGAAGAAGAATGGTTACTTCCAATTATTCTTCATACTTAGTGATCAGAATTTTATCAGAATGTGCTGATGTATAATCAAATAGCATCTGGATTGCTCCAAACCAGATCAACAAGTCTAGAATGTATCAACATCAACTTTCTGTATGTCCAAAGAAACAGAAAACCAAAAACTCCTGTAATCCTCCTGACTGAACTATGCATCTTCATAGAGAAATTTCTCTTGGAATTTTATCTCAACTATCACCAGGGGTTGACTGTGAGGGTTTAACGCTATACTTATGGTAGCCCCTGGGAGCTTCACATTACAGAGATACCAGTTGTAAATAACTGGGGATAGATGCAGGCCATGCTGAACTGGGCTGGAAGTATTTGGAGAAAAGTTCTACTAGGTGATGAGAATAGGATAGCTTGGTGTCCATTCTCGGATTTTGTCACTGTGATCTTCAACAAAATAAAAAAAAAAAATTACAAAAATAAAAACACACCACCGAACTATTTGTGAAATGTTGTGTAGTTAGAGGATTCCGAGAATATGCTGACCTCTCCACTTTCTGCATGATGTAGTGTGTTGTTGATTAAGGTTATTAATGTTTAATAGTATGAATTTGCCACTTTTGTCCATCAATCTACCCTGAATAACCTATAATGACAAAGCGAAAACACCTTTTCAGAAAGGTTAGCAAATTTATTAAAAATTAAAAACCGAAATCTCTCATACATAGTAGTATCATGACCCCTAAACTCAGTGCTTTGACGAAACTCTTCTGCAGCAGTTCCAGTTTGGAGTCTTCTTGGTGGAACTATGAAAATCCCTGTACGGTCATTTGTACAAAAAGGTGGCAGGGCAGACGTCACTTTTTGAATGTTCTGGTTGGCTGAATGATGTTTCAACATAGCACATCTCATACAGTGCATCCGGAAAGTATTCACAGCGCATCACTTTTTCCACATTGTTATGTTATAGCCTTATTCCAAAATGGATTAAATTCATTTTTTTCGTCAGAATTCTACACACAACACCCCATAATGACAACGTGAAAAAAGTTTACTTGAGGTTTTTGCAAATTTATTAAAAGTAAAAAAAAATGAGAAATCCCATGTACATAAGTATTCACAGCCTTTGCTCAATACTTTGCCGATGCACCTTTGGCAGCAATTACAGCCTCAAGTCTTGTTGAATATGATGCCACAAGCTTGGCACACCTATCCTTGGCCAGTTTCGCCCATTCTTCTTTGCAGCACCTCTCAAGCTCCATCAGGTTGGATGGGAAGCGTCGGTGCACAGCCATTTTAAGATCTCTCCAGAGATGTTCAAATCGGATTCAAGTCTGGGCTCTGAAGCCACTCCTTTGATATCTTGGCTGTGTGCTTAGGGTCGTTGTCCTGCTGAAAGATGAACCGTCGCCCCAGTCTGAGGTCAAGAGCGCTCTGGAGCAGGTTTTCATCCAGGATGTCTCTGGACATTGCTACAGTCATCTTTCCCTTTATCCTGACTAGTCTCCCAGTCCCTGCCGCTGAAAAACATCCCTACAGCATGATGCTTCCACCACCATGCTTCACTGTAGGGATGGTGCCAGGTTTCCTCCAAACGTGACGCCTGGCATTCACACCAAAGAGATCAATCTTTGTCTCATCAGACCAGAGAATTTTCTTTCTCATTGTCTGAGAGTCCTTCAGGTGCCTTTTGGCAAACTCCAGGCGGGCTGCCATATGCCTTTTACTAAGGAGTGGCTTCCGTCTGGCCACTCTACCATACAGGCCTGATTGGTGGATTGCTTCAGAGATGGCTGTCCTTCTGGAAGGTTCTCCTCTCTCCACAGAGGACCTCTGGAGCTCTGACAGCGTGACCATCGGGTTGTTGGTCACCTCCCTGACTAAGGCCCTTCTCCCCCGATCGCTCAGTTTAGATGGTCGGCCAGCTCTAGGAAAAGTCCTGATGGTTTCGAACTTCTTCCACTTACGGATGATGGAGGCCACTGTGCTCATTGGGACCTTCAAAGCAGCAGATATGTTTCTGTAATCTTCCCCAGATTTGTGCCTCGAGACAATCCTGTTTCAGAGGTCTACAGACAATTCCTTTGACTTCATGCTTGGTTTGTGCTCTGACATGAACTGTCAACTGTGGGACCTTATATAGACAGGTGTGTGCCTTTACAAATCATGTCCAGTCAACTGAATTTACCACAGGTGGACTCCAATTAAGCTGCAGAAACATCTCAAGGATGATCAGGGGAAACAGGATGCCCCTGAGCTCAATTTTGAGCTTCATGGCAATGGCTGGGAATACTTATGTACATGTGCTTTCTCAGTTTTTTTTATTTTTAATAAATTTGCAAAAACCTCAAGTAAACTTTTTTCATGTTGTCATTATGGGGTGTTGTGTGTAGAAGTCTGAGGAAAAAATTAATTTACTCCATTTTGGAATAAGGCTGTAACATAACAAAATGTGGAAAAAGTGATGCGCTGTGAATACTTTCCGGATGCACCGTATACTACTACGCATCACATTAACTGCAGTATTTTGTTACATGTCACAGATCAAAATGATTTGATTCTCTAGCTCAGGGGTAGGCAACGTTGTTCCTAGAGTGCCACAGTATGTGCAGGTTTTTGTTCCAACCCAGTTCCTTAACGAGAACTCAATTATTGCTGATGAAGCACATATTGCTTAAGTGACATTTTAATGCTTCATTTTAGTGGTCTCGCTTGTTAAGGTTCTCCAACCTTAATTGCTTATTTCAATCTTAAACTGCTGCATTCAGTGTTTTAATTGCTTCTTATTAGCAATAAGATGTAAAACAGGGGTAGGCAATGTCGGTCCTGGTGAGCCGCAGTGGCTACAGGTTTTCATTCAACCCAATTGCTTAATTAGAAACCAATCATTGCCAATCTCAGACCTTATTTAATTTTATGGCTTGTTAGTCTGTGCAATGTAAGGCTTTTATATCGTAGATTTTTTTCCTTTCCAAGGATATCATCCAAATGATTTGAAGCCTAAAACAGATCATTTTCAGTCTGTCACATTTTTCTATTAAGTGTTTTATTAAATCAAACCGTGCATGATGAACACACACAGATGTAATTGGAAAAAAGCTAGCTGGAGAACTGCTGGCTGCTTTGTCTTTTACATCTTATTGCTAATAAGGAGCAATTAAAACACTGAATGCAGCAGTTTAAGATTGAAATAAGCAATTAAGGTTGGAGAACCTTAACAAGCGAGACCACTAAAATGAAGCATTAAAATGTCACTTAAGCAATATGTGCTTCATCAGCAATAATTGAGTTCTCGTTAAGGAACTGGGTTGGAACAAAAACCTGCACATACTGCGGCTCTCCAGGACCGACGTTGCCTACCCCTGGTCTAGCTAACCACAGTGTATGTGTTTGAAAATTATCTTCAGCAGCTAAAAAGACTTGTTAGAAATGGAAAGAATATTTTCAAACAGATGGTGTAAGGTTACAGAAATACACTATATGAAGATTTTAAATTTGTTTAAACTCATAATGAACTACAAATTAAACATATGAAATAGTAGTTTGGACTGCAAATATTTTGTACAAAATTCAGCTTACCATTCCGATGGAAAGTCGTGAAATTTACACTGATTAAACAGCTAGCTCTTGGGACACTCAGATTTTCACCTTTTTTCAGACAAAGCCTACCTGAATTATTAATTTTGTTTTATAATATGGATTTTACATTTATTGGGTCAAGGCACATTGTTTAAGAGCATCTAATGTGGGGGATTTCCATATTCCCACAGCGTTAGCAGCTAAGGGACTCCTTCGAAAAGAAGTAATGCAGTGAGCAGGCAACCGTTTTGACTAGCTACAGTAAGCACAAGCAGACCAGAGTATGTCTCTTTGCTTGAACAACTGTCCACTTGCAGGCAAAGGTGTACAGCTGTGGGGATTATACCACTGTGGAGAGTTATAAAGTACAGTACATAAAACTAACATACAAAAAATATTAATAACCACAGTAGCATAGGTGAACAGGGCCGGATTAAGACCTTTAGAGGCCCTAAGCAAATTAAGATTTTGGTGCCACCAAAAGTAGAAAGAACCGAATGATTGCCAGATTCAACTTCTGTCATTATTGTACATGCACTTAAAAGTTATCGTTTTTCAAAATACTGTACGGGCGGCACGGTGGTGCAGTGGGTAGCGCTGCTGCCTCGCAGTTGGGAAACCTGGGGACCTGGGTTTGCTTCCCGGGTCCACCCTGCGTGGAGTTTGCATGTTCTCCCCGTGTCTGCGTGGGTTTCCTCCGGGCACTCCGGTTTCCTCCCACAGTCCAAAGACATGCAGGTTAGGTGGATTGGCGATTCTAAATTGGCCCTAGTGTGTGCTTGGTGTGTGGATGTGTTTGTGTGTGTCCTGCGGTGGGTTGGCACCCTGCCCAGGATTGGTTTCTGCCTTGTGCCCTGTGTTGGCTGGGATTGGCTCCAGCAGACTCCCGTGACCCTGTGTTCGGATTCAGCGGGTTGGAAAATGGATGGATGGATGGAAAATACTGTACATTCTCATACATTTTTTTTTTTTTTTTGCAAGATGGAAGCACCCATGCAGCCTAAAGCTTATAGAGCTCCCAAGTCCATGGTTTTAAGTGTTAATCTTTACTTCTACTTTTCTTATTCTAGTTGACAAAGATGAACAGAGTTATGTGATAGTGGTATGCAGACATATTGACAAGCGGCAAATCCTGCTCGATTTCCAAAGAAATTGTGCTGAAATATCCAGCGAGCTAATAGACACACTCCACAGCCTTTGCTTACTTCGGCAGCCTGAGAAGTTGACCTGGCAGAAACACAAGAGCAGCGATTCGAAGCAGAAATGAGGGAAGTGAGGCGGTGTTGATGTCAGAGGGGGACATTTTTGTGTGCACTGGGTGATTCCATTAAGCACCCATTGTTGCGTCTGGGGGGTGAGAAGTTAAAAGGCTGTCTGCAGGATGTAGGTATTTGCCGTATTGCAAAGGAGTCACTTTGGCTGGTTGAGATTACAAACAATATCAAGTTGTGATAACAGAACTGCTCCTTCCTTGGAGGATGTCTGTATTTACCTGAAATTAACATGTTTGACAATGTTGGTTTCTAAATCAGCAGATCTGTACTCATTAATGGTTAGTCACAATACATTTTATTAACTTGTGTTTTCATAAATTGTTAAACCCAGGAAATTTAGATGTGCCATTGTTTAATCCAATTGTCCAGAACTGATAATGGCAGGGACTGAAGGAGATTTAAACTTCTGGGCAGGAGAAGGCAAAAAACAGGAACGGTCCACTGAGAACGCTGCCAAGACACTCGGACAGAGCACAGGGGCTCGTAGGCAGACGAGGGTACCTGGCTGGCACGACGTGAGGCGCAAGGACGGCAACACTTACTTCCACAGCGGAAGAGACAGCTCCACAAGCAGATGCCAGTTGTGGGTCCAGCGAGAGAGAGAAGCCACATGAAAGGACCAAGCAAAGCTGGCAGATGAGAAATGAGGTGTGCCTAGGTCACAGCAACACAAGGAGCCCAGAGTGGAAAAAAAGGAACGATGGAAGACACGCTGACAGGGATTCAACGATTTGACACAACTTCTGTTGGGAAACAAGTGTCTGGTGAACAGAGTGCATCTGTGGACGGTTGAACAGTTAAGTGCTGGGGTAACAATGTGCAAACTGGAGTGTGCACCACTAAAGGTTGTATCCTCAGATTCTTGTTTTTAACAGATTTTAGAGTGTAGACTGTGTATTTTGCTGTAAAAAAAAAAAAAAAAAAAATGAAATTCATTCCTGATATGTTTAGATTTTGTTATGTTCATTTATCTTTTTAATGTACTTTATATTGTCTTGTGTAATAAAACTTACTGTTGCTTTTTTCTGAAATTACTGTGTCTTTCATTGTGTGTTTACTCACTGTCCAATTTAAAGAAACCTGTGTGCTATTATCAGTAAATTTGAAGAGTTCCCAGTCTCTTAACAAAACTGGGTGGCGTAGTCGGATATTTTAATGGTGACCAAGTGAGATTACCTGTAAGTGTGACCAGACACTTGTTACATACATTTTGGCACAGTCGGCAGGATTGGGCTTGTGAGTCACACACTTGGAAGTACTAGGCATTTTTTTTTTTTTTTTTTTAATTTAGTTATTGATTTTGTGGGTTATTTTTACTGTGTTTTTTATTATCATCATGATGATGATGCCTATTTTTGCCGGTGGACCTTGGATTGCCAAGTTTAGTGGGGAAAAAGATGATTTGAAATATGCTGAGTGGAAAGAACAGATGCAGGGATTATTAGAAGAAACAGCTGAATATGGGGAATCTCAAAAGGTCAGTATTGTGATGGGAACATTGACTGGGGATGCCAAATGGGAAGTCAGTGTGTTGAGTGTGGAAAAAAGAAATAGGGTTACAAAGATTTTTCTTTTTCTAGATGGATTATATGGTGACCAAGTCCCATTAGCTACTCTGATGTCCCAGTTCTACAGTTGTCTACAAAGAACTAATGAACCTTTTAGGGCTTTTGTTCTTAGATTGAGGGAACTTCATTGCAGGTTAAAAACTGTAGTGCAGCCCAAGCCCCCTCCGATATACAGCTGTGAGATCAGCTGTTGTTGGGCCTCCAGGACAGTGGACTGCGACAAGCACTACGGCCATTTGTGCGCCACAATCCAGATAAAACTTTTGGGGAAGTGCATCAAGAGGCTCTGCTGCTGGAAGGGGAATGTAATTATGCGGGACACAGGGAAACAACTTGTGGAGCTATTGGTGAATTCTCTGCAACTAACTCTCATTCACAGGCAGACTGGAGCCTAGCATTCAAGGCAGAGATTCTGGGTGACCTGAAAACACAAATGATGGAATGGACTCAGGAGCTGCTGAAGGAACGGAGGCCAGCAGTTCCACAGGTTGATGCTGCCCAGCCACTAGTACACTCTCAGCCCGATAGGAGGCCTTGCACTAACAGCTGTTATGCCTGGGATTCACAAGGTAGGCCCGTTTGTAATCAATGCCAACAAGCACGTCATTTGGCGTGGAACTGTCCATCCTCTAGTGGGCGCCCTACTTTTGAACTTGTGAACCCTGCAGCTGTGGGCCAGATATCAGGGTTGGACAGTGAAACCCGAAAGGCCATATCCCCTCTTATTGATGAGTGTCCCGTGGTACAGGTCACCAATCGAGGGCAAAACATTAAATGGACTGTTAGACACGGGATCCCAGGTTACACTTATGCAAGACAGCCTTTTCAAGCAGCATTTTACAGATAAGATAGAAATTGGGCAGGCCCTGTTTCTTCTAACCCTGAAAGCTGCCAATGGGTTGGATATCCCCTATACAGGCTATGCCATAATGGATTTTGAGGTGGCTACAGTGAAGTTACCTGCCAGAGGGGTTGCGATTGTGCAAGATGAGGTCCAAACAAGCCCATTGCTGATTAGAATGAATGTGATCTCTGCTTGGTGGCATGCTGTTTTTCAGGCTCCAGAGTCACCAGATATGTACAACCAGCCTTCTGCCATAGTGTGAGGGTCCCTGTCAGGGGGGCACGAGGGAAAAATGGGTGAAGGGACATCAGCAGAATCTACCAAATACAGGTCAAACTGCTAAGGGGAGGATAGATAAGGCAGCACAACATAATACAGCACGGCATAAGAAAGCTCAGGCTATTCCATTGCTTCCTGGAGAAAAGGTATGGCTAAGAAATAGAGGTAGACAAGGACAAGGGAAGCCGACAGGTTGGTGGAACCAAGAGCTCTATGTGGTGCTGGGCCAGGTAGGGGATTCTGGGGTGGTGTATAAAGTGAGACCAGAAGGGGGAAGTTAGTGGAGACAAACAACAAGGCTTTAAAACATTACGGTGCACATTTTTCTCTCTATGTGCTTCAGCTACCCCAACGGCCGAACCATCTCCACCTGGACTTCCCATATATGGGTTTTGGACAATGAGAAACCCAGCCCCCAGAGAAAATGGGGATGTTCCAGACAGAGAAGCTGTGGAGTTGCGCAGATCAAGGAGGCAAAATTTGGGGAGACCCCCAGCGCGTTTCAGTGAATAAGAAGATTAAACCGATTGTCCGGGACTGACAATTGTTAAGTCTGGGGGATGTCAGAGGGGGACATTTTTATGTGCACTGGGTGGTTCCATTAGGCACCCATTGTTGGGACAGGGGGGTGAAAAGTTAAAAGGCTGTCTGCAGGATGTAGGTATGTGCCGTATTGCAAAGGAGTCACTTTGGCTGGTTGAGATTACAAACAATATCAAGTTGTGATAACAGAACTGCTCCTTCCTTGGAAGATGTCTGCATTTACCTGAAATTAACATGTTTGACAATATTGGTTTCTAATCAGCAGATCTATATTCATTAATGGTTGGTCACAATACATTTTGCTAACTTGTGTTTTCATTAATTGTTAAACCCAAGAAATTTAGATGTGCCATTGTTTAATCCAATTGTCTAGAACTGATATGGGCAGGGACTGAAGGAGATTTAAACTTCTGGGCAGGAGAAGGCAAAAAACATGAATGGTCCATTGAAAACGCTGTCAAGACACTCGGACAGAGCACAGGCAGACGAGGGTACCCGGCTGGCACGATGTGAGGGACAAGGATGGCAACACTTACTTCCAGCTCCACCAGGAGACGCCAGTTGTGGGTCCAGTGAGAGAGGGAAGCCACATGAAAGGACCAAGCAAAGCTGGCAGACGAGAAATGAGGCGTGCCTAGGTCACAGCAACACAAGGAGCCCAGAGTGGAAAAAAAGGAACGATGGAAGAGACGCTGACAGGGATTCAACGATTTGACACAACTTCTGTTGGGAGACGAATGTCTGCACCACTAATTGTTCAACCATCCATGGATGCACTCTGTTGACCAGAGTCCAGTTTTGCGCAGTTACCCCAACACTTAAAAACAAGAATCTGAGGATACAACCTTTAACGGATTTTAGAGTGTGGACCGTGTATTTTCCTTTTAAAAAAGGGAAATTTGTTCCTGATATGTTTAGATTTTGTTATGTTCATTTATCTTTTTAATGTACTGTACTTTATATTGTCTTGTGTAATAGCACACAGGTTTCTTTAAATTGGGCAGTGAGTAAACACACAATGAAAGACAACGGTAAATTTCAGAAAAAAGCAACAGTAAGTTCTTTTATCAGTAAATTTCAAGAGTTCCCAGTCTCTTAATAAAACTGGGTGGCGTAGTTGGATATTTTAATGGTGAATAAGTGAGATTACCTGAAAGTGTGACCAGACTCCTGTTACATTAGCACAAGACTAAAAGCTAACCCCACCAGACCTGCGATACCATCTATTTTGCTCACGAACATCCGACAACAAGTGGATTACATAAAGCTGCAGCAGGCAAGCAGTGGGAAATGAGAAACTGTTGCATCTGTATTTTCACTGAGACATGGCTCTAGGAAAACATTGCAGACAGCCATCCAGCTAGACAGACTGACCATCTTCCTAGGGCAGGGGTAGGCAACGTCGGTCCTGCTGAGCCGCAGTGGCTACAGGTTTTCATTCCAACCCAATTGCTTAATTAGAAACCAATCATTGCCAATCTCAGACCTTATTTAATTTTATGGCTTGTTAGTCTGTGCAATGTAAGGCTCTTATATCGTAGATTTTTTTCCTTTCCAAAGATATCATCCAAATGATATGAAGCCTAAAACAGATCATTTTCAGTCTGTCACATTTTTCTATTAAGTGTTTTATTAAATCAAACAGTGCATGATGAACACACACAGATGTAATTGGAAAAAAGCTAGCTGGAGAACTGCAGGCTGCTTTGTCTTTTACATCTTATTGCTAATAAGGAGCAATTAAAACACTGAATGCAGCAGTTTAAGATTGAAATAAGCAATTAAGGTTGGAGAACCTTAACAAGCGAGACCACTAAAATGAAGCATCAAAATGTCACTTAAGCAATATGTGCTTCATCAGCAATAATTGAGTTCTCGTTAAGGAACTGGGTTGGAACAAAAACCTGCACATACTGCAGCTCACCAGGACCGACGTTGCCTACCCCTGTCCTAGGGGACAAAGTTGCCTCTTTGGTGTACAAACGCTGCAGCAGTCGTTGCAACACTATTCCCCCGCTAATAGAGGTTTTATCGGTAAAGTGCTGGCCTTTCTACCTGCTGAGGGAGTACAGCTGTCTGCTGGTGGTTGCCGTGTACATCCAGACCATATCAGTGTGGTTATGGTTCCTGCATGTGGTTCCAAAGAATGTGCCAGTCAACTGGCTGGTGTTCTCACAGACATCTTCAACACATCTACATCAAAAGTAGTCGCCAGTCAGCTTCAGTCGCACCTTACACAGTACAATTTGAGAAATTCCAGTCTGGTTTTCGCACTGGTCATAGTACAGAAATGGCACTAACGCAGGTTGTAAACTACATTCTGATATCCTCTGATGAAGGAACTCCACTGTAATTACGTTGTTGGACTTAAGTGGTCAATGGTGTCAAATGCTAGATTTGATTTTACTGCACAGGCTAGAAAATGATGTTGGGCTTACAGGCACCGTGCTCACTTGGTTTAGTTCTTATTTATCAAAATTGATTCCAATATGTACAGAAATGTGCTGACAGTACTACATCATTATACACAGAAGTTCAATATGGTGTTCCGCATGGCTCAGTACTGGGACCTTTACTGTTTTCACTTTACATGTTTCTACTGGGATCATTAGGAAACATAACTGGGTGTCATCTGCATACGAGTGATAATTAACATCATACCCTTCATTTAGATAAAATGAAGCTTCTCCAATGTTGTCTTTAATTAGTTGTGTTAGTAAATTAAAGGAGTGAATAAATGAGAACTACTTGTCTTTAAAATACAGATAAAACAGGTGTTAATTGTTGGAGGGAATGACGCTGATCACAATATTTTGTCATTTAACTCAGTTGGAATCCCCATTAATTTTACTGAATCAGCCCACAATCTAGGAGTTATCTTTGACTCTAGCATGTCATTTAAAGCGCATATTACAAAGTTGTCCAAATCATGTTTCTTCCATCTTAAAAATGTTAGGAAATTAAGGCACTTTCTAAATAAACAGGATTCTGAGAAATTAATTCATGCATTTATTTCTAGTAGGATTGACTACTGCAATGTGGTGTTCACTGGATGTTCAAACTGTTCTTTATACAGCCTCCAGTTAATCCAAAATGCGGCTGCAAGAATTACTACAAGAACAAGAAAATACGAACACATAACTCCAGTTCTTAAATCCTTACACTGGCTCCCGGTTAAGTTTAGGGCAGATTTCAAAATCCTCCTTTTAACATATAAAGCATTAAATGGTCGAGGTCCGGCTTACTTGTCTGAACTTATCATGTCTTACAAACCAGAGCACACATTAAGATCTCAAGATGCCAGCCTGCTTATGATTCCAAGGATTAATAAAATAACAGTGGGAGGTCGAGCTTTTAGTTACAGGGCCCCTAAACTGTGGAATGGTCTGCCTGCTACCATAAGAGATGCCCCTTCAGTCTCGGCTTTTAAATCCCGGCTGAAGACTCACTACTTCAGTTTAGGATATCCTGACTAGAGCTGCTGATTAACTGTACATACTGCATCTGTTAGTCATTAGCGCTAAAAACATAAGTAACATGATAGTTATAATTGGATACGTACCCTCACCTATTCCGTTTCTCTTCTCGGTACTCAAATGTGGCAATTGGTGCCATGGCCCACCTGCCAAGATGTTTCGCGTGCCTAAGGTAAAGTCATCCCTGATGGAGGATCGCAGGAATTATGGGAAAGAGGGGTCGTTTCATCGGATTGGCTGGCCCAGCACTGTTTCAGCCGTGGAATGGCCAAATGGGGGAGGCAGTTTGATGGATGAGGTCTCCAGTACTCTAAACAAATCCAAATCATATCATATTATATATATACAAAATATGCTTCTGATAATGACGGCATGGAAGGTATCGGTCAGATACTGAGTGTATCGGGATGGTCACGCGCACTGTCATGGACTCCCATGACTGAGCTATACTGCCTTAAATGCCTGGCCCTAACGGGAATGGGGATATTAATTAATCCCAAAACAGTACAGGAGGCGGTCTTGAAAATATGGGATACAGTGCATAGCAAAAACAAACAAAAACAGCTGCTAGTAAATGCTGTTTCTGCTAATTACATTATGCAAGTTGGACTTTAAAGTCAAAATTACAAAATGTGGGAATAAAAGACTAAACCGGACACGATAAATTGTAAAATAGGTTTTAAAACTTAGACATGAGACTGGTTGTCCTAGGAATAAAGTATAACGGCACCCGAGTGGACAACACAGATTAATCAGATGCCGTACAAATGTCCAAAACCTGCCTGAAAAGTAAATGCCGTGTTGGGGAACACTTATTAATAAGTTACGTTGTTTAGCCATTGGAAATAATATTTTGTAAAAGCTATGAAGAACTGCGCGGTATTAAAAGTTGATGCATGCAGGCATGCGTTTACCTTGTTTGACGAGTCACTCATCCAGCGGGTTTGGTAGTCAGCCATTTAAACAGTGTTAATGCTGATAAAATCCATAAAGTCTTGATCGCGCTCACTAAAATAATTGAACTGTAAAAGAACTTTTACAATTGCACTTCATGCACAGAATAAAGAGAACGCGAGTATGAGAATATGTGAAGATATGGAAGAATGAAGCAATTGCCAAGTGTGTTGAAATGACTGCAAAGAGTGAAAACTGTTTGTAAACAGTTGCTTTCTCCAGTGTGCTGAATGTTGTTTAAAGAACTTCTGCCTTAGACAAGTAAACTACTTGGAGGGAAAGAAAAATAGAAGATTAATTATTCTTATTCAGAGTCTGGGGTGGCAGATGCTCTTATACGTCATTTGTAAGTGTCTATTAACAGTCTGTGCTTCTGTGTGTCAGCTGACTAATTAATAATGTGATCCAAATCCTAAAAGATATGGGAGACGCCTCATATAATATAGTAGTAGATGATCATATCCAAGTTTAATTGTATTAGTAATACTTGTGAATATCTAAAAATGTTAGCAAGTAAAATCAAAAGTGATCATGATTGGTATTGGTAATGCATCCTGTGCCTAGTCAGTGAGCCTGGAATGTCTTTGAAGTCTACAAGCAGATGCAGTGTTAAATAAAACTGACCTATGACCTTGCATGAATCTTAGAAAATTTTAACTAAAGGCAGAAGGACAGCCTGTAGCATGGTCAGTTAAAAAAGTTAATTTAAAAAAAATCTGAATTTCAATAAAAGTATTATAAGCATAAAGAATATGCAACTTCAAAACTATAGATGTTTTTCTCCAGATTCAGCAAACCCTGTGACCAATGGATGAAAAATAGAGCTTATTCCTATACAAGCTGCAAGAAATAGTTTAAGAGCAATTTTGGGCAGAGAAAGATATAATCTGACCAAGGGGTGGTAAATGTTTATCAATCATAGATTAATGAACAGCAATTATTAGAATTATTTCCTTGCATGCCGATTAGTTGTACAAGTGTAAGAGTATAACATCCTGTATAATAATTTTTAAATGATAATAATTGAAAAATACAAAAGGTTAAATGTTGCCATATTAAACTAGACTGTCTTTCTCTAGTCTTCATATCAAATACAGTGAAGAGGATTTACATATTTTGATGTATGTCAAATGATGATTATTATCACTTCAGTAATTATGAAATGTATTAGAACTGAATACATGCATTCATTTGTATCTGTTAGTGATTAATTTTATGAAGATTTTTTATTACATCAATGTATTAAGGTTAGTGCTCAGTGATAATGCACATAGCTAAATGGATTGTTAAGTCAGTTGTACATTAGGACCATTAGTCTATATAAACTGTGCTGTTGTAATATCTTAGACATTTGAGAGATTTGTCTCTTGATAAGATAACATCTATCTTATAACAAAGTATAGCTTAAGATTTTTGTTTTAGACAAAAATGAACTCTTATAACAAGATGTTACATAATTGAACTTAATTTAAGACATCTATGATGTATAACTGATGCAATGCTGTTAATTTTGTTTAGTGTATTATCCTACTGAAGAAACATTTTCACTAGCCTGGTTTAAATGTAATAATTTGCCATATTCATTTCTCTAACTTATTTATAATACGAGACTGAGAACGGAGAGTCTAGGATTTTCATTAATAGTGCTGTATTGTATTATACATATGATTGATAAAGCATTGTTTTATGTTATGTATTTGCTATACCCTTCACCCTTCTTTATTTAGCCTAGCGAGTATTTTAGTTTGACCACTCAATTTAGTGGTTGTTAAGGCCTCTCCAACTCAGTGGTCGAGCTTTATCAATGAAGAAAATGTGGTGTTTTACGAATGAAGATTTAAAGTGACTGTACTGCACTGCACTAATGACTCTTGGTCTGCTGCACATATCTGATAATAGCTGGTGAAGAAACAACTCGCTTGTCCAGAGTGGAAGGAGTGCAGAATCAAAGAAAGATTGGAATTCCAGCTAAGTAAATCTGATGTCATGATATGGTTGTGCAGACATTTGCTGCAGAAATAAAGTTTTATGGACTTTAACACAAACAAACTAAAATGCCACTGAAGAGAGATGACAGCTGTTGAATGCGAAGGGCTACCTTGATTGACTGCTGTATCCAGTGCAGGACAAGTGAAGTGTTACTCTGCTAAAAGGACAGTCAAAATGTGTGCATCTCATTAGCTCTCTAATGGCAATCACACGGTTTAGTTTCTGTTCGAGTAATGACAAAGTGTTTAGTTTCTGTACCAGCCACACATTTGTTCGGAGGGATCTGCAAAGCCACCAAGCAAAAGACTGTCTACAAACCACTGGGTTGGACAAGGCACGTATATAGAAAGCTTAGGAATATACTTGTAAAATATTAAGAGGGGCTCAAAAGGTATGAGGATATACATAATTTACCACCAATGATGTTAACTTGTAAACTGAAAGGGAATAGAACATTCCATAGTGAAGTTGGGGAGGATAAAAGATAGTGTACAATTATGCAATAATACTGGTTAAGAACAATAATCATAGTAATAAGATCTAGAATAGCATCTGATTTATGTTACAACTATTGTAACTCGTATAAAAAGGATCAGACACCAAAGGGTGGGGGCACATATAGCAACATACTGTAGCTAGAAATGTTATGAGTGCCAAAGAATAGTGAAGTCCATTAAGATGCTATATAGATTTATAATGTAATCTGAGTCTATAGTACCCACTGCATGGGCTCAGTGATATTTAGTTACAACACTGACTATAAGACATAACAGGAGATCTCCACCTACACCACTGGTGTGATAAAATGATCACTACTTAATAACAATGTTAAATGTAACTGTTTGTCCAAGTGTACTGTGACTTATTGTCAATATTTATTTACGCTGGTATATTAGATGAATTAAACAGGAGCTATAGTGGCACTACACCCTACATTTCCACAA
Organism: Erpetoichthys calabaricus; assembly: GCF_900747795.2. NCBI lineage: Eukaryota > Metazoa > Chordata > Cladistia > Polypteriformes > Polypteridae > Erpetoichthys > Erpetoichthys calabaricus. The sequence continues at coordinate 302,761,152 of NC_041397.2, read as the reverse complement.
ATGTTCTTGAGTAACTGTCTACCCTGTGAAGGGGGATCAAGTACCTTTTGCTTTGTGGATAAGACCTTCAAGCATTTTTGTCACAGTGACAAAGGGTGGATTGTAAAATGGGGCGCTGGCTAAGGCCAGACATCAATCAGGCTCGACATAGGTCGAGCAAGTAGCCTGCGAAGGCTTTATTAACGGCATGCCAGACTATCTCGCCCAGCAGGTCCGGCAACACCCATTTACCGATATGAAAAGCCTCCTGGATGTACTGGAGCGTCAGCTGGTGGTGAACCGAGTCGGGGCGGCAGAGAGGTCTACTCATGGTGCCTGACAGGGACATGTCGCTACCAATGAGCCCTTCCGTCGCAATGCAGAGACTCCAGGTAAGCCAAAGGAGAGCCCCAGCTTTGCCCCACTGTTTCAAGTGTGGTGAAGTTGGGCACACCCTGCCTGCCTGTCCTCAAAATGTGGAGCCCATGGACTGCACCTGGGTCAAAGGAGAGAGGTATTGTGCTCTGTCTAATCCCTTGGCTGTTCCAAACATGGGAGTGGTGTTAATTAATTGGAGCTCAGTGGTGGCACTGTTCGATTCCGGGAGCAACATTACCATTGTTGCTCGCCGTTTTATCTTACCACAACAGTGGGTATCCCGGTATGTGAAAGTTACTCGCGTGCATGGAAAGACCAAGTCATATAGGTCCACTAACTTTTATCACATGGAAGGGCAAACAGAGACCGCTCTGAGTTGCCATGCTTCCTGATCCGCCCTTTTCAGTTATATTAGGACAAGACTGGTCTGAAAACAACTGCAGTAAGAATATCACCATCCCCTTCGCTGGATTGGGTCTTATAATGGATGGGCAGTCCACTGTCCCCGCGACTCCCACGCCGTGCACTGCCGATGATGTGGATTCCGGTTAGGGAGATATTTTGGTGACGGACCCTGGCCCGGAAGTTCAGAAACAGCAAGTCAGCGTCAGCCCCCTGGATCCATTGTGCTGTGTGGATAATCAGTTTAAAGCCACACCAGCCTCATTTAAACAAGAGCAGTGGAATGATGACTCTCTAAAGTTTGCTCGGAATGCTATTGTTTCGGTTGACAGCAACACGCCGCTTGTTCCCATACCACCGGGACCCTACTTCGTTTTGGAAAACGATCTACTGTATCAAGTCGCGGATAAAGTATCTATCTATCTATCTATCTATCTATCTATCTATCTATCTATCTATCTATCTATCTATCTATCTATCTATCTATCTATCTATCTATCACGAAGGTGGAGGTACGGAAGTTGTTGCTAGTGCCACAAACCTACCGGCGGGAGGTCTGAACTGGCACACGCCCACCTCCTTGGCGCCCACATCGGGGCTGACAAAACACTGGAGAGGATTAAGCTTCGGTTTTATTGGCCCGGAATTAATGAGGAAGTCCGTCGTTTCTGTCAATCCTGTCTGGATTGTCAGCTACGTCAGATACCCCGAAGGGACTGCGCTCCTCTTGTTCCGATTCCCCTTATTGATATCCCTTTTGAGAGGATCGGAGTTGATCTTGTAGGGCCCCTGCTGCCTTCGACACGTGGCTATAAATATATTAGTCATGGTGGATTACGCAACTCGGTACCCAGAGGCAGTTCCATTGCGCTCTGCTAATACGAAAAATGTCGCACGGAAATTGGTAGCCCTTTTCTCCCGAGTAGGTATACCTAAAGAAGTCCTCACGGACCAAGGTACACAGTTTACTTCGGATATGTTCAGGGAAGTTGCCAAGTTACTCCGTATTACGCATCTAAAAGACGTCTGTGTATCATCCTCAGACGGATGGGTTAGTGGAATGATTTAACTAGACCCTCAAACAGATGCTTCGCAAGGTAGTCGATGCGGACGGTAGGAACTGGGATCAACTTTTACTTCTGGTCCTTTTTGCTTATCGGGAGGTGCCACAAGCCTCTACGGGGTTTTCCCCCTTTGAGTTGTTATATGGCCGCCAACCCCGGGGTATATTAGATATACTTAAAGAAGGATGAGAAGGAGAGGCACTTCCCTCCTCCAATATTTTGGAATACGACGCATAACTGTGCGAACAATTAGAGAAGGTCAGGCCTCTCTTAAAAGAGCATATGTCAAAGGCTCAAGCAGCGCAGGCGCGTCATTATAACCGAAACACCACCCTCCAGGAGTTTCAGCCGGGGGATCGTGTGATGGCACTGGTGCCTACTTCCCACTCTAAACTGTTGGCCCATTGGCTGGGCCCTTACGAGGTAAAAGAGAAAAGGGCTCGTCGACTATCTGGTGAAACAACCAAATCGTCGACCGAGCGAGAGGATACACCATGTCAACTTGCTGAAACCATGGAGAGACCGGGAAGACTGTCCTCACCCAGGGAACTCCCTCTCCATTTTCTCACAGAAAGTAGACCTTAACCTCGGACCCAATTTGACGGCCCCCCAAAGACAGGAGCTGGAGTCAGTCATCCTGTCCGTTCCGGAAGTAGTCAGTGAGATGCCAGGACGCACCTCACTGATTGAGCACGATATAGTGACTGACCCAGGGATGGTAGTGCGGGAACGCCCCTATAGACTCCTGGAAGCAAAACGAGCCGAGGTGGAGCTGGAAATCCAAAAAATGCCATTGGATGTGAATGAGGAAAGTCACAGCCCCTGGTCCAGTCCCATTGTCCTCGTTTCTAAGCCCAACAGCTCATGGAGGTTCTTCCGGCGTCTGAACCAGCTCTCCAAGTTTGATGCCTACCCTATGCCCCGTGTAGACGAGCTCATTGTGCGCCTGGGTACGGCTCAGTATTTGACTACCCTTGACATGACGAAAGGATACTGGCAAATTCCCTTAACGGCATCCGCTAAGGAGAAGACCGCCTTCAGCACCCCCTAGTGGGCATTGGCAGTATAAGGTTCTCCCATTTGGGCTGCATGGAGCGCCAGCGACCTTCCAATGTCTGGTAAACAGAGTGCTAAAGGCCCACCAGTCCTATTGTGCCCCCTACCTGGATGACAGTCATCTATTCCAGCACCTAGGAGGAACATATTCTGCAGCATTATGCCGTTCTCTTAACACTAGTGAAAGCAGGCCTCCACATTAATCCACGCAAATGTTTCTTTGGATTAACCAAGGCCAAATATTTGGGCTACCTGGTGGGCGGAGGAGTGGTAAAACCACAATGCTCTAAATTAAGACCATCCTGGAATGGCCATATCCGATTATCAAGAAACAGGTGAAAGCTTTCTTGGGGTTAGTGAGCTACTACCGCTGGTTTGTACCTCGTTTCTCCGAGAGGGCCGCACCCTTGACAAATTTGACAAAGAAGAGGGCCCCTTTGTATGTGGTATGGGATCACCTAACGGAACAAGCATTTAGTGACCTAAAGTTGGCCCTGACCATGGCACCAATATTGAGAACCCCTGATTTTTCTCTCCCTTTTATACTCCAGACTGATGCTTCGGACACAGGTCTTGGCGCCAAGCTGAGCCAAAGCATCGACGGTGTCTAGCACCCTGTAAGTTACCTGAGCCGGAAACTGCTGGACCGGGAGACCAGATATTCTGCGTTGGAGCGGGAAGCCTTGGCCATCAAGTGGGCGGTGACTCACCTGAGGTACTCTCTGTTGGGTCGGGAGTTCACCCTAGTGACAGACCATGGCACTTTCCAGTGGATGGCTGTCCACAGGGAAACGAACCCCCGGGTCACCAGGTGGTTTTTGGACCTTCAGCCTTACAAGTTTACTGTCACTTATCGGCGGGGTAACCTGCAGGCCAATGCTGACGCTCTCTCCCGGGTTCACAACCTCTCAGTTCGGGCCGCCCAACCCGATGGGTCTGGGCTGAAGGGGGGGTTGTGTCACGCACATGTGCTTAGGGGGCCACGGAAGGACCCGATGAGCAGCGTACAACAGTCTGCCAGGGGATGGAGACGGGGCACTAACCTTTATTTCTTGTTCCCGCAGAAAGCCAGACGCCACGCCGCCTTAAGCGTTCTCAGGATGCCATTACTCCACCCGTAGCCACTTCCACATTCCATCCCTTCCTCTGGTCTTACCCCGATGACATCATCAACCGATAAAACACCTCGGTTCCTCCCAGCATTCCAGTCCCACCTTATTTATGTTCCCCTCTGTGAAGGGATGATTGTCTTTTTGTTTGATGTATGTCAGAGAATCTGCCCACTTTTCTTTGCAGTTTTGACAGTATACGGGGCCGGAAACCCCAAACCTTTATGATTGTTTTGTGTCTTTATTACAATACAGTTTCTAATGTAGGTAGATCATTTCGACCTGGTCATTTTAAAAGTAGCTCGCAAGCCGAAAAAGTGTAGGCACCCCAATCTACACAATGTTCATCCACAACTGTATCACCTCCCACAAAGATATCATCCTAAAGTTCGCAAACGACATCGCAGTGATAAGACGCATTACTGGTGGAGACGAGGAGCCCTACAGGAGGGAGGTGGACAGTCTGGCTTCATGGTGTGAGGACAACAACCTCACCCTCAACACAGACAAGACGAAAGAGAGGATAGTGGACATGAGGAAAGAGGAGACCTCACCAGCCACTGTTCATCCAAGGGCTTGAAGTGGAGAGGGTGAGCAGTATTAAATACCTGGGCGTCTACATCAGTGGGGACCTCACTTGGACACTTAACACTACACAGCTGGTCAAGTGAGCTCAACAGCAACTGTATTTTGAGGAGGCTGAGGAAATTTGGTTTGTTGACCAAGATCCTTGGCAACTTTTACAGCTGCATTGTTGAGAGCATCTTGACCAGCTACATCAGTGTGGTATGGCAACACTATTGCTATTGACCACAAACGCCTGCAGAGAATGGTAGAGACTGCCGAGAAGATCACCAGGATTCCACTGCCCTCTCTGCAGAGCATCTACAACTGCAGAGTCCGTAGGATAACTGCATTGATCGTCAGGGACCCCACCCACCCCCAACACGAACTGTTCGCACTTCTACCCTCAGGCAGGAGGCATAAAAGAATGAAATGCAGCACTTCCAGGCTAAAGAACTCTCTTCCAAGGCCATTAGACTCCTAAATAACTGACTGGAGTTTATAACCGTGGTCCACCTCATTCTGTCTACCTCACTTTATACTTCTGTTTTTATACTTTATGTTGCCTTTGTTAATTATTTGCTACTTATTTAGGTTTATCTTTATACGTTGGTTTGTTAACCATTGGCATTTGGTGTGGACAACAAAGAATTTCATTGTACAGGGAAAAAAAAAAAAAAAAAAAAAAAAAATTACAAATATATCCCCTCAAAGCTGATCCTATTAAATCCCCATATTCTGTTTTAAGGGAATTAAATTCTTTCAGCAGGATAGATTTATCTGATCTATGTAGAATAATTACTCAACTGAAACCCTCCACCTGCGTCCTTGACCCAATACCAACTAGCTTTTTCAAAGAACTATGCGATGTGCTAAAGGATAGTGTGCTTGACATAGTAAACTCATCCTTAGATACTGGGGTCTTCCCAGACTGTTAAGATTGCGGTTAAACCCATGCTCAACAAAAAAAATCTCAACTCCTCCGTTTGACAATTTTAGACCCATTTCTAACCTGCCTTTAAGTAAAACTCTAGGAAAGGCAGTCATTACACAGCTAAATGACTCGTCAAGAGTAGCAGGTTTATTCAAGTTTCAGTCAGGTTTTAGAACAAATCTCAGTACAGAAACTGCACTGGTTCACAATATTCTTCTAAATCTCCAGTGAGTGGGCCTCTCCAGCAATGTCTTAAATTATTTTGAGTTTTACTTAACAGGTAGAAAATCCTTTTAGTTGTAGTAATTATGTTTCGAAGACGCATGATATTCTATAAAGGTGTTCCACAAGAGTAGTAAAAAACTGTCAAGGGGGTGACTGATGAATAATTTGGGGGGTGGGGCTTAAGTTCAAGAAAAAACTGATTTATGAAATATAAGCTAAGAAATTTACCCCACTCCAAATTAGGATTGATTAAATGTACCTCCGCTCTGAAACTTATAACTGCATCCCTTAACCCATCCCACAAATTATGAATAAATGATACTTATGACACGGACATCATTTTATAAACAAATGACTCAAACTACTAAAATTAAGAAAATACAGAATAGGAGCCTTATTAAAATAAACGTTCTGCTTGTAATACAAAGCCAGGCAAGTGTGTATATCTTTAAAAATTCAAAGCAACTACAAAATATACATTTATCTTGCTTGTAAGTATGTATCTCTTCAAAAATAATCCCCATCGAACAGACCTCCTTTACTGTTAATTTTCAACCAACTGTTTGCGAGTACTGACCAAGCAACCCAAAGCCGATGTCTATCAGTTACGGAATTTCAAGCCACATGTGGCTTTATGAGTACGCATATGGCCACTATGGGTAAACTGTGGGAAAACTTTCTGGAACAGCGCTAACACTTATGAGCATGTGAACAGATCATTCAGCACCAAGTCTACAGCTGATAAAACAAAGCTGCTAAAACACTTATGATCACAGGAACAGAGCCTTTAGCGCTGTTAGGAATTTCAAGACAAAGGAAGCCAACAACACGCGGCTGATCACACAATTCATGTTTTAACGAGTTCAGAAATTACGTGCCTCCTACATTTTAAAATCACATGATTAAAATAACCTTCCAATGAACAGGCATTTAACACTAAAGATGTATAATCCATTCAGGAGTTTAACATACTAACGAATATAGGCTGCCTTTTAAATTAATTTGATTATAACATACACGTATTAAGCCATGTGTTTTCGTTTATCCTTTAAATACCCAAAAGGAGTTTATTATTAAAATTAACAAACATTTTTAAAAAAATGCTTTACCTCCATTTGCATACCAAACGAAGCCCCTTGCTCTTTATGGCACTTGGTAAAAATGCTGTCCGAATAAAGCTGTTTATATTCTGAATGAGGTCCCTGCGAGCTTAATTACGAGGCTGATTTTTAGACGTGTTAAATGTCAAAACAGACTGACATTCAGCTGGTTTGAAAACAAAGTTATTAGATGAACTATAGCTCTACAGCCATTTTCTATCTCAGTTCTCTCTCTCTCTCTCTCTCTCACACACAGGCGGAAGCACGAGCATAGCAGCGAGCGGAAGCACCGAGCAGAAGCACAGAGCAGCGGCGTCTCCCACAGGCACGTAACCCTTCGCAAACACCCGAGCAAGTTCATCGGAAGTAAAGCCGGCAGTTGACCAGAAGAAATAACCGGCAGTGAGAAACTTGAAGCCGACGGTCTCTGAAGCAGAAAGCACTTAAGTAAACTACAGAAAACGGAGAAGATGACATCAATACTAAACGTAAGTTCTATCTGCTCTCTGCCCGTTGAGGGCACGTTTATATGTTGTATGTCCTGCAGCATGTACAGTTCAGGTTTTCCGGCCGACATTGTAGACAGCTTCACCTGCCAAAAGTGTTTAGTTAATTTAGAGTTGGTCGGGAAAATACGCGAATTGGAGGACCGCGTTAGGAATCTGATAGCGATTAGGCAAACCAAAAATTGGATCGACTCGGTTTGTTTAGACAATTCGGCTACTTCTGATTCGGCTTCAGTCTCTCCTGGTCCTACTGTAGTCAGTGCACGGCCAAAGTCAGCAGCACCAATTCAGCCACAGGGCGAGTGGGTAACAGTAAGACGGGGGTCTAAGAATCCAAAATGTAGTCCCCCGGCACCCAGGTCACCAATTCGGACCCAGAACAGATTCTCAGCACTCCGCAGCGCGCCTGTGGAAACTGAGAATAAGAAAGTGCTCATAATTGGCGATTCCATAGTGCGGAATGTCAGAATTCCAAACTATGTTAAACCAGCAGTTCATGTTAAGTGCCTCACAGGGGCCAAGATTTCTGGCATAGAGGCCACATTGGACCGTGTCGCCGACGATGAAGTATCTACCTTATTGCTGCATGTCGGCACTAATGATATTTATTCACAGCAATCTGAGGTATTAAAGAGGAACTTCATCTCTCTTTGCATCAAAGCTAAAAGAAAATGTCGGAATTTAGTTGTATCTGGCCCCTTACCAAGATTATATAGAGGGGATGTGATTTATAGCAGATTGCATTCCCTTCACTGCTGGCTAGAAACCTGGCGTGCAAACAAAAGCATAGTGTTTGTGAACAATTGGGATGATTTTTGGGAAAGGCCTGGATTTTTCAGAAGAGATGGTCTTCATCCTAACTGGAGGGGATCTTATGTATTATCCCAAAATATGGCAGCAAAACTGCCTGGTTGACTGATTAGAGCACCATCCAGGCCGCAGTCATGTGATCTTAACTCTTTTAGGGCGGATGTCGACTTTTGTCGACAAGAGGGGTTGAAGGCTAATGTCGACAAAAGTCGACATCCAGGGATAGAGGACGACAATCAGCTGTTAATGGCGACAAATCTCACTGTCACGTCACAGGCATTCCCTCTGTGCTTGGAGGAATGCTAGACTCGTGGACTCGGCAAATAAACATTGTGTGTGCGTGAGTTGCGAAATGTAAACAATGGCAATATGGCACCGACATGTGAAAAGGCAGCGAAGCAAGTGCAGAAAAGAAAACACTCGGCAGACGATGTTTTGCGCATTATCGCGGAGTCGGACTCTTGATTTTTCAGAATCGGATTTTATTGGCAGTGATCAGGAGATCGAGCAAGAGAGTGAGAAGCAGGCATCAGCTGATCAGACACCAGCCGATACCGCGCCAGCGGATCTGCTGCCAGTTGAGTGCCTTCGCGCAGCCGATGCATCTACGGCAAGGTTCGCATGGGATAAATAAACAGACATTGATCCGTTGAGAGCCGATCTGGCTACCGGAGTTTACAAGACGGCATGGCTTGCTGTTGGACACGACAGATCACCAGCTGCTGTACTTCAGGCTGCTCTCTCCTGATGCTGCTTTTCAGCTACTGTCAGACAAGACAAACAGGTAGGCAGAGATTTTTTTTGAATCGCGGGCTGCGTTTGCATCGCATTCTCGTTTTTCAAAGTGGAAACCCACAATGAAAGATGAGATGAAGCGCGCTGTGGCATTACAAATAGAGATGGGACAGAACTGGTGATACAACTTCAGGGAGCATTGGTCCAAACGTGTTTTGTCCCCTGGTGGCTTAGGTACGTGCTGCTGCAAAGTTTTATTCACTTCTGTAACAGACAGAAGCAAATCCCATGGGGTGAGCCAGGCTATAATGCCATGCATAAAGTTCATAAAGTTTCAGAAGATAAAGAGGTTTTCATGCAGGCAGAAAACTTGGTGGCATTGGCATGGCACGATGGCTAATGGGTGACTTGTCTGTTGTTGCACTTTCTCACATATATTAGTGTGTACTGTAGAGAGACAATTGAAAAATAGGCACCAAAGGAACACATATTGTAAGGAGTGCAATGTGGCAATGACTGAAATTGGCTGCTTTGAGCGAGATCAGACTTTGCTGTGTAAAATGTACGCGATATGTATGTGAAATCATAGAGTATGCAGGCTCATACAATATGCAAGACAGTAACATTTGTCAAAAGTAAATATTTTTTGTTGATTTGATATGTTAAACAATTGCTTTGTGTTCTTTTTTAAAAAATGTTAGTTTTTGGAAAAATATTCAGCCCTGGGAGAAAAGAAACAAAAAAAAAATTAGCCCTAAAAGAGTTAAATCACAGGCTGTTGTTTATCCCACCTGTTACTTTCCTGAAGCTGTTACCCATAATCCTTGTCTTGGGGCATCCAGTAAATTTAGTCTTGATACAAACCTTAAATTAATTGATAACCAAAAAATAAGGTGTATAATTAGACCAAGGGATAAAACCAGACCCTCCACCAGGGCCATCTGTAATAGAAATTTACTACAAATTAAAACAAAAAGTATATCACCAATTCAGAAAGAAGCATACAGTTTTAAATGCTGCTTATTGAACATTCGCTCTCTTGGCACTAAATATAATATCATTTACCAAAACAGCTTAAGTACAAAATCTGATCTGTGTCTTCTCACTGAAACCTGGCTTAGTAAATGTGACACTGTCCCCCTAGCTGAGGCGTCACCAGATGGCTACTCGTTCCTTCATAAGTCTAGAGATTCTGGTCGAGGAGGAGGCCTTGGAATAATTCATTGTAACAAAATGCAAATCACTTCTAAAAATTTAGGCAACTTTACATCCTTTGAGGCATTCATTTTAAATATTAAAACAGATTCCAACACAATTATAGTGCTAGTCTACAGACCACCAGGGCCGTATTCATTGTTCATGTCTGAATTTAGCAACCTTTTATCTGACTTGGCTATAAATTATGATCACGTAGTACTGATGGGAGATTTTAATGTACACATTGATGTGGAAACTGACACTTTTAGCAAATGTTTTACTTATTTGTTAAATTCAGTAGGATTTTGTCAGAATGTCAGAGGTCCAACTCATAATCATAACCACACATTAGATTTAATTATAACTTACAAAGTTGAAATTCAAAATTTAATTATTATTACTCCATTAAATGAAGTTATTTCCGATCACTACTTAATTACATTTGATTTAGTCCTGCCCTTGCCAACACACTCCCAGATTAAAACAAAGACAGTGCGACATCTAGATTGTAATTCTGCTTCAAAATTTATAGATACTTTGAGTAAGTCTAGTGTAAATTGTGGAAAACGATTTAGATCAGTTAACATCAAATGTAAACACGGAAAACAATTTAGATCAGCTAAAATCACATTATAATGTGACACAGTGGCTCCCCTTAAAACAAAAGTGGTCAAAGCACATAGAAACTCTCCCTGGTTTAATGAAAACACTCGAGCTCTTAAATTAGAGTGTCGAAAACTGGAGCGCAACAAAGCTACATGTCTTTCAAATTGCATGGACAGAGAGTAATAATAAATATAAAAAATCCCTCTTTAAAGCTCGGTCAGAATACTATTCTACATTAATAGATAATAATAAAAATCCTCGGGTACTGTTTAGAACAGTGGCTAAATTAACAAATGGAAATTCAGATCAACAGTGCAAAATACCAACAGACATTAGCAGTACAGACTTTATGAACTTCTTCAATGAGAAAATTAAAAAGATCCCAGATCTCAGCATCACAGTACAAACCAAATACTAGCTTAGCAGACCCTGTCTCACATTGCACTCAGCACCTTAGTAATTTTAATCCTGTAACTGAGCAGGAAGTATTAAGTTTAATTTCTAAAATGAAGCCCACTACTAAAACTAGTAAAAAGTGCAATGGATGTTCTTGCAGCGCCTATCCTAAACATTATCAATAGTTCATTATTGCATGGCACAGTACCTGATACACTAAAAGTGTCAGTCATTAAACCATTACTTAAAAAGTCAGACCTAGACCCACATATACTAAATAATTATAGGCCTATTTCAAATTTACCATTTCTCTCTAAAATACTAGAAAAAGTAGTCGCCAGTCAGCTTCAGACACACCTTACGCATTACAATTTGAGAAATTCCAGTCTGGTTTTCGCACTGGTCATAGTACAGAAACAGCACTAACACGGGTTGTAAATGACATTCTGATGTCCTCTGATGAAGGAAACTCCACTGTAATTATGTTGTTGGACGTAAGTGCAGCATTTGACACCATCGACCATTCTATTTTACTGCACAGGCTAGAAAATGATGTTGGGCTTACAGGCACCGTGCTCGCTTGGTTTAGTTCTTACTTATCAAATCGATTCCAATATGTACAGAAATGTGCTGACAGTACTCCATTATACACAGAAGTTCAATATGGTGTCCCGCAGGGTCAGTACTGGGACCTTTACTGTTTTCACTTTACATGCTTCCACTGGGATCTCTCATTAGGAAACAATGTTAATTTTCACTCGTATGCAGATGACACCCAGTTATACCTTTCATTTAAATCAGATGAAGTTTCTCCAATGCTGTCTTTAGTTGTGTTAGTGAATTAAAGGAGTGGATGAATGAGAACTACTTGTCTTTAAATACAGATAAAACAGATGTTAATTGTTGGAGGGAATGATGCTGATCACAACAATATTTTGTCATCATTTAACTCAGTGGGAATCCCAGTCAATTTTACTGAATCCGCCCGCAATCTATGAGTTATCTTTGACTCTAGCATGTCATTTAAAGCGCATATTACAAAGTTGTCCAAAACATGTTTCTTCCATCTTAAAAATGTTAGGAAATTAAGGCACTTTTTAAATAAACAGGTTTCTGAGAAACTAATTCATGCATTTATCTCTAGGATAGACTACTGCAATGCGGTGTTCACTGGATGTTCAAACTGTTCTTTATACAGCCTCCAGTTAATCCAAAATGCGGCTGCGAGAATTATTACAAGAACAAGAAAATATGAACACATAACTCCAGTTATTAAATCCTTACACTGGCTCCCGGTTAAGTTTAGGGCAGATTTCAAAATCCTTTTTAAGTGCTAATGACTAACAACAGAGATGCAGTCTGTACAGTTAATCAGCAGCTCTAGTCAGGATATGCTAAACTGAAGTAGTGTCTTCATCCGGGATTTAAAAGCTGAGACCGAAGGAGCATCTCTTATAGTAGCAGGCAGACCATTCCACAGTTTAGGGGCCCTGTAACTAAAAGCTCGTCCTCCCACTGTTATTTTATTAATCCTTGGAATCATAAGCAGACCGGAATCTTGAGATCTTAATGTGCACTCTGGTTTGTAAGTCATGATAAGTTCAGCAAGTAAGCCGGACCTCGACCATTTAATGCTTTATATGTTAACCGCCCTCTGCCGGATATATCCGGCACCGTTGTTTTATTTTCAACGCCATACTGCCGGAATTATCCGGCACATTTGCCTGTGGTTATGTGAATGCCTGGCACGTAGTATAACTGACAGTTTGGCGTGGGTATTATTACTACGTTGTATTTCAACAACTCTGCGCTTGTATTGGCCAATCACGTGATGTGATTCGAAAGTGAAAGCTGTGAATATGGCGAAAAGTAAACTGACTTCAAGTGAGGCTTTCAGGCGATTTTGTACAGTTCTGATCATGATTGTAGCAGTTCTGAAGAAGATTTTAGCGACAATGATGAGCAGCAACGTGCGCTGCATGATACTGTGAATGAAGACGCATCGGATGACGGCGATGAGTGGGTGTATCCTCAGCATCTCAACTGGACTGCTGCCCGAGGTGAACTACCTTTTCTGCATCCGTTTGAGGCAACGTGTGGCTTTACTATTGATGTAAACAATTACACTGCTGAGCAGTTTTATGAGCTGTTAGTGTCACCTGATTTGATCAGACATTTTGTTCATCAGACAAATCTGTATGCAGCACAGTTTATTGAGAAAAATCCCAATTTACCTCCACATTCCCGTGTTCGTGCTTGGTTTGACACTGATGAAAACGAAATGAAAAAATTCATTGGGATTTTGATGTTGATGGGAATAATCAGAAAACCAGATATTGAGATGTACTGGTCTACAGATCCTATGTATGCAACACATTTTTGCAGCTGTCATGACATGTAACCGATTCTCTTTGCTGCTGAAATTCTTTCATTTGAATGACAACAGAAATGAGCCAGATAAAGATCCAAACCGCGACCACTTGTTCAAGCTACGTCCTTTGATTGATCATTTATTTGAAGCATTTCAGTTGCCCTACATGCCAGGACCGTCAGTTGCAGTTGATGAAAGTTTATTGTTGTGGAAGGGCCGCTTACAGTTTCGACAGTATCTACCATTGAAAAGGGCACGGTTTGGTATCAAGATGTTTTGCTTAGCTGAGAATTCAGGTTACATTTATAGATTTCGTGTATACACAGGCAAAGAGGATCCTATGAGTAGTATTTCAGCAGTGTTGCCAGATGAATGTAAGGACTTTGGACTTTCAGAAAAACGCTGTCGTGTCTGTTCAAAGAAGGGTCAGCGTAGAGACGTCAAGACCTTCTGCTCAAAGTGTCCCAGCAATCCAGGACTTTGTGCAGTTCCCTGCTTTGGCCTGTGGCACAGCAAACTCAAATACTGAGAATGAAACTATGATTGACTGAACTACTTTTGACTTTTGAATTACTTTTGACTGTTCCGTTTTGTAGTAGACAATAAATCCAGAAGCCTGAGAAAAGGTACATTTTGTGTTTTATTATGTGTTTGCCCATTTCTAGAACTTGCACAACATTTAGGGGTCAATACTGCTTGAATAAATGTAAAAAATGTAAAAAAAATGTAAAAAAGTAAAAAAACGAAAATTGTTCAGATTTCGCCTGGCGTGGGGAATATTTAGGGAGTTGGCGGTTAAAGGGTTAAGCAGACCCAAACGATGTTAAAATTGGCTGGTCTAGCTTTTTCGAAAGCCATGATTAATTCAAGCATTAAACTATTCCATGACTTTTACAAATAGACAGAAAGAAATCCAGGAAGCTTTAAATAACTACATAGTACATCATACTAACCACACTGCGAAACTCCCAGATAGTACTGGTCCAGAAAGACCAAATCCATTGGACAAAAACAACAGCCCAGAAGATTTTTAATAACTGGGCTATGGTTTTAAATTTAAATATATTTTATACATTTAAATATATAAATTATATATATATATATATATATTATTTTTTTTTTTTTTCTAATATATTTTATATATTTAAATTTAAATATTTTAAATTTCATTTTCTCAAACTAAATAAAGAGAAAACAAAAATTTTAGTGGTTGGCAATAATGGATATAATGAGGTTATTAGAAATAAACTTGATGCATTAGGATTAAAAGTCAAGATGGAGGTAAAGAATTTAGGGGTAACTGCTGACTGTGACTTGAATTTTAAATCACATATTAATCAGATTACCCCAAGAGATTTTCCTTTTTTTTTTTTCCACTTCTGTTGATTTATTTTTAAAAAATTTTTCTGTCCTCCTGACCGTCTGACCCTAACATTAGACTCATCTTTTAGAGACTGAAAAAATCTATCCATCCATCCATCCATCCATTGTCTCCCGCTTATCCGAGGTTGGGTCGCGGGGGCAGCAGCTTGAGCAGAGATGCCCAGACTTCCCTCTCCCCGGCCACTTCTTCTAGCTCTTCTGGGAGAATCCCAAGGCATTCCCAGGCCAGTCGAGAGACATAGTCCCTCCAATGTGTCCTGGGTCTTCCCCGGGGCCTCCTCCCGGTTAGATGTGCCCGGAACACCTCCCCAGGGAGGCGTCCAGGAGGCATCCTGATCAGATGCCCGAGCCACCTCATCTGACTCCTCTCGATGCGGAGGAGCAGCGGCTCTACTCTGAGCCCCTCCCGGATGACTGAGCTTCTCACCCTATCTTTAAGGGAAAGCCCAGACACCCTGCGGAGGAAACTCATTTCAGCCACTTGTATTCGCGATCTCGTTCTTTCGGTGACTACCCATAGCTCATGACCATAGGTGAGGGTAGGAACATAGATCGACTGGTAAATTGAGCGCTTCACCTTGCGGCTCAGCTCCTTTTTCACCACGACAGACCGATGCAGAGCCCACATTACTGCGGATGCCGCACCGAAACACCTGTCGATCTCACGCTCCATTCTTCCCTCACTCGTGAACAAGACCCACGAGATACTTGAACTCCTCCACTTGGGGCAGGATCTCGCTACCAACCCTGAGAGGGCACTCCACCCTTTTCCGGCTGAGGACCATGGTCTTGGATTTGGAGGTGCTGATTCTCATCCCAGCCGCTTCACACTCGGCTGCGAACCGATCCAGAGAGAGCTGAAGATCACGGCCTGATGAAGCAAACAGGACAACATCATCTGCAAAAAGCAGTGACCCAATCCTGAGCCCACCAAGCCGGACCCCCTCAATGCCCAGGCTGCGCCTAGAAATTCTGTCCATAAAAGTTATGAACAGAATCGATGACAAAGGGCAGCCCTGGCGGAGTCCAACTCTCACTGGAAACGGGTTCGACTTACTGCCGGCAATGCGGACCAAGTTCTGGCACCGATCGTACAGGGACCGAACAGCTCTTATCAGGGGGGCCGGTACCCCATACTCTCGGAGTACCCCCCACAGGATTCCCCGAGGGACACGGTCGAATGCCTTTTCCAAGTCCACAAAACACATGTAGACTGGTTGGGCAAACTCCCATGCACCCTCCAGGACCCTGCTAAGGGTATAGAGCTGGTCCACTGTTCCGCAACCAGGACGAAAACCACACTGTTCCTCCTGAATCCGAGGCTCGACTATCTGACGGACCCTCCTCTCCAGGACCCCTGAATAGACTTTTCCAGGGAGGCTGAGGAGTGTGATCCCTCTGTAGTTGGAACACACCCTCCGATCCCCCTTCTTAAAGAGGGGGACTACCACCCCGGTCTGCCAATCCAGAGGCACTGTCCCTGATGCCCATGCGATGTTGCAGAGGCGTGTCAACCAAGACAGTCCTACAACATCCAGAGCCTTGAGGAACTCCGGGCGTATCTCATCCACCCCTGTGGCCCTGCCACCAAGGAGTTTTTTGACCACCTCGGTGACCTCAGTCCCAGAGATGGGGGAGCCCACCTCTGAGTCCCCAGGCTCTGCTTCCTCATTGGAAGGCATGTTAATGGGATTGAGGAGGTCTTCGAAGTACTCCCCCTACCGACCCACAACGTCCCGAGTCGAGGTCAGCAGCGCACCATCCCCACCATATACAGTGTTGACACTGCACTGCTTCCCCTTCCTGAGACGCCGGATGGTGGACCAGAATCTCCTCGAAGCCGTCCGAAAGTTGTTCTCCATGGCCTACCCAAACTCCTCCTACGCCCGAGTTTTTGCCTCAGCAACCACCAAAGCCGCATTCCGCTTGGCCTGCCGGTACCTATCAGCTGCCTCCAGGGTCCCACAGGACAAAAGGGTCCTGTAGGACTCCTTCTTCAGCATGATGGCATCCTTCACCACTGGTGTCCACCAACGGGTTCGGGGATTGCCGCCACAGCAGGCACCGACCACCTTACGGCCACAGCTCCGGTCAGCTGCCTCAACAATAGAGGCACGGAACATGGCCCATTCGGACTCAATGTCCCCCACCTCCCTCGGGATGTGGTCGAAGTTCTGCCGGAGGTGGGAGTTGAAGCTACTTCCGACAGGGGGCTCTGCCAGACGTTCCCAGCAGACCCTCACAACACGTTTGGGCCTACCACGCCTGACCGGCATCCTCCCCCACCATCGAAGCCAACTCACCACCAGGTGGTGATCAGTTGACAGCTCCGCCCCTCTCTTCACCCGAGTGTCCAAGACATGTGGCCGCAAGTCCGACGACACAACCACAAAGTCGATCATCGAACTGAGGCCTAGGGTGTCCTGGTGCCAAGTGCACATATGAACACCCCTATGCTTGAACATGGAGTTCGTTATGGACAATCCGTGATGAGCACAGAAGTCCAATAACAAAACACCGCTCGGGTTCAGATTGGGGGGGCCATTCCTCCCAATCACACCCTTCCAGGACTCACTGTCATTGCCCACGTGAGCATTGAAGTCTCCCAGCAGTACGAGGGAGTCCCCAGAAGGTATGCCCTCTAGCACCCCCTCCAGGAACTCCAAAAAGGGTGGGTACTCCAGACTGCTGTTCGGTGCATATGCACAAACAACAGTTAGGACCCGTCCCCCCACCCGAAGGCGAAGGGAGGCTACCCTCTCGTCCACCGGGGTAAACCCCAATGTACAGGCTCCAAGTCGGGGGGCAATAAGTATACCCACACCCGCTCTGCGCCTCTCACCGGGGGCAACTCCAGAGTGGTACAGAGTCCAGCCCCTCTCAAGGAAATTGGTTCCAGAGTCCAAGCTGTGCGTCGAGGTGAGTCCGACTATATCTAGCCGGAACTTCTCAACTTCGCGCACTAGCTCAGGCTCCTTCCCCTTCAGAGAGGTGACATTCCACGTCCCAAGAGCCAGCTTCTGTAGCCGAGGATTGGACCGCCAAGGTCCCCGCCTTCGGCAAACCACCCAACTCACACTGCACCCGACCTCCTTGGCCCCTCCCATAGGTGGTGAGCCCATGGAAAGGGGGACCCACGTTGCCTCTTCGGGCTGTGCCCGGCCGAGCCCCATGGGTGCAGGCCCGGCCACCAGGCGCTCGCCATCGAGCCCCACCTCCAGGCCTGGCTCCAGAGTGGGGCCCCGGTGACCCGTGTCCGGGCAAGGGAAAACGCCGTCCAAAATTGTTTTTCATCATAGGAGGTTTTGTTTAACCGTTGTTTGTCTCATCCCTCACCTAGGACCAGTTTGCCTTGGGTGGCCCTACCAGGGGCATAAAGCCCCGGACAACAGAGCTCCTAGGATCATTGGGACACGTAAACCCCTCCACCACGATAAGGTGGCGGTTAAAGGAGGGGTGAAAAAATCTGTTCTACATATAAAGACTAATTTTCTACACTTACAACTCAGCAGATGCTTTTACCCAAAGCGACTTACACAACAGGTAAACAAAATCGAGTAACATTAGGTTAGGACCTGTTTGTTCAGTAAGTGTAGTAGGATGGGTAACAAAAATTGATTGCTACAATTGAAAAGATGTAATAACTAATACATTTACAATCACAGGTCACAGTCGATAAAGCAATACATTTTAATCTAACAACAAATTAAAAGACAGATGATGTGATGTTGTACATGAGGTACATGGACTGAGACATTTGTGCATAATGCATATAAAGAAATGTTCTGCATTCTCCTCTGGGACTGCCTTCTTTGAAGTTTTTTCCACAACAGTAGGTGCGGGAAGTCTTGTGCTCTACCAGCCAAGATGGGTGCATCTCACTCTTCTTTTCTGGCCACTCCACTGGATTCTTGCAGCAATCTGCATTAAGTTCAAATCCTTAATGTTTCCTACAGTGTAGTCAATGGATCAGCACCTGTGTACATGGAGACACTCACGAGGTCCTTGTGGTATGTTCCTTCTCGTTCATCCAGGTCTGCTAATGAATGGCATTTTGTGATATCACCTTTGCTTGGAATCAAATCTCAAACCAGACCCTTTTCATATGTATTTCTTAGATAATAGAGCAAGCTGCCATCCTCCATCTGAACTGTTAACTCCATCACCATGTTTGATAAACCTTTGATGACTCTCTTGTTCTATTAATATTTTTCTAGTTAAAATAGTTTTGATTTGAGGTTCTTGATAGCCAAGCTAAGAGCAATTAGTGTTGTGTTGCGGTGTTTGGTTTAGAGCTCTTCACTTGTGATGATCAATTTTAGTCTTTCTGTAACACTTGTTTTAAAAGGCTGTACAGTAGGGCTGTAAAATGTCACATCATCACATCATCAACGCATCAATGATGTGCGATACTATTGCCTGTGCAAGAAGGCGCTGGAGAGATGCTTTTGAATGATGAATAATTAGCTGTTCTACCCATGCACCAAACATAATGTCTACACAAGTGAGGAACTATTAATTTATACGCCTCCTGCTGTAAATATAGGCGTTTTCACAACTAGTTTGTTTGAAACAGTTTAACTCTGCTGAGATTTACACAAATGTGAACTTATTTAGCTTGATTTGAATATGCCAGTCACATCCTGGTGCGGACCAAAACCAGAATACAGAGACGCTTTGGAAAGGGTGGTCTTGGTGCTGTACCAAGTGAACCCTCAATGGGATCCGTCACAGGACCAAATTAACTACA